>NC_090936.1:233938942-234262045 GCF_040938575.1 Ambystoma mexicanum
AATAACCTCAGAAGTACTCACCCTATCACACGGACCAAAAGTTCTTGGACTCAGGAAGGCAATAAAGCACACTCAGACCAAGGGTTGAAATATAATGGGCTTGTTACAGGCCCCTTTATTCATAATCCATAAGCACACAGATAACTATGGGATAAATGCAATTGGTTATACATAAGCACACAAACAAGGATAGCTACAAAGGATATACATTACTGTTAGTGTAGTTGCAGGAGACAACTTAATCTCAGCCATGACAACACTACCAAGCCCCGAGGCAGGTAGGCAGAGAGATCACACATACTAAAGCGGTCAACACCCGGGGTTTCGATTCTCTGTATCCTCATTGGGATAGCTCTCTTCTTAGGGGGGACAAATCCCCACCCCATATAAGTTACAAACTCACCCCGGCTGATGGACAGACAGCAAGCATGGGAGGCAAAGAGCAGAAAAAAATCCAGACAGTAGTGGGAAAACCCAGCTCATCTCTCGCGAGCTCCTTCCCAGCACCCCTTATAAATGCACATGCACAATCTCTGACTCCCCTCTCAGCTCATCCTTGAGCAAACAATACTCCAACTATCCTTCATAGTAAGCTCATCTGCTTCATAAAATAATATTACATCCATTGCAGAGCTCGTGTCTGCCTTCTAACTGAGCTCACATAAACATAGCCTTTCATTGCGGTTTGGAAGTGAATGTCCAAAATGGCTGCGCACTAGTGCCATGTTTTAGCTCATTTTTGCAAACGCATTACACTCCACCCCTTGGACAATCAACTACCATAATATCCCAATGAAACAAAAGAAGGCTTCTGAAACTGACGAAACATCCTCACTAAATTGGGGATACAAGAAATGCAACAACAGCAAACAACTAAAACAACTGCAAAAACACAAATAAAAACATATTGCAACGCCTCAGGAATCCAAGAAAACAGTTGATCCCACCAGAACCTGCCCTGATCCTGAGTGACTTGGGAAATCAGGTCATCCCGTTCTGTATGCTTCTCTACAGAACGGGAACGGTCATCCAAATCAAAATAATACATCCCTTCAATGGCATTGCAACCTAAATTATGCTTCAAAAACAAATAATCTATAGCAGTTCTGTTTTTCAAAATAGCCTTTCTAAAATGTCTGCAGTTAAGAAGTTTCATGAAGCCTCTTAACCACCACTCAGGCCAATCTAATCAAGGATTTATAGCTAAACCACAAACACCCACCAAGGAAAACGCATGTGCCAAAACTTCAGGTTCAGACCACAAATGCACATTAGAATCACAATCAGGAGACAGGCCAATGGGATGAACAGAATGCATCATAGAACGGTGAATAAAAGGCTGTAAGGGAAACATCATCAAAGTAAGTCACGTTAAAGCAAAAGGGCCACCAGAAATTTTATTAAGTATATAGGTCTAGGTAAAGTTACCACAGGAAAACATCCAACCTGCCGGAAGCTTAACATGTCAAAGATGGATGGCCTCCCAAAGATGGATGGCAGTTAAGACATTAAATTTACAGAACAGCATTAGACACATCAGTGCATACAGCCCTAGATCTCGAACATAAACGTTTCTCAAAATCAGTTACAGCTCGATCATTAGTCAAGTCCAATTGCTGACATTTGCCAATGCGCTGAGGATCACAAGTCATGAGATGGCAATGTCATAGGTGAAAATACGTGCCATATTCCTCCATTTGTGGTCAGTGTCCACACAAAACTTGCAGTACTCATAGACAGAAAATTATTTTTCCACATAAGAATCTTCAACTAGAGAATCATTATGCATTACTCCAAAAATATGCCGTAGCACAGGGGACAGCCTAGGGTCGGCCACAAGACATGTAGAAATCAAGATTGCAGCATCATGACGATTAGCTAGGCAAAAATGCGAAATGTTCAATACTCGGGCTAGAAAAACCCATACATTTTCAGGATTCTCAACAATCGCAACATAGCCATGCCGCACACAAGACAAGGCAGTCGTGGAAGGGGGCAAACATCATGCCCACGACAGCGACAATTTCACAAGAAGCTGCGGTACAATGCAGTTGATCCGGCATCAGGAAAAGCTGCTAGACATCAACCAGGCCACTGAATCCAGTTCTAGGACAGGGACATTTGCCACACCTTTTTGCATGTCCCCGGACCCTCTTGAATGGATTCCACACAAATCCACAAGTGCAACCACCACACATAGGGTCTGAAAAAAAAATTACAAACAAAAACAAGATATCAGTGAGGTACATCACTCACGTAAATAACATTTGTCAGTGGGAACATGACTCCATTTCCTCGTTCCTGGTTCCATTACTAGAACAACTCGATCTTGCCCTAAAGCAATCACATCTACTGGAACCGATGGACCACTAGGTTTCTCAACCCAAACTTTCACTGTGTGAACCATTCTTTCTGATGAGCCAAACCTTTATTCCCACGTGTAGTTACTACAGTGGGTGGCTCTCCTTTCTTCGCCATAGATAATTTCACAGGGACGATAATTAGCTGCGCCACTCTATCACCCTTATGGAAGGGCAGCATTTTCTCTCCACTATTGATTAAGATCACCTTGATTTCACCTTGGTAGTCTGCATCAACAATTCCTCCCAGTACCTGGATTCCTTTTAATGCCAACCCAGTTCTAGGGGCGATCAAACCCATATTTTCTGATGGAATTTGTACTACAATCACATATCAATAACACTGATTCCTCTAGTTTCAAGTCTAATCTCCTCCCTAGCATTTACCTCCACCCCGGCAGACTTTGGTGTTGCTCGAAAAGGAGCTAAAGCCTCAGGTGAATTTCCCAATACATCAATGTTTTAAATGGCCAATTCGGTTTCATTTGTAAAGCTGGCGTTAACATGCACATCAATGGGGTTTCACTGTTAGCAATTGGTCGGTTATTCAACACTGGTACCGCATATAGGATGCGTTCATGCCACTCTTTCAGGTAACCATCACCAGTCTTTCAAACTGTTCTTTCAACAAACCATTCATTCTTTCAATCAATCCCAAAGCCTCTGGGTGATAAGGAACGTGGACTATCCATTTGCCACTTTTTCTCCTGACAATACTCTTGAATCAGTTTGACACCCATTGTCACTTTGAATATGTAGAGGTGCCCCATAACATACGGCCAATTGATCCAACAATTTAATTGTATTCCATTGCATGGCAACACCATCAAGTATCCTGAATACGTGTCCACAATTCTACACACATATTGACATCCTCGGCTCACTGGCATTGGATCGATGTAATCGATATGCCAAATTTGTCCAGGTAATTTTCCTCATTTTAAGGTGCCTAGAATTACATTTGGAATAGATCTCTGTTTTTGATGTTGGCACACTGGACATTGTAAAATCACAGTATTCACAATCACCAAAGGAATACTAACTCCTCGATCCTGTGCCCACCTGATAGTAGCCTTTTCTCCAAGATGCCCACTTTTCTGGTGTGGCCATTTAGCAATCCCTTCCAAATTATCTTCCTCAGACCTTGTGGCCATAGTTCAAATCTTGGCATGTTCACCTGCAACAGAATTGAACCATTGTTCTAATGAGTTTGTAGCACAATGTGCATCCACATGATACATGGTCACCTCACTATGCATCAACATTTCGGCAATATATTGCTACAGTTATTTTCCCCATAATTTCTTTGCATGAATTTTCCATCCATTCTTCTCTCATGTCGGCATCCAAACAGCTAATCCATTTGCCACAGACCAAGAGTCAGTGTATATGTAACAACAACCAGGTGCTTCATGCTTCAATGCCTGATATACTGAATACAACTCTGCAAACTGACTACTCTTCCCTTTACCCAACATCGTTAGGATTTTCTTCATTTTTAGATTATATGATACCGCCTTCCAGTGTTGTTCAGTCCCCACATATTTAGCCGAACCATAGGTGAACCAAGCATGTTCAGTTTGTTCACTAGTTAGCTCCCCATAAGGAATTCCACATTTTACAGGAGACTCACAAACTGTAGTCTCCTCCGACGGTTCCAAATCAACCAGTGGAAACACAAGCTACTTGCTCATATAATTTCGCAATTCCACCGTTCCATGTTTTGCCCCGATCGTGTATGTACCATTTTGACTTAATGATGCTAGCCTGCTGAGCATGCCCTATTTGATGTGTTATGGGAGAGCTCAGTACCCATTGCATGATCGGACTTTCTGGTTGGATTAATACATCATGACCCACTGTTGTTTGCTCTGTATGTATCCAGAAGAGCCCAATAGCATGTCAACAACTGCTTCTCAAAGGGAGTGTATCTTTCACCAGCCTCGGGTAATTTACGACTCCAAAATCCCAAAGGAACATGCTCCCTGTCTTGTTTCTGCCACAAACTCCAATTGGCATAATTCTTGTGTACAGATACATTTAATTCCACTTCACTTGCCCTTAACGGCCATAAACTACGTTCTCTCTGGATGGTATCTTTTGCTAGCTGAAATGCTTTCGCTTTCTCACTGCCACATTCAAAGTCAGATTTCTTTCATGTCACTTTGTAAAGAGGTGCTAAAATCTGCCCCAAATGTGGTATATGCTGTCTCCAGAACCCAAACAACCTTATGAACTGTTGAGCTTGTTTCTTATTCACGGGTGTAGTGAATTCAAAAATCTTTTGTCTGGCCTTTGGCACCATTTCACGTTGCCCATTATGCCAATGAATTCCCAGAAGAATTACGGTCTCCGCTAGACCTTGAATTTTTGTCTCATTAATTTCCCATCCTTCTTTTCTCAAACCCTCAATAATGGTGACTAGGTGTGTCTCCACACTCTGCTTGTCCTTTCTCTGTATCAGAATGTCATCAATGTAGTGCAAAATATGTACATCAGGTTTGCACAGGAAAATATCCAAATGTTCCGCCACCAGCCGGTGACAAATGGTCGGACTATGCACGTACCCCATTGGGGAAACCTTGAAATGTGTACTGCCTCCCATTTCAGGAAAACGCAAACTGCTCCTGACACTCTTCTGCAATCAGCACTGTGAAGAATGCATTTGCTAAATCTATCACCACATAAAGAGTTCCCACAAACTTTTGTATATTCTCAATCAGGGTAACAGCATCTGGTACTGCGTGTATTAATGGAGGAGTGTAGTTGTTTAACTCACGGCAATCCCCCGTCATCCTATAGCTTCTGTCTGGTTTCTTAACTGGCCAGACCAGATTGTTCCACACCGTGGTTACAGGACGTAGCACGCCAGCTTCTACATATCCCTTGATTGTATCTGAGATCTCTTTCTGCCCCCCAGGAATACGATACTGTTTCATAGATACCCATTTTGTGGCCAAAGGAAACTGCCATGGGCGGCATCTTAAAGTTTACCACAATGATGGGGGTACACCTCAAAGCACTCACCCCGAATTGACACGTCTTACCTCCTAATCCTAAAGTCAGTCCATCCAGAACATCAAAGTCAATGGGCCTCATTACGACTCAGGCGGTAAGGGGTTTACGGCGGCGTAAACAGCGCCGACCCTTACCGCCTGATTCCGAGGTCCCTTAGCGCCATGGAGGTTTTAACACCTGCTTTTAGCAGGTGTTAAAATCCATGGCGCTTAGGGACCTTGATGTTAATTACGCCACCGTAATTTACGGTGGCGTAATTAACGCCTTCCCCACTCCCATTATGCCCTATGGGGCAAAAATGGGAATGGGGAAGGGTAAATGGGGATTGGGGACTTACCGCCCCGCCAACCTCGGAATGGGGCGGTAAGTCCGCCAACCACCATGGCGTAAACGTAGTTTACGCCATGGTGGTAAAGGTACGACCCAGGCGGTAACTTACCGCCTGGGTCGTAATGAGGCCCAATGATATATTCAGGGATGGGAGCGATCAACAATTGGTATTTATTTCATTTTAAGTTACAAATTTTCATGTCAACTCTTGTTTGGACTGAGGGGGTCTCTTTCCCTCCCAGTCCCGTAATGGTAAAATGTCTGCTATTAAATCTTGAAGGATTCCCATGAGTCAATGAGGCCTCTGCCCCATATTAATCAAACCTTGAACCTCTTGCGTATTTCCTGATTGCCAGAATAATTTCACATTCACATAAGGTCATCTGTCTACCTTAATCTGGGCAGATGCTACCGGAGTTTGACCACAATCCTACTCATATTTCAAATGCGTGTATTTGGACTCTGTCTCCAACATCACACTCACAACCTTTCGTAAATCAGTATAGGTCGGCTGATATGGTGAAGGCATCATCATCCATCTCTTCCTCAGGTGGTGCGAAAGGGGACTCTTTGCTTGTTCACATCCTGCCTTTACACTTGTTTATACCGCTCTTTCTCGTCAGGCCCTCGCTTTTTATACAGCTGATACATTTCATGAGTTTCAATTCCATCAATATCTTTGCACGTCACTCCATCTTTTAGCAGCGCCAAAAACATGTATTTTCTTGATACACGCAAATCTCTTTCCAGGGGTACATTTATCATTTTGCCCCTATCTTTCCCTCTCTCTGGGCCTCTCCTCAGCTTTGTCCCATTCACCTAAATCGGCAAACTGTCGAATAGCGTCCAACACTTCATCCGTTAATTTGCCTGTCATCCTGTGGGATGTTTTTACCCATGCATCCAAGCCCTACCATAAAACTGTGCATTACTGGCATTGAAAACATCCTTATGGCCAGAACTCCCCAGAGAGTGCACAGGGAAAACATGAAGAATAGGCTGCCACCCATTTTTGCCTATGTTGTGAGCACAGGAGGGCACTGCCTAAAACAACCATTGGGCTACACACACAGTAGCCTGAAACCATTGGGAATGGCAATGCTGATTGCCAAAAGCAACCCAGAACTGTGGGGAATTCATGTTCTTAATGTCAAAATGGATGTAATACTGGTGCTCACCACTATCAGAAAGCCAGTGTTTTAAAACCACCAGACTTTTGTGTAAAACTGAACAAATGAACCCAAACCAGGCCAAGGAAAGACTTGCTAAGAGGTGGATACAATGTAAAACTATATTCTGAAATGACTTGAAGGAAGTCATTATTTAATGTATATATAAAAAAAATAGCTGGGGATGTCAGCAGCTTAAGTGAATTTGGGTTTAAAGCCACTAAAATCGAAATGTTTAGAACAAATGAGTGACCTACTTGTGAGTGTCACATAGGTTGCAATTGTTTAAATGTCATAGTTTTGAACTTAGAATCAGCATTCTAGCTGCATGTGCAAAAATTGTAAGTTGGATTTGAATGTAGAAAACTGGGAACTAAAGGGACATTTAGCTGAAGCCTGGCTGAAGAGAGGGAATTCTGCCCGGCAACTACCCCGGACAGGAGTTGAACTGGCTCAACAACTCTTCCCAGGCCTGGCTGCATCCTGCTGCCCCCACCAAAAGGAGGTGACACCTCTCTGATTGAATTAGGGGAGTGGTACCTGCAGACTGCAGAAAGTTGAACAAAGCCCTGTCCTGGACTCAGGCAAATGTTATATTGGGGGGTCGTAAAATGGCTTCCTCTTGGGAGAAACTGGGAGGGTCAGTGCCTGTGAGGGCAAGCTGAGCTTGGGGGAAGTGGATAAACCAGAAATTCCACCATGTGCTTTGGAAAACCACACCACTTTGGGGCCAGAGCATGATTTTAAAAAGATGGATAATTCACAGTGCGGACTTGTCAAAATTATATAAATAACATCATCATTTTTGTGATTTTTCTGTGCACATTTTAAGAGGTGTTAGGACCCTGTGGTATGTTCTTGGGGATAATAGCGGAAAAAAAGGTTGTTACTCCAAATGTATGCATGTTAAAAATCTGACACTTTATCATCTGAAATCCATATCCCTGGTGCACATTTGTGTAAAATCTGGAAAGGTTTAGAGGTTATTATCTGGATGAAAAGGGGAGAATTCTGTCATCAGTGGACTCGACATCGTACAAAGACAGGGATCGGATGGTTTGGTGCTACAGGAAATATGTTAAATGGACCTATAATATGAGAAAAATGGTACATAGATAAATATGTATTTGTGTCAGAAATAGATTTGTGTGCAATTTGACAAGGGGAGGTTCCTCTGACCATAAAACCTACAGCATCACTCTGACACTCCATTATTTTCCCCAAATAAAGGGAGAGAGGAAAGCTTGGCCAATGATAAGTGAGAGGGGCAGGCTTAGCTAGGCCCAGGCACACCCCCATTTTCAAAACACATAAAAGGAACATTGAAACCCAGATAGGGACATTCACTTTCCACTTTCTTGCGGGACGCTTTGCCTGGAGACTTCAGACTTCACATCCAGAGATCCAGACTTCAAATCCATCAATCTCCAGAGATCCAGACTTCAAATCCATCAATCTCCAGAAACCAGAAATTAACTCCAGAATTTGTAGCAGAGAGGCCTGAATCCACAAGCTGAATCCTCTTCAGCAGGCCTCAAAACCAACCAAACTATTCAACAGCCGGGCGAGCTGTTTGAATTCTTTGCCAAGAACTTTTGCAAGAACCTGTAGCAGTATCCAGAAAGCAGTGCTGTATCCGGAACCAGAGGGAACCAGAGACCAGATCGCTGTGAAGAACTGCTAGCAAAAGTCCAGCCAACCCTAACCCGATCGGTGACGAAGTCGCATTCCTGTCCAAAATCTAGTGTGAGTACCCAGCTAGCACTGTGCCAAAACCAATCTCTTAGTTTAAAATAATCTAATCCAAACTATTTTAGCCTATTAGAACTGCCTCCTAAAATCGTGTCATTCTGTCATTTTTAAACCTGAAAACTGCCATTTGTCATTCTGAGCTTTAAAATTTCAAATCTGAAAAACAACCTTTACTAAATCAGCCGTATCTCCGGAACCATTTGTGCTAGGAGCGAGTTTTAACTGTCGTCTTAAAGCTAGGATTCTAAGCTTTCCAACGAGCATAGAAACGACTTCCTACTCCTTATAGTGCCTCCGTAATTGCGCTCGACACACACGCTAAATTTCCCGCGATTTGACATTTTGCTTAATTTCAGCCACGTGTAAAAAGATTTGTCCTTGCTTTCCTTTGCTGAAATCCGTTTGCAACCTGACAATCATTCATAGAGCATTGCTAAAGTGATCCTGAACTAATACAAAGTAGCTATCACCTACCCTGAACCTCCTATAAGGAATTAAAAGAATCTTTTTCGCATATTTTTCACTTCTTTGCATACCACATCAAAGTATATTGCCTGTGTTTCAAACTCCTACCTGTTTTCATCTAAGCTTGCTAGGGGGGAACTGAATTACATTTGATTGCATTCCTGAGAACTGTGTGCTTTCCTTCCATCTCTTTACCTTGCATAAAGGGGGGGGTGAATTGTCCATGAAAAGTGATTACATTGTCTTTTGTTGAAGTCATATCAAGTTTATTTTCTGTACTGCATTTTCATTCATCATTGCATTGTCCTTGAAGCCATAAAAGCATTCTCATCTACTTTATCCTCTCTATATAACTTCTAAGCCATCAAAAAGAGTGTACCACTGTAGCATTATCCATTGTTGATCACTATCATCTTCACAAGTGTGCTATCAATGCTATCAAACATTAGTTTATTATAAAAGTGTGATATATATATATATATATATATATTGTTTAATTTTCAAATAAACCTTTTAAATTTGCAAAACAAACCTACTTCTTGGCTCAGCGGGGTCAGGGGGATTCTGAGAGAGGGGTGTTATATAAGGGTTGTCATTCAGAGTAAACGAACAGGACCTAAAAATACATCAATAAGGGCTTCCATCAGCATCCCAGACTAGGCATTGACTTAGCTGTAGTGTTGAATTGAAGTCGCTTACAATCCCCTCCAGTAAAGTCATAATTACATTTTTATAGACCGGTGGAGCAGTTCCAATGATTGTATTTGATGCTGAGACTGACAATGCCACCACTCCCATATGTTCGGGATCATCAAAATGGATGGCTTCTTTCATAGCATGCTCCCTGAACCTTTGGATGGCCTCTCTCAGTATATACCACCTTTTCCCCTCACTAGGCCAGTCCGATGTAATCGGATACTTGGATTACATCCTTGAGCAGCTAACTGTAACAAAGACACGTGTGGATCTCTTCCTTAACCTTCTGGAGGCGGCCCTACATGTAATACTCCTTGAATATGGATTTCATGGGACAATGGCAGGAACCTCGGAGAATCAGTCGAATCTACCAAGAGAACCGCTGCACCGCCGCCAAATAATCTGAACATCCGTGTTAACAGAGGCTCACCAGTAATTGATTAATTATCTCCCCAACCTCTTGTTGAGGATAATCCTCCAATGTTGTTAAGTCCACTAAACC
Source organism: Ambystoma mexicanum (assembly GCF_040938575.1). Classification (NCBI taxonomy): domain Eukaryota; kingdom Metazoa; phylum Chordata; class Amphibia; order Caudata; family Ambystomatidae; genus Ambystoma; species Ambystoma mexicanum. The sequence goes on from NC_090936.1 coordinate 233,949,235, forward strand.
ACCCTGGGGATTATTCGGATGTGGCCCAGCTTGTCTCTGTGTACCTGGTTTCACGGTCACCTGCTTCCTGTCAAGCTCTGGTTTGGATTGTATTTCCCTGTCTGTACCACTTTCTGAACTGGCACTATCGAATACATCCCCGTCCCATTGGTCGGGATCCCTATCAACCCCTGCAGAGGCAATCAATGTTGCTACCTTGCAGGTATTTACTCCCCCTCTTCTCTTTCCACATGTGTATCGGGCAACTCTCACAGCAGCTCGCTCGGCTTCTCCTTAATATTTATCAGTCTTATCATGATACAATTTCATCTGAAGCTGCTGAATTCATGCAATCCCAGCAGCCATCTCCTTTTCCAGTTTGAAGACACTGGCCTGCAATTTTACATTCTGCTGATGCACCTTTCTGAAAGCATGCAAAAAAATCCAACCTTGTCTGCCCAAAGCTGAGCACTCCTTCCCCTTTTCCACAAGCACCTGCTGCAAGCAAGCCGCCACCTCATCGGACTCGCCTCTCCGAAACTCGTGTCCCAGGTCTCACTCAAACCTGCACCACACACCCAAGTCTGTGCAAGTTTGTCATTTGGACTCTTTGTCCACCCTTGGATCATCACTTCGGGGCAATCTCCACCTGCGGAGCTTCCCTTTTTTCTAAATAAGGAACTCATCATATCGATGAATGTTTCACGTCCCTTCCCAAAAATACCTCAAACACAATAGCGCAATTCACAAATGTAGAAAAATTGCCTTTCTGTGTCCAAGCTTCACATTTGTTTAGTCTCTGGCATCAATTTCAGCCCAAAGACCCTGCTCACAGCACCATTATGTTCTACTTTTCGGACACGTGTAAAAACCTCAGAAATAATCACCCTATCATACGAACCAAAGGTTTTCGGACTCCGGAAGGTAATAAAGTACACTAAGACCAAGGGTTGAAATATAATGGGGTTGTTACAGGTCCCTTTTTTCATATTCCATAAGCACACAGATGACGTTGGGATAAATGCAATTGGTTATAAATAAGCACACAAACAGGGAAGCTACAAAGGGATAGCTACACCGCTGGTGTAGTTGCAGGAGACAACTTCATCTCAGCCATGACAACACTACCTAGTTCCGAGGCAGGTAGGCAGAGAGAGCACACGTACTAATGATGTCTGTAGTGGAGCATCGTCCCTCTTAGCGAGACTTCATCACCCAGGGTTTCAATTCTTTGTCTCCTCATCGGGATACCTCTCTGCTTAAGGGGGACAAATCCCCGCACCTCATAAGTTGCAAACTGTCCCCGGCCAAAGGACAGACAGCAAGCATACGAGGAAACAGCGGAAAAAATCCAGGTGGAAAAAACCATCTTGTTTCTAGCGCACTCATTCCCAGAACCCCTTATCAATGCACATGCACATCTCTGACCCCCCTCTTGGCTCGTCCTTGAGCAAACAATACAACAACTATCCTTCATAGTAAGCTCATCTGCTTCATAATATAATATTGCAACTGTTGCAGAACTTGTGCCTGCCTTCTAACTGAGCTCACATCAACGTAGACTTTCATCGCGGTTTGGAAGTGAATGTACAAAATGGCTGCGCACCGGTACCATGTTTTAGCTCATTTTTCGCACACGCATTACAGGCCCTTATGATATATTTTGGTTTAAATGTGAGTCTTTCCCTTTTAGTTTAAAGGGAGAGAATCAGGTTAGGCTAAGATTTCTAGACAGTGGGTAGACTTTATTTTGTACGACATCCTGGGGGGCAAGACCATTGATAGCTTTGTAGCCTAGGAAAGGGAGTTTGAAAGAGATTGGTAGTGCATGGAGAGCCAACCAGCAGGCTGCCAATAGGTAGATGTGCAGGATGGTCTGTGTAGGTTGTAGAGAGTGCGGGTAGCAAATCTGAGGACATTGTCTGGCAGTAGGAAAGAGTAGATAGGGTGGTCAAGGAGTAGGCTTGAACAGTAGACAAGTTTGCTGAGCACGAGAGAGCATGTTAGAGTTCTTGGAGAGTAGTGTTTCATAGGAAAAGGACACATTGTACGAATATTAAGGAGGTTAATATGAGCGGCAGTGGTAGTGATGAATTGTTGCAGTTATAGATTGCTATGTAGGTCACTTCCATTGTAATGACTACATGTAAGTCAATTCAAAAGACATTACTTTGCCATGTACATAGGAAATGTGTAACTGAATACAATGACAAATGTAAAATAAAATGTAATCTTTTAAGCACATTTCTTGTAATGTTTAGAATCTGCATTTGGGGTAATTTCTTCATATGCAGCAGAAATGTGCTCCTTTGGAAAGCATGGAAACATCCTATAAAGTTACAGGATATTTCACTTGACTTTTCACACTTTAAAATTAATATTTTTGTAACACAGGCCAGGTTCTCCTTCTAGCTTAATTACATTTATGACAAATTTGGGCCTTGGTATTTTTGGTTGTGCAGTTCCATGATTGTTAGGGAATTTAGCAGTATCTGTTGAAATGTAAAGCTGCTAAGGATCATAGCAATTCTTCTGGTTTGTACATTGCCGTCAGACATATTGTTCCAGTGTGGCAGGCACAGTTCTCAATGAATACAATGGGCCTCATTACGACCCTGGCGGAAATCGTGGCGCCAAATGCACCATGGAGCACGGCGGAAAGCTGCCAATAGCGCCATGGGGGTTGGCGGATTTACCGCCCCATTCCGACCTTGGCGGGGCGGTAAATCCCCATTCCCCATTTTACCCTTCCCCATTCCCATTTTTGCCCCATAGGGTATAATGGGAGTGGGGAAGGCGTTAATTACGCCACCGTAAAATACGGTGGCGTAATTAACAACAAGGTCCCGTAGCGCCATGGATTTCTCCGCCCGGAAAAAACAGGCGGAAAACGCTCCATGGCGCTACGGGAACTCGTAGTGGGGCGGACGGGTCCGCCGCGAATACCGCTGGCGTAAACCCACTCCGCCAGGGTCGTAATGAGGCCCAATGAGTGTTTTTACTTGAGCTTTTAGCATTTCCTGCTGTCAGTTTAAGGTTATTCACAAGTAGGTCTTTGGGCAAGTTCACATGAGTTCCTGGCATGAGAGAAACCTTTTTGTGCAGTGCTTTCCCTTATGGGAGTAAGTCACTGCCTGCATCCTGCTGTCAAACCTTTGTTGTGGAAATTGAAAAAACATATATGTTTGCATGGAAATAAAAGAAGGCATAATTCTGTGCATCTCCAATTAAAATTGAGACAGTCTCCATTTGTGTTTCATTTACCCCTACAGTAGAAATATCAGCACAAAGTACTTGTTTTGTGTCCACTCTCTTTGTGACTCCTCAGAGAGCCCAAGGTGGCAATCATGTTCGTTAATCAATGACACTACCTATCAGGCCACCACGGCAACTATTATCACCAGCTATGCATGTGCGCCTTGCAGAGCACAATGTTCTCTCTTCATCTGCCTCAGCTCAACATCCATTGACACCTAGTACAAGTACATATCTAATTTCTTTGGTGTGTAATTGTTTTCTGCAGGGTCAAGTGAAGTGTCTAGCCATCTGCAATCTGTGCTGAAAAGTTGAGACCTATGAGAAGGCGAGGACCATCCTCGGTATGTCATCATTGCTGGGTCATACGAAGCAACATCATGCACACGAGTTGGACTGACACGTTACCGAGCATACCCCAGGAATCAGCAAACACTCAACAGCACAGTGGCACTGTCCCTGGTGTTGAACTCAGAACTTGGTGGTGTGCCAGTCCTGCATCAAGCTAAGTGTCTCCTAGAACCATCAACAGCATTAAAAAAGAAGGTCTTTTCAGAGGAACAATGTCCATGCACCAGCTCAGCCCCAGCAAGGCATTCGAGTGCATTCAGAAATATCATCAAAACCATTCATGAGTACAGCTGCTCAATACTAAGGCGATAATGCTGGAAGTAGACCGTCTGCCATATGTCAGACCCGCGGGGGTATTGCAAAATGCAGCAAAAATAGCCGTTTTTTTTAAAGAGTGCAAAAGGGTTGTTTTTTTGCAAATATGCCTGTAAAAACTGCAATTTTTAAAAAGAGCTGCCATTTTTTTAGAGAAAGACAGAAAGGGTCAAGTTCTGAAAACATTTTATGGCCCAAGTAATGAAATGCGTTACCACATCTCATCCCTTGTGCCAAAATAAGGAGCAGCCCAATCCAGAAAGGACATCTGAATGAGTGCATGTTCTATCCACTCAGAAGGCCTTCTTTACTTATAAGTGCTTTTGGGTAAATTAGAGGGCTTTCTGCGCATTGAAAAGCTCATTTCGAATTCACAAACAGGATGCGCATTTAAATATGCAGAATACTAAGGCAACCACATGCACCTGCTTGGAATAGGTGTAAAGCGGTGCGCATTGCATGACAGGGTCTTTCCTGACTATGGGCCTCATCACGAGTTGTAATACTGCCAGGATACCTCTGTGGCTATTAGCGTTACTGCCAACCCCCCCGGCGCTATTAGCGCCGGATCACGGGTTTGGCGGAATGGTAATTCACCAATGGTAATTCCCCATTGGGCCCATTCGGGAATTCTGCATTCCCCATTGGGGCCAATGGGGACATTTTTCAGTGCTACTACTGTTGGCGGTATTAGTACGCAGTAATAGCGCTGCAAATCGGCAAATTTGTGGTGGATTTACCCCCCCAGCTCTGAGCTTGGGGCAAATCCTGCCAAACCCGTGATTTGGTGGACCCTTAAAAGCGTTGGTAGTAGCGTTACCGCTGCATTTAAGGGTTACCGCCAAACTTGTGATGAGGCAAAATGTCATGAATACTTCTCTTTAAGCAGGGGCCACACTTAAAAATATTCACACTGCTGTCTCACTTGCATTTCTATTCTGAAAACGGGATAGAAATGTGATTTTCTAAATCACATTTTACAGTGACAGGCTCTTTGAGGCCCTGTCATGGTGAAATGTGCTGGAGCCTGTAGAGCATTAGTGTCGGGAGAGCACTCCCGACAATTATGTATTCAAGGTGGCTGGCCAGCTCATCCTTTGTGGTACAGCTCAACCCCTGGAAATACAAAGGTCACCACTGAGAATAAGGTGACCTGCATATTTCCAAAAATGGGACATCCCAAAACAGCACATCTTCTGATTTATTTTGAGATGCTCCACTTTTTTGAGGATGTGACCCAAAATCTACATTTAAAAAACTTTCAAATAGTGAAAATATGAAGGGGAGCGATGAGCCAGATGAGGAATGATGAGCAAGTAAGCAGAGAGAAAGCATTGGGCAAAATGGGCCAGCGGTGGGCAAGAGAGAAGAGAGGTAGCGGTAGGGCAGTGTGCCAGAAAGCAGAGAGGGAGCGGAGGTCTAGAAATCAGGTGGAGCGACAGTCTACAGGGGGAGCGGTGGTACAGGAGGCATAGAGGGAGCAGTTTGCCAGAAATGTGCCGTGAACTTCAGATTGGAGGAAAAGATGGAGGAAGAGTGTAATAGACAGGGAGAAAAGATTCAAGATGCCGAAGGTGCAAGAAAGAAGGAAGGACTCTAGACTGCAGGTCGAAGTAGGGGCATGGTTCGGAGTGTGGCAGGGAATTGGAAATGTGAGTTGTGACTCGGCAGCATGACAGAGCATGTGAGAATGTGCATAGCTGCCAGAGAAAGAGGTTTGGGTGTGTATTGTGATGGGGAATTGGTGAGTGTAAGTGGTGTGGTGAGTGGGTGATTTGGGGATTGGAGAACATCCCAGGGAATATTTTCACCATTACAACGGAAAATGATCTATGAAGTTAATAATATCAAATTGGCATGCACTTTAAACCAAAAGATAGATTAAAACAAACACTGTTCTGTTAAGCCAATGACATCTGGGACTCTTTCTATTAATTTGACACAAGTGCAAATAATAACAACATGGCTCTCTTATATGTGCTGCAGGAATCCTGCAATAAAAACAATTTCATGCTGCTATATCATGGAGGGTCTAAATTAATTCCTTGTGTAAAGAAAAGGTTTCAGAGAACCCATAGCCTAGTGCTGCTGCCCAGTGGCAAATTACCAGCTGTACCTACTATTTCCGCAAGGCTGTACCTTCATTGAATGATGCAGTTGTTCTGGCAGTGAGAAAGACACTGGACAGATCAGGGGTCGGAAGTCCAGGTCATTATGGATACTTGGATGTTCACGCAAAGCAGTGGTCACATGGCTGTACCAGCACATTGGGGCCCCTTCTCATCTGGTGGTGTTCAAGGGAAGTCCGTAGAGCCAGTGCATGCTGACCACCAGCTAGCCACTTTGTGTGTGTAAGCCTTTGATAGAAAGTGACACCCATTAGCAGACATCTGGGAAAAGGGAGCAGGTGGTGAGAGAGGCAAACTCCCCAGCAACAAGCATTGTGCGGTACCGAAAGGCCCCAATGTCATTGCATTCACGAACGCTGGAGGACACAATGCATCTGCCAAGCATTGCACATGTTGTCAACATAGAGATGACACCTGTTGTCAGGGATTGCTCCCCGTCTGTGATATGTTTCCTTTGGCACAAAAGAACTGCTCTCTTTTCAGCCAGTCATACGTCACCCAAAATGCTTTCAGTGCACTGTAGGTGCATCAAGATCTCCCGCAACACCAATTAAAATGTGTCCAATCCAACTTGCTGGAATTCGGTATTGCATGTGCTTGACCACATGTGTGAGCAGAGCAATGCTATACATCTCTGCAGCTTCAGTTACAGTCGAGCATTGGAAGGGGCCTTCATCACTCTGACTCACTGTGTGCTCATGCAAAATATCGGATGTTTTCTATGGCCCTTTGCAGAAGCCATAAAGGGTATGAGCTAAAGCTCTCTCTCACTGAGTGGGGTACTTCCATTGACCTACGTGCTCAAAATGAACCAGTCAGACATTGCAAATCTGGTGGAAGATCTTTTGGTTTCATTCCTTGACAACCAAATTAAGTTTCAAGGCCCTGATTCATAGAATTATTTGTGTATTAAACAGGGATTTGTGTGTGATTCTGCCCACACATCCCAATTCGTCAAACAGGGATTTGCGGGCAGAATGGCATGCAAATAATTCCATGAATCAGGGCCCAAGTGTCTGTTTTCCAGGCAACTACAAGTAAGCATTTCCGACACCCAGTAAGACTCTGCCTTCATCTGGTAGCACCCTCTCCAATGCAACTTGTCATGTGCAGGAGCACCCCATGCAGAGTGTGCAACTCGCACACAAGCCACCCGTTGGGGCTCAGTTCCAGATTTCGCATTATTCAATGTGTCTGGCCCGGTAGAACAAGAGATAGTGGTAGTGAGCCTACAACTACTCATAGTTGGTGTATTTATATTTGAGCAACCAACGCATGCTAGGTTGGCAAGGACAATGTTGCACTGCTGAATTGGTTCTCGATGCTGTTTGTGTGGACAGTAGTCATTGGCCTCCTAAGCTGGCCCTAGCTAGTATACTGTCAACACATGTTTTAGCTCTGCTTGTACTATTGTCTCTGACCATAGAAGAAGCTTCTCTGTGGTTTATGAAGAACAACTGACATTCATTGAAATGAATGAGCACTACAACCCAGTGACAATGGGCCTCATTACACGGAGGCGGTAAGGGTTAACGGTCACCGGTAATGGTACCGGTGACCGTTAACCCTTACCACCTTAGTACGAGGTCCCTTTGCGGGTTGGTACTTTAATGCCTGCTTTTTAGCAGGCGTTAAAAACCAACCTGCAAAGGGATCAGGGTGGTAAATACGGTACCGCAATTTGCGGTACCGTTATTAGCACCTTCCCCATTCCCATTATGCCCCATGGGGCAAAAATGGGAATGGGGAAGGGCAATGGGGGAAGGGGGAATTACCGCTCCGCCAACCTTGGAATAGGGCGGTAATTCCCCTTTCCTCCAAGGCGGTGCCGGTATTTTACCGGCATGGACCAAGGTGCTAATAGCACTTTGGTCCACCGCCTACCGTGTAATGAGGCCCAATGTATTTTTGCTTTTGCAAGCACAGCATAAAGATCCTCAAAGTCAGCAGACAATCATAGCTGAGTCAGAGGATGAACAGTGTCGCAGTGGACAGGGCAGCCTGGGCAGTGGAGGGGTGGTGTGGGTACTATGGTTTCCACAGATAATACTCGCTCAGGCTCCCTGATTCCTTGTCCAACGATCACCCCAGTGCCATCCTCATCTTCACCACCAATCCCTCCAGCAACGTCTTCAGCAGCATCATCTTCTAGAGGAGACCTCAGCACAAACACCTTCATCTATTGTGCCTCCCCCTCATCAGTTTCCAAGGAGGAGGCTAGGACATCTATGTCCATTCGTGGCTCTAGATCGCAATACTCCTCCTTCAAAGAGAGCACCATATCAAATTCCTTTCCCTATATCTCTACCAAATCTCCCGAAATGTGGTTCTCCTAAACAAAGCTTAAATACAAGTTCTTTTCTCTAAAAAAACGAATACAAAATTTACGTTTTTGAACTAAAATATCAAAGGTTTCCCTAACATGAAGACAAAAATTAAGGTTTCCCCAAAGTAAGAAATAAAGGTTTCAAATTAAAATCATAACACAATAGAAAAGTATTTTCTGAAAAACAATGACTTTCCAAATAAACTGCTCGGGTGCCTGGCTCACAAAGTAAGAAAACAAAAATAAAGATTTCCCAGGTAAAAAAAGTTTCCAAATCCCAAAACACACAGTTCCAACGAAAAAAGAAATCCAGTCTTGCCCCTCAAAAATGTCTCCCTCAGCCCTGCCTCACTGTTCTGCACCCAAACTCAATCCACAAAGGAAACAGGAATGTTCTGGTTCTTTACCTACGCTTCCAAACTTCCTAAGAACTTGCCCAACCCCACATGAGCATTCCGAAATCCATCCAATTGATTCTTTGAAACGAATCCTTGTGCAGTGCCTGAATCCATGTACAGACTGCTCTAGCTCGATTAAAGTCATTCTGGGGTTCCCATGGATTCACCTGAATACGGCGATTGAGCCTGAAGTGCTTAGCAGGAGACGTATGGGGGTTGGGCAACTTTGTCCATGGTTAGCTGTAAATAGGACCGAAATTCTCTCTCTCTTCAGTGTCTAGAATTGTTTTGTCACCCACTGGGACTGAAGAATGAAACTGTAGTATTACAATTCTCAAACTACTTTGCAAATTCACCCACGTACACAGCAAAACGTAAACTGGAGTGAGATTGTGAGGCGTAGTTGTTGAATTATTATTGTGTTCCTCTTGTATAGTTTCAATTTTAGGGAACATCCAGCTAGGTTGTGTATGAGTAGGGTCCTCAAAAGAGACCGGATGCTACAGGTTTGGGAAAACAGATTTTATTGAACACAAAACAATTTCTCTTTGACTACCAGTTTCTAAATGGAGCACCAAACACATCATGATCAAAGGATTAGCAGACAACACCTGAAGGAAACGTAGGTCATTCTCAGGCCATCACCAGAAAATGGACAGAACCAGGTTGACACCCCACTTACAGGGAGTGCCTAAGTGAAGGAGGACCGGAAGGTCAAATCTCTTTGAGCAAATAGCAACCCATGGGTTGGTGCCCATTTTGCAAATCATCCAGCAGCTGATAAAAGGCAGAAATAACAGATTCATATGCATTCTGTTGTATCTTGTTTTCCCTACCTTGGTCCTGCATGAATGCTTGCCTGAGGGAATGCCTGTTGGAATGTTATGCCTGTGGAATGTTGTGGTGTGAGTGTCCCTGTAAGCTCCATGAAGGTCAGTTGCAGGGAAGCAGCCTGTGAGAGAGAAGTCCGGTGGATGACTCCTGTGTACCTTCCTACTTACCTACCCTTGGACTTACCTGATGTATATACCTTGTCACTGAAACTTAATGAAAAAGTTCACTTCCCCTACCTGAGTATCAGATCTTTCGTTTCACCCTGCAACACATTAATTGTCTGGTACGCCCTACATGGTGTAAAGACAGTCAAATGAATAACCTCCTATATTGCATCTGCATGCAGGAGATCCATACCTTCCTCACCACACCATAGGGCCCAGACACCCCAATCGGCTATATAAGCCTGGCAGGGTCTGGGAGCCCAGGCCTTGGAGTTAAAATATGAAGCGCTCGATGAAAACCCTGCATGCTCCATTGGCTCCTGATTGACGCCCGTCCATCAGACAGAGGCAATCTGGGAGAACCAGAGGATGGGTCTGATTCTGATGCCTTTTCTGAACCTGAATGTAATTTGTGGGTTACGCTTCCCCACTACAGTGCACATTGCGTTCCTCTTTATTGTACAAATCCATCCTCCTATCCTTGGGTGCCCTATGTGTTTAGTTCACGTGCGGGCACACAACTTCCTGTTTTCTGTTCCTTGGTAGACGTCCTTTCAACACATCATACGTTTGGGAATTTCCCTCTGCCAAAGTGTGGTCCGTGGTGTGGCTGCCATGTTTTCCCTGCTCCCACATGCACCTTGCTGGATGATGGTCTGCTCAGACTTCCTATTGGGTGTTCCAGGACCATGCCCTTACGCTATGAGTTGCCTTGTTGTGGTTTGGTTTCCCGTGTCCTCAAGAACACTGTCCTCCCTCACTGTGATGTTTACTCAATAAGTATGTCCTGATCAGAATTACGTGTTCTCTTTCCCTTCACACGAGTGGCTCTTCGTTTACAGCGTCTGCATTCAAATTACACGAATTTAGCAGGCAATCGTGTACATGGGAAAGTTATTAAATCCCGAGAGTTATGGGGGACCATTTTTACCACAGATAAAAACAGCAGATTACGGATTCTGAAATATTTCTGTCTTAGTCAGCATTGTTATAATCGTATCATGTGTGTTCTTGCTCAACGAGGGGGCCCTGTGTCTGTTATCTTTACAGGCAGAAAAATATCCAAAAAAACAGCTATCCTTGTGATCAGAAGTTGCCCAGGTCTAAACGAGGCAAAAGTAAGCAAGGCATTCCTCAACAAATTTAATTACAGTTTTGCCTTCATGCTTGCAAGTATTTCCCGCGCGAAATGGTGTGGTTTTCATATAGCTTGAAAAGCGAACTAGCCGTAAAGTTCAGCCCAGGACACAAGCAGCAAGCGGGAGCAGAAATATGCAAAACCAGTCGTCTGCCAGCAAGCTGTACAGACTTTTTTTCTGTTCGGGTGAGGTAGCCCGAGATTTCAGCACTCTCTGCTTTTGCCTTTAGGGGTCACCTGACAAGCACTTCTGGTTGCTTGCTGTGGGGATATTTCTTGTTCTTTTCAGAGATAGAACACACGAGTTTCCACTGACGGAATTTCATCACTCCATTGTATTACCTTCATCACTGGGGTGGGGAGTGCTTACGAAGCAACAGTAAGAACACGTGTACGCCTTTTTCTTGTATCATAGCACCCTTGACATAAAGTGAGACCTACCATTATCCAGTGACGTCATTTCACCGAAATGAGAGGGGTAGAGGAAGTTATGTCACATGACCCTTGACCTCTGATGACATCACAGGAAGTGATGTCATTTGACCCCTTCCCGAAGTGACATCACAGAAAGCGATGGAACATGACCTTTCACCCCTGGCATCACATAGCATTGTTACTAAGTACACTACCAAAAACAGGGTTACAATATCACTGTAATATGATATCCATTTCATACAAGAATGGATCACCATATGTATCGGTAATATCAGTGTGTATAGGCCCATGCTACCAAATTACTGTGAATGCAAGCAGACGTCCACGCTATCTTACCTGCTATAGTAAAATGAGCAATTACATGTCTGAATGTTCTCAAAGTCAGAAAGTAAATTACCCTCTATAGTGGATCTCATTAAACTGGTAACAGAATTTAATAGCAGGCCAGTTCATCTGCAGGTCTGGTGCAAAGGTGTCACATTTCAAGCCTGCCCGGATCTACTTTTCAGACTTCAGAGGTTGGCCTCACATGGCATCCCGTACTCTGGGCACTCATTACCTCATACATGGAAACAAACATCCTGAACAGCATGCCAGGGAGATGGGAAAGATAGACACATTACAACAAAGCATTCATTGTGTCACAATGAAAGCAAGGGCCACTTTATGTGCTATGGTCAGACATTTCTACACCGTACACAAGCTTTTAGGCACAAGGATGTAGTCTAGTGACCGAGAACACCAGGATGAAATGTCTTGTGATGATCATGACAGAAACAACAGCAGGAAAAAGCATGCTATATCTGCAACTTGCGAAAAGCAACATACATGGTCCGAACTGGATGCAAATGCTTTTTGGACGTTTTTGCCTGCATTGTGAATTTAAGGTGTTTAAGAACAGACTAAATCAGTGACTCACCCCCTTAAGTGTGCCTTAAATAAACCTTTAATGAGTCTAGCAATTATTGTATAGAATTCCAGAAAGACAAATTATTTGTTATTCCTATTCCTTCTTATTTAGAGTCACGGCTCAAAGTGTTACACGTGTGGAACCCCCTGTTTTTTTAAGAGACCTGAACAAGAAAGCCAGCCACTCCAGAAACAAAGAGCCACATGGCGCTGCCCCCAGCCCAGGTGCTTCCATTTAAAAATAAAATTAAAAATACAAGTTTTTTTTTCATGGGTAGCAAGGAACACCTTAAGGGTCGCAGTTGCTACCCCTAAATGACATCCCTGTCATTATCAATTCTTTTTTAGAAGTATACTGGAGTATTTATAACTCGCTTAATGACAAAGAGCTTTCTAAGCATAGACCTGGGATTTGAACCTGTGATGCTATGCATCGTCTTGCTTCAAAGACCAGCGCGTTGACACTGAGCTATACCACCCGTACAAGGGAGCTATTTACCTGGAAAAAAAAAGTGCCTTTCATAATATTATGCAGCCATTGCTTTTTCTATATTAAAAGGACCAGTAAATCAAACTAAATGTGACTATGCTTAATTTTGATTGTATCTTACATTTATTTGCAAGTGAATAAATCGCTCTATTTTTTTCTCCAATCGCCACCTTTGAAACTAAATGACAAATGTACTTGTTTTGTAATGACTCATATGAGCGTGATTATCTTCTGCTTTATAAATTGTGAGGGTGGCGAAGGTTATCAGTTGGTTAGATAGCTCACCAGGTTAAGTACTCTGCATCCGAAATCTGTGTCCATGCTGCATCAGGGCAATTAAACTGTGCTTTACCAACCAAGTGTAACCAACAAACACCATTCCATTGGGTATGAGTGGCTAGTACTTTTTATTTAAAGTACTCTAAACCAGCTTGCCTCTGGCAAGAGGCACTAAGAAAAAAATAAACATGTGATCTGATTTACCTCAAATCAAATGCGAGGCTATCACTCTGACGTCATAATTCCGGTTTCAACGCCTACTTATTCAATGGTCAAAAGAGGTTGCAGTCAGTTTAGGAAGTCTGTTGCAGCAATTTGGCGGGAATGAGAAGAGGACATAATTCCATTGCCTAGACGTCACTGCAGGACACATGTGAAAACAGAGCTAGAGCTTCTTAACAGCTGCCTTTAGTGCAGTTCAGAACCGCAATTCTATTCTGATGCAGCTGCTCCACTGTGCTACACTTGCAACATTAAACGTGATCAGATGCTACACTGCAGCACCAGAACAGCGAGATACATGGAACCAACTATGAAAGGGTCTGATGAGGCAGTTAAAAGAACCTCATGATCCCCGAAAGCACATATTCCCAGTTAGAAAACCAGCAGCCGCTGGCCACAATCCACCTAGTAAATGCACATTCGAGGAAGAGGAGATTATGGTGGCAACAGTGTTCACGGCTATTGATCCTGACAATTCCTGAATGCCTCCAGTCTTGTTGCCCAAAATGGATGCATTTGGGACAATAAAGGCACATCTGGATCCCAACAGTTGCAGTTACATCAGTGTTGATGGCAACATTGCATTAGCATCTTTGCTTCTGTGTCACTGGATCCTTCACAGAGTCAGGACTTGGTAATCAGTGTGGGATCTGTCATAAGAGATCTAAAGCAAGTCATTCTTTTCAAGAAGCCTACTCATGACTCCAGGTGACTGATCAACTACTTTAAAGAATAGTTTCTACCTGAGGTATTTTGTAGGATCTTCTGATAACCCTGACCATTCGTATTGCTTTTACCCTTTTCATATTATCAGGAGCCTGGCCACAGAGCCTGCAACTTGATTGGTCTCCTCAAGGTGCCTAGGGATGTGATACCAAAACATTGATTATCGTAGACTTGTCAGCAGCTCTTGATGATGTCATCTATCCCATCTTGATCACCCAGCTGTAAAAGATCATTCAAAATGGCTTCGCCCTGGTTTTGATGTTGTTCTCTGTGTCGGACCGGATGCATCAGCTGCTTTGCATCTGTTTATATTTCATCATCAAAATACTTTATTCGGCTAAAATGCCATAAAAGTCACATTAATAAAAACTAGATGAATAAAAAAAACATTAAGACACAATTAATCAGAATTTGTTACAGAACGGAGAGGGTGCATATTATAAAGTGCAAGGTGATAATAAAAGGGGAGGTACAAACACCAGGGCACACCTATGTTTCTGGGAAAAGGGTTAGTCAGAAAGTATTGTTAAAGACCTTATAGGATTTTGCGAGTGTTTGAGGTGAGGGGGATCAAAACTCAACCTTGGCAACTAGGTCGGATAAATGAGAGAAAAAAATGTGGTTGTATTATCCGCTTTATCTGAAAACTCTGACCTGAGTACTTTAATGAGTGAATAAGATTGTTTTTTCATTTTTGATTTTTGGACTCAGTAAGTCTTCTCGGCTTTGTGCTTCTGTTCTTAAAATGGCTTTGTTGATCAGATCCTCTGGAAAACTTCTATCTTTGAATCTAGACTTCATAGTGGTATATTCATCCTGTAATCTGTCTGCTTCGGATGTAATTCTTTTTACTCTGAGTAGTTGGCTGTAGGGTAGATTTTCTTTGAAATGTTTGGGATGAAAACTTTGAAAATGTAAGGTACTGTTTACATCAGTTGGCTTCCGGTAGATCTGAGTTCTGAGACCTGTGTTAGTAATTTCAATTGTGACATCCAAGAAATTAAACACTTGCTTTACCAATATCCAGAGTAAATTGAATCCTTTCATTGCAATTATTGAAGTATCTCCAAAACTCTAGAAGTTCTTGTTCGGTTTCTCTCCAGATTCCAAAGACATCGTCGATGTATCTATACCAACTCTTGATCTTATCCTTCCACATTGATTCATTAAGAACATAAGTGCACTCAAAAGAATACATGAATATGTTTGCGTAGGAGGGCGCAACTGGTGACCCCATAGAGGTACCTGAGGTTTGTAAAAAGAATTGTCCGTTGAATCTAAAATAGTTATTGAAAAGGATGATATTGATGAGTTCAATTGCCAACACTTTTTGAATATTGATTTCTCCATGCTTTAACAAGAACCACTCCAATGCTTCAACGCCTTGATTATGCGGAATAGAAGTATATAAGCTACTTACATCCATTGTGAAGAGTATCAGGTTTGGTTCATCCATCTTCAAATTCCTAATGTCTTGTAAGAAATGTGTTGTGTCCTTTAGATAAATTTCGGTTTTTTGAATCAGAGGTTGAAGTGCAGTGTCAAGGTAAACGGCCAGGGGATGAAAAATACTTTGTGTCCCTGCCACTATCGGTCTGAGTGGCGGATCTGTTTTGTTCTTATGAATTTTAGGAAGGCCATAAAAGACAGGTGTCACCGGATTTTTGTTAATCAAACATTTACTAGTGTTTTCAGATATCCAGTCCAATTCTTCTGCTTCAGAAATGTTTTTTTGATGCTCTCCTTGAAGTTACTTCTGGGGTCATGATCTAATTTCAAATAGGTATCTTCATCCGATAATAATTTCAAACAGCCTTCATTGTATAACGTGGTATCCATAATCACTAGTGCGCCACCTTTGTCTGCTTTTTTAATAGTGATACTATTGTCCTCTGCTGGATCTTTGATGATCTTAAGTTGGTGTTTCTTGATGTTTTGTTTACTGCCGGTACTATATTTGAGGCATTTGAGGGCTCTAGTAGTCTTGGTTTTAAATAAGTTAACTAGCGGGTGATTTATTTGGGGATGGAAATGACTTCTATCTTTCATTTCTAGGTAAGGGCATTTGTCTTTCTGACTTGTTTCAGTCGTTAGATTATCAAAAAATATTTTTAGCTCCATTTTTCGAACAAGCTTAAAAAGATTGACTTCTTCTTCAAACAAACTTGTATTGTTGGTAGGTATGAAGGATATTCCTAAATTTAGAGTCTTCAATTGCAATTCTGAGAGTGGCTTAGAGGAGATATTCACTATTATCGGATCCTTTAGTGTTTGTTTTTCTGACGCGGCTTTCTTCTTCCCTCGTCTGGCTTTTCTCCTCCTCCTAAAAAACCTTCTGGTATTGGTGTAGGTATGTTTGTTTATATGTAATTGACTGTACATACTAACACAAAGCCCCTTTTTCGTACATACACTGACAAGACTGACTGACAACTTTAATGTAAGTTCATTATGGTGCTCCACCCTTGAGTGCAGAAATTACTTGTCATCAGACATTTATGTCCTTATTGCAATTGGCCTCCGTCACGCTACCTCTTTTCGTGCACGCGCGGTTATTATATTCAAACTACTCGTCTTCTTACACGTTTGCATGCTTTTTATTATTCACACAGTATCGACCTTTAAAACTACGGAAGCGTTCCTTCGCCATTATCAAGTTTCTGACTTTGCATTTATCATCCCGCACATGCGCGGTTGTATTATTTGCCATTATTTACAAAAAGTTCTGACGCCGGCTCTGCCGTGTCGTCAGAACTATGACGTAGCCCCATGAAAAAGCAGCCCGCACGCCTGCGCAGGCAGACGCAGTCCGAGGCGCATGCCTCTTCCTACGTCATTCGCTAACTGATTATAAAAGAAGGCCACCATGAGTGAGCTGCATCCTCGAGTTGCAGGAGGCGGTTCACCGTGGTCCCTTCGCTGGATGAGCTACATTATATCAAGTTAGTCTGGTATTCTGTTTCTGACATACTTGTCAGACCACCTCATTAGGGCAATCTGGCTCATTTTTTCAACTCTTCCTCTGCAGATAATCAGTTTTATCCTCTGTACCGGAACTATTCAGTCTTCTGTGAGAGACAACCTATTCCTTTAGGACTTTTAGTATCTGATGTAAGTAGATACCACTTATTTCTACTTTCACTATCCCCCAGCTTAACTTGGTCTTGACACACATTTTTTTATTTATTTTCTCAGCATAGTGACGTAAGATTTCTCCTAAAGCATCCACTGTTTGCACTCCTGACTACTCCTTTTTTTACAACTAAGTTGCCAACTCAGTTGGTAAGTAAAATTGTTCCCTTCACTGATCTAGTTAGATCAACTAATGAGGATAATTAGATTATCCCCCCTCTCTAATGATTCTATGATTACATGTAATAGCTGACTGGAACTATTGAGTATCACCATACTGGTTGTATATAATAGACACCGAATGAGTTACCTCTTGTATTCTAATCAAGATTGTAATGATCCTTTATATTTGAATTTCAAATGTACAAAATGTGTGTAAATTGTATACACAGCTATATTGAAGATGTTTTTTTTTCTTTTTTCTAGAAATTTTGTGAAAGATGTATTTGCCCCTGAAGAAGAGTTGTTACTCGAAACGCGTTGGGCCTAACTAACAGCGTCTAAATACATTTCATGATTTTGTTATAAATCTTGTGAGCTGGGTATTTGATCCGAATGCCCTACTAACTGAACTGCAAATTGTACTACATGAAATTGTTTAACATATATATCTAAAAATACCAAACTTTTGATCTGCTCCTCAGATAGTAGACAGTGTGCAGGGGATGGGAGTTCCTAAATTTCTGGGAACAACCACATTTTTTTCAATAAAAGGGGAGGTGCAATAAAACAGTTCTCTGTGTAGAGCCCAGAAAGGAGCTTTTATTTGCAGCCCTTCTGCCACTTATTTGGAACAGCGAGTAGTGTTTGCAACACTCCATCAGAAAGCTGTCCTAATTTCAGATTCAAGTAGATTCTGAGTCAGTTGTCTTCTCTCGCTTCACTCATCCATTATATTTGATGCTAGAACATTATGTTTCCTCTCTTTCTTTGTATTTGATACCTTTGTTTGGGCTCTGCATCAGCTAGTTCATCACCATACTTTCTGATTCTAAACATGTGCCAATGGTATTCTGAATTGTAGGACATTAGATAGGCTACTGATTGTTATGGCTCCTCAATTCCAAGTACTTAAAATGGCCTTTGAGGACTAGTAGGGCTGATATTTTCAGAACTCAGGATTTGGGGGAGTTTATGACTGTGAATCCTTTCTTTCAGGTCCCTGAACACAGATACAATATTTGTCTGGGGTATTGGGCGAATGCCTGGACCTTAAAACAAGCAGGGATCTGTCCTTGGCCCCCTACGTGCAATCTCTGGAGGCACCATGTGTCTTTCATCCCTAAAAAGCTTTCCCTTTTCTTATTCCAGGTGTTAGGCACCTGAGGGCATCCTCACATATTTTCCCCCTGTAGCCTTCTCTCAGGTGGCCAGGGAAAGGCCATCGCTTTTGGATCCTGACCCTGGGGGTGGATATGCTAAGGGGGATCACCTCAGTGGAGGAGACTTGGGGAGTGGGGAGAGGACATCCTTAGGTGAGACATGGTATCCCCCATTTCGCTTCCATAATGAACCCTCCATCCCTCAAGCCTTTGTAGGCTATTGTCAGCCGCTTCCCTATTCTTCCCTTCAAACATTCTCTAAGAAACATCAGCTCAGCACTGGGACGAGGAAGAGACCAACTAGGAAGACATCTCCTCATTTTGTTCATACAAACACATATCAGCCTCATTTTGTTCATACAGACACATAACAGCCTCGTCTGTGTACTGGGGTCAGGAGGAGGACAAAACGAGCATAGCAGAACTACCGTTCTGAATGTGAGCGGTCTAGTCTTTCCTGGACTCATTATGGTGATGGCAACTTTAAAAGCTGACATCCTTTTGGTAATGGAGTCAGCTGTGGAAGCAGGACTATGGACTGCTATGTGCAGGCAGACTGCTCCAGATCGGCTGTGTGGCAAGCAGAGTGCTCGAGACCCTTTCAAGGACACAGAGTATATGCAGTAGGAAGCAACACTGAGGGACTCAGGAAGCCAATGGCACACTGCAAGAGGGAGACTGGCACGACTGAGCAAAGCGGTCGGAAGATCCAGAGCTGCAAGTGGAGCATTGCTGGGCAAGCAGAGCTACGAGAAACCACTGAGAGAGAGAAAGAGAGAGAGAGAGAGAGAGAGAGAGAGAGAGGGGTACCGCATGGGAAGGAGAAACCTTGTGGCGGTCGAGGACCTCGCAGAAGAGGTGTAGGATCCAACCGGTGAGTGAACCAAGAAGGGGGAATCCCGGGCTAGCCGGCGCATGTAAAATTCAGGCAATGGACATTGTTTTATAACTAAACAAAATTAAACAAGAACTTTTGAATATTGTCTGAACTGAGTGCAATTATAAGAACTTCTGAATACCGAAAGAAGTGAAAGCAAATATAAACATTTCTGAATGCCGAACAGAGAAGATGCAAGTTTGTGAAAAGCAATTATGGGTACCTTTGAATACCGAACGAAGTGGAAGCACAGATAAACACTTGTGAATGCCGAATAAAGTGGATGCAAGTTTTGAGCATTTTTGATTATTGAGCAATGTGAAAGAAAGATTGGAAAGCTGCCACATACAAGGAACGGTGTAGTATATTAGAAAACAAGTATTGGAAACAGCCAAGAGCATTCAAGGAACTGTATATTATATGAGAAAACAAGTGTTGGCAACAGCCAGGAGAATGCAAGAATGTGTGACAAATGCATAGTGGCCAAACCAGCCATGACGCAGTGTCAGGAGAGTGTGACACAGATGAATGAATCAAGCATTACTGTCAAAGTGAAGAAGTGGCATAAAGTTGATGGAAAAGCAGCCAAGAAGGGGCATTGGTTGCGTTACCTGTAATGGGTGGATCGTGTTGTCTGACAACTGGCCCAAACAGAGTGCTCCCTTGTATGGGAAAGCACCTACAAAGAAGCTTGGGTTGTGTTTTTGAAATCAAGGAACTGAACTATGTAATAACGGGATTTTGTGAGAGAAGCAGGTAAGTTCAACGAGGTTTATTGTCCAAGCCAGTGTTATCTTCCGTAGTACAAACACAGGGATGGTAGGGTCCACAAGACAGGATACACGGGAGGAACACCGGGATTGCCCCACACCCAAATAGCCACTCTCACTCTGGTCTCCCAACCGTCACTCTCAGAACACTCAGAGCGCCCACATTCCACATAGGCTAACATCACAGCACTACTTACATCATAGCCTACCAGCTACATTACTACACTTCTCCGTCCCTAGATAAACCACAAGAAGTAGAGGGACATCGTCATATACCAAGGGAACACCACTGCAAACCAAATCTAAAGGAAGACACTACACAGCGAAAGAGGATGGATAACTGACCAGCATTAACCCACACTTCCCTAAGGACGAAATACTACAAGCATCTAACTTCTAATACACAGCGGCCGTCCATGATCAGAAGCTCTGCACCAAGACACATAAGGTACCTTCACCGGCCAACTGGACCCATACAAATTATCAAACCACGTCACCCAAAAACAAAACACTCTAACTTGAACAACCACGGCCTAAAACCATCTCGGCAGAACCATCGAGCACTAAAAATAACAAACAGCACTTCCACCAGTTCCGAGCTGCCCCTCAGAACATAAGCCTGCCACGCCTATAACTACCAAATGTCCGGAGACAAAACCTAATTGCTAACACCCGTGACCAACATCATGCTAACTCCTTATGCTCTGGGCTGCCCCCCAGAACCTCATCACTGCCACCGCTGAGCACTACCCCGCTCTATCAAGAGCAACAACAAATGCCCAACACCTGCTGAGAAACCCTTCATTTGATGAAATGAAAACACAATGTTTTCTACCACCACTCTACCCTACACCACATGACAATAGTCATACATTACTTCCAAAACCTCACCTAATATTAGCAAATTGCACCCCACACGCAGTTAACTACACCTATCATCAGACAGGTATAGATCTAACTCAACACAGTGGTAAAACCATTCCCTAACCACTATGAACCATAAACGGACGCTCAACTCCAACAAGGAGCTCCCAAACTCCTGCACCTAATTGTGTACACTTGCTATATCCACACTCAGGAGAAACCAATTTCAATATCACAGTGAACATAACAACCAGCCCTTGATTTAGACAACGCCAACCAAAGGCAACTATATTAATGTTCAAATCAACAACAATAGAACATGCCCTTGCACTAAAATCGCACAAGACAGAACCAGTGCCCTAGTTACCAGAGACCCACCCGGCATCTGTACTAGCAACCACATACAAACCCCACAGCTGCGCTAGATACCACAGAGCCACCTGGCATCTGTACTAGCAACAACACACAAACTGCACGTCTGCCCTAGGTATTACAGACCGACCCGGCATCTGTACTAGCACAACACACCCCAGCTCCAAAACTGCCACCGCTCATTGCCTTAGGCACTACCATACTAAACGCCATAGGTCAGCAACAGGGTACACAGTGCCGAAAGTCATATGAGAACGCCTAAGAAGGACACCATTAACGAAGCCACAACTGAATTGATGTACACAGACCCACCCGGCAGCTGCATTCACTCATTCTTCTCACACCCCAAAGCAATCGCCCTATTATGGTGAACACTACGGACACCCCCATGCCCACACTGGCCTGTCAAGACCAAGGCCAAATTACATAGGTGAAGAAATACGCACTGTTCCCTCTCCACCCTCTCCATATCCTCCACACATATTACCATTCTTTCACACACAACTCACTCGACATCACACTATGAAAGCACAATCCACTTTAGTGATGCGTAGTGAAAATGTCAAATATAATGGGGGAAAACAGCATATTCATAACAATAAACTCTTAATCCGGAGTTGATCCGCCAACTCTTTACACATGTCCCCAATATGGAAATCCAAAATGCGAAGTCATCAACCACCGATCGGAACATGGATGCACAAATAAGCTTGACCCCCCGAAAATGCACAATTTAGCATACCACCCCTCCCACAGTCCGAGAAGGGGAAAATACGAAGATACAGTTATAAAGTACCCAGGACGCCTATACCCAAAAAGGCCACAACACAACTCATGACAGGAAAGACAACGGCCTCAAACAACATCAACCCACACTAACCCAGGGAACCAAAACGGACCTAGACCCCTAACAACAGGCCACAACATTAACACAAGCAAAAAGGCCCATGACGACTCACGTAATGAATAGAGTCTCTACCATGGGTCACATCCTGCTGGTTCACGAAAACTACCCGGAACATCATCCAGAAATGCAAAGTCTTGTGTTGCATACCAAGTCCGCCTAGACTCCAAACACATCTCCTTACTTCCTTCTTTCCACATAACTGACTCTGGAAGTCTTCGGCCCAACTCCTCCTTTAAACGATGTACAACAACATTGTGCACTATACAGAAACCCCGGAAGTCCCAGTCGTCGCTTTCCTCATAGAACGACCTTCCGTCGGATTCCGCGCTGGATCCACCCAAGCCCCACGTGACTCCCACACTGGCGTGAGCTGGGCATCTTCCGCAGGCGCACCAACTGCCGCTCAAGCGACCCGACTCAGGCGTGCCGCACTGCGATGGCGTCATCATTGGATACATCCAACTATCCGAAAACACAACGCCGACACGAGCAGCCTTACCGGGTACAGCCCCATGCCTCCTATGCATGCCGGGTGCCGGACGAGCTCTGGGGACCCCTGCGTCCCGATCCTCCATACTATGTTCTCCTGGATGGCACTCCCATTCCTGAACCAGGTGCTCATTCTCCAATAGTGGCAGTCCCCCCGGAGGCCTTCCTGCAGAATATTCTGCTCAGTGTACACGTCCATTCTCCCAATCTGCATCTCGTGCACCCGACTTGCTCTGTGCACCCAAGCCTGCCGGCCACTTTGCTTCTGGCCGCCTCGATGGTGCTCCCCATCCGGACTGGGACTACAGAGTCCACACGACACTGCCATGGCCATCCAGAGCTGATACGCCGAACACCCTGCTACCAGGAACAAAGGTGCCCACGATGGATATAGGCCACCGATAGCCAACAGCAGACGGTCACAGGTTAACCCAAACCGCAGTTCGAGAGGCACTCCTGCTTGCTTCGGACTGGCTGAAACGTATTATATCCTCCAGTACTTCAGCCCTTCCTTCCAGCCATGCCGGACTGCGACAGGGAAACTCCTGGGTGTAGGGCAGGACGGCGGGGCGGTGTCCTCAGCTTGCTGCACCCCCCAGCAGCGCCAGATGACATCAAGTGGGACCACCTACCATCCCATCCTCGTCGCCAGTGTAATAACGGGATGTCGCGGGAGAAGCAGGTAAGTTCAACAAGGTTTATTGTCCAAGCCAGCGTTATCTTCCGTAGTACAAACACAAGGATGGTAGGGTCCACAAAACAGGATACACGGGAGGAACATCGGGATTGCCCCACACCCAAATAGCCACTCTCACTCTGGTCTCCCAACCGTCACTCTCAGAACACTCAGAGTGCCCACATTCCACATAGGCTAACATCACAGCGCTAGTTACATCACAGCCTACCAGCTACATTACTACAAACTACTTATGTGAACTAGAAAAAAGTGACAATATCCTAAGAGCTAGGAAGTGTCCCAGGGAATTGTGTTGTTTTAAAAGCTGGAAGATTCTAACTCTAGGGGAAGAGACCCCTTGTGCTTTTTGAACTATATTCAACTTGGGGAAGGGGAAGCTGATTACAAGCCACAAGCTGGAAGACACTCCAAACTTTATTTGCATACTTTATGTTTTGCTGCAGACATCCCTACACAATGTATACAGTTAGACGTGAGGGCAAGTATAGGTTTTGGACACAGACAGACATTTGCTTTTGACTTCCTGACACAGACTATCCTTAGTTTTCTTTAGGTAGGGAAATCCCACCTTAGCATAGGGCAAATTAGGCCTTACCCTGCACTGCATTTCAAGTTAATAAACCTTGTGGACCAAACCTGAACCTGTCGTCCGTGTCTGCTTCAGGATGCCTTCACAAGGGACAATAGGTTCCCTGTCACCAAGACCTTTAGCTTATTCTTGAGAAAGTTGTGGCCCAATGGTGCATGGAGATATGAACATATTCCACCACATCTTTGTGGTTCCACTGTCTGTGTAATCCTTGGAATGCTGCACCCCTTACATGTTTATGACGCTAAGAGAAACACAACTTCTTCTGCCTGGTATTTTTCCATGCAGAGGAAAGAGCTTTGCAGCTATGACAAAATGTTGCAGAATTCTGATTCCCTTTCATGACAAACAGCATGAGACGAATTAGACTTTTAAAGAACCTCACAACCTTGTTCCTCTCCAAACAAATCTGCTTTGCTTCTCGCGGCATGGAAACTAGAATATAGTGCCTAGCACCAAGAATTGTGCTTTGCAATTACCAAAAATTAAATTACTTTTACCCAAATTTGTTCCCATCCCTGCAACACATTACACTTATGATTATACACCATTTGGATGACTATGTTTACTTATCCATTGGGTCAGCCTATTCGAAGTAAAGGAAGACAGGATTTCACAATTTGCCGGGGTACCCAATTGTTTTACTGGCATTGTTTGTCTTGTGCCATCTCGGGTACACGAACAGGATTTCCAAAATGGAAACAAATCAGTTTCAACCCATGCTGATTCTGAACAAGGAACTCTGTAAGAACGTGTTCCATTGCCACCTACAGTATGTACAATGGCATTCACCTCCTCCACCTATCCTCTGAATCAGACTTAGTTATTTATTTATTGCATTTGTTAATACGCCCAAACCCGGAGATATCACCGCGTAAATTACAGAACTTGCTGGTTACAGAGGTAGCAAAAGGATACTTAGAACATTATAAAAAACATTAAGGTTACAAAATAATCAGATTAACATGATCAGGCTTATGGTTACATTTTAATGCAGGGAGATTTGCAGCACAAAACAGTTACATCCGTCCTATGGTAGTAGGAAGGATTAGGGCGCGTAGATTAGAATTCATTGAACAGCCATGTTTTTAGAAGTTTTTTAAAATGGGTGTGGGATGGTTCATTACTTATGTTAGTAGGGAGTGAGTTCCATAGTCTGGGAGCCCCTACAGGGAAGCTGGAAACTCCTGTTCTAGAATTCTTAAAATGGGGGATGAGTAGTTGAGTACTGGTGTTAGACCTCAGGAGCCTAGTTGTTAATAATAAACTACCAATAATCCCACAACCTAAAGAGGCCAATCCATGCAGAATAAAGAATGTCAAAGCATAGAGACATGTGTGTCTATAGATGTCTTAACATGTAAGAATATGACTGTCCCAAAATCCATAATATTGCAGCTCTCATCAAGATCAAGAGATGTGAAATATAAACGAAAAACCAGTCATTATAAACAAACACCCTTTTAGAGCGCAACATACACAGAGCACAACACTATCTGGAGGCCCTTTCATTGTTCAATAGTGAGCCTCATTAGAGAAGGTATGAATAGTGTAGTGGGCCATCAACGCTGTCGTTGTCTCGCGAGGCAAATGTAAACAGGCCTCAGTAAACCATGAACCTTTACTGAGGTACAGCCTGCTCACTCTGGGTTTAACACATTAGCACCCCCAAAAACGTCCGGGGTGCTAAGGAGAGGTGGATCTTCATTTTTTTAAATCCCTTCGTGTTTTGAATGCAATGTGCTGGACATGCGAACAGTAAGTACATCAATACAGAAAAATAAAATGGCCACCAGGTTAACCTGAAAGAGGGCTCACTCTTGAAAGGTACAGTCCCCTTTATATTTGCTTGGTGTCCTAATAGCAGGAGGATGGTGCACAGCTGAAGAGTGCAGGTGTTGTCTGGCAGGTACGCACATTCATTTTTGGGAAAAATAGAAAGGGTGCAGGGGCTGAGAGGGAATATTGGGGTTCAGACATTCTGTCAGGGCTCAGAGAACACAGTCTTTAATAGCAGATACAGCCCACATTGCTCTATAACATATCTTGCCAACACAGCTTTATCATGTAATGTGAAGGGGAGAGACTTTGGCAAGAGTAGGCACGAGTGAGTGACCTGCCGGGAAATCAGGCCCCGACCGGCATGTCTCTCACTGAAGCACCAGTCCCGTTAGCAACAGTGCTGGTGTTTCAGTGTCCCCATTCAGTTGGAGTCCTATGGAACTCCATGGGAATGGGGATTTACCGTTCCACCACCACTTGTGATATCCCGTTGACACCAGAATATCAGGCGGCGGAATCAGTGTTACAGGGTTACCGCCAACCTCGTAATGAGAGCCCAGTGTTACTCTTCACAACCATCCATCTTAGTGGAGTGTAGTCATGATGCATTTTGTCTCATCTAGTTGTTAACCGATACAATGTACTCTGAAAAAAACTGGGACCTGGGGCATGAGGGTCTGAGATGAATTTGAACAAGATATGTGTGTCGTCAGCATAATTATAGACTGTGATGCACAATTAACATATCAGTCTGAGAGTCTGAGTAAGGTGTAAGATATACATAGAAAATAATAGTGGGAACAATAAGGAGTTCCTCACACCATCACATGAAGCATGGACCAATAGACAAAGAGAAGAGCTTAATAAAATGCTCTGAAATCAACCTGTAACAAATGAGGTGACCCAGTCCACAGCAGTGACCTTCATTCCTAAGGCCTCAAGTCGGTCAAGAAGGATGGAATGGCAGGGCGTATGAAATGTGTCTGAGAGTTCAAGCAGTATCGAGGCCCTGGAACAACCATCATATGTGTACGATGGAATCCAGAATTGAAGCACCAACAGCCTCCGTTATATGTGTGCATTGGAATCCACCCTCACTGACATTCAGTAATTTGTTGGATTCTAAAAGGTTCTGGAGCTGGTTCACTGACCCTGTTTATGGAAATTGGAATAAAAGAGCAGGTTTGAAAAAGGGTGAATATCCACCAGTTCCCATGGGTCAGCCTGCAGTTTTTAAGTAGGGGGATAAGTAAGCAAATTGAGGGACTCTGGAACTATCCCTCAGATTATGGGTCCATTTTTTAGTCCAGTGGTTTCATTGCAAACACCAGAAATTATAGCAAGCTTTTACATGCACTTGGTGGGCAACAGCCCACCGGTGTACCTGAGCATCTATCTATCTATCGGGATAGATAGAGGAGTGAACAATGATAGGCCATTCTGGTTTGTTACCAAAGGGAAACTAGCACCAAGTTCAACTTTGGAGGACCCCCAACAAAGAATGTCCTACCCTATTTTTAGCAATATTAGAACTGTATAAATGTTTCTGTAAATATTTATGGTTTTCATGGCATTTGTGTTTTGTAAATCCTCGTCTGAGTCTGTGTATAATACCTTATCTTCCTGGTGATGGTAGTAGTGCAATCATCTTTCACATTTGTTCCTCTGCTTCATGGCCTCAATTTGTTCAGGCGTGAACCAGTTAAGAATACAACCTGTTTTAGGTGGCTTAACATTAGCCATGGGTAGGAGATTGTGTAGTCCACAACTGAACCAGTCCAGAAACTTTGCGTAGAAAGCATCAAGTCGAGAATAAAATTATGACTAATAGTCCCATTTGGAAAGAAGGACCACCAATACATGTTGTATAAGCTTTGGCCACCAGCTTGCTTCTTCAAACAAAAGGGGGGTTATGAAGGATGTTGGCTTTAGGTGGTTTTTCAAAAAGGGACCACACTGCATTCCAGCCAGGCCTGAAGTTAAGGTTGATCTTCCTCTATAGATTGTTCCCCTTTGTAAATGGCGTCCAGAGTGTGCGCTGTTATATGGGTAGTCCCTCTGACTATTTCCATGAAATGTAAGTCTCCTATGAAAGGTAAGAGCCTTCATTAGTGTCGCACAGGATGTGCCATCAAGATGTTAAAATCTCTCAAAAATGTAATTAACTCAGGTAGATGCTGACTGTAGCTTATGTGATATGGGATTGCAAATAAATAAAAGTCACCTGAAAGGGCTGATTTGAGGCAATAAGCATGAGCCCTGTTGAATCTGGCACTCGGACCTTGGAGAAACAAGAAATACAGGAAAAAGGTGTTGAGGCTGATGTGTTGATAATCCTGGATTTTCCATGGAGTTCCTGGGAAGTACCCCAAAGGGCTGTTTGGAGACTGGCGGCGGGCGAATCTGGCACGAGGACCAAGCAGTGCAGGACAGCTGTGTGGATGCTGACAGACTGATAATACCGGGTCCCAGTGAAGCGTCTGTGAAGGATTCAAATGACTGTTGGGGGGCATATTTGGGGGGGGTGGGCATTTGAGGCTAGAAGGTATTACAACCCAACCCGAAAGTTACTCCCTTCTCTCCTTCCTATTTTTCTCTTCTTTGTGCTCTACCTGGTGGTCTCATCGAAGGATCAGGTGATTTTAACTACATCATGATATCTCACTCCGGGTCAGCTTGCAATCGTTTCAATTGGTTTACTGTTTATAGTCACGCCCCACCAAGTGAGAAAGAGTATGAGGCTCCCTTCATCCCACTCATGACAAGGCATTTGCTTTTTCTGTGCTGATCAGGTGATCCTGTCACTTCATGAAGCTTCCATAGGCATTGATCAATCTCAGATTGCTTCTAGGGATCCTGGCTTGTAGAACTGTCCTGTCAGCATGGCCGAGAAGCAGGCCCAACCCCCACTTGCCCACAATTGTAAAGATGTCTACAGCCAGCTCCTTTTCCAGTCCATGGGTATATAAATTAAACAGGAGGGGGCCAAGACGCAGCGCTGATGGATGCCTTTTGTGACTCAAAAGTCTGCTGAACATTCATCCTCACTGCCCCCTAGCTGGGTGTGAGCGGTGACAGCGAACCTGATGGTCTGTCAGGAGCATGAAGAAGAACACTACCAACCATTCAGAATACAATCCACTTCCACACAGTAGAATGCTTTCCCCCTGGTGGAAGTGCTATGTGACTCACCTCCAATCAGCAATTGGTCTATGGGGTGCAGGAGCTGTAGAGGATGACAATGATGTAGCATGAGAGGACTGAAAGAAAAAGATTATAATCAGAGCAAATGCACAAAGCAGTTCAATAAATTGTACCTGCAGGTTTGTGAATAATAGCAATGAAGAATGCAGCCAATCTTGATCCTTTTCAATAATGGACATACCATAAAGGAGCCCAGACAGTTTCAGAAAGATTAGCCTAACTAAATACATTGATACATTACAAAGAAAAACAAGATACTTTACAAATCCTGGGATCGGATCCATAGGTAACTGGAACCGTTGCGGGAACACTGACAATGCATCTCGTACTGGCTGATATACAGTTCCATGATGATGCAGAGGTCACATGAGCGTGAGGTCTTAGAGGAAATTACCCTGGCACGTAATACACAATTGAGTGTGTGCCATGTAAACACAGAAGAAATTGAAGTCTTTATGGTCAGGCTCGCCGCACAAGCCGCAATCTCCATGGACCTTGTGAGCACTGGCATAATAATCCGGGAAGCGAACCAAAGGTGTTTTCCTAAGTGGTGAGTTCCTAACACTGTTCCTAACACTGAGGTCCCATAATAAAGGAGTATAAATGAAATTAACAAATGGCTCAGCATTGGCAGTGCTCGCAAATATTTCTGTAGCTTTGCCACGTTCACTAAATCAAAGGTAAGGTACCTGAAGGCAACATATACAGGTGTTTTATGCAGGGGATAGTGTTTGTCAATCAGGAAATATAGGCATGCAGTTTTAACCATGGTACTGCAGGAAAATCTAGCAGATCTGCAGTAAGGAAAGTTGCCGGGTGTCTAGCATAGTACAGTGTTGGGTGTTAGTGATAACTATTTTAACATTACTAACTATTAACAATACTTATTTTAACACTACTGACTTTAGCTATTAATTGTGGTGGCCAGAGTGGGTTTATTTAGGCCATAGGCCATGTTGCAGGTTGCAGGTGCAGGAACATTCACACTGCAATGTTGTCAGAACTGTGATTCAGCAAACAGCGATGACCTCCTGGGGGTCACAAACAATGGTCTACTCCTAATTGGGACATCATAGACTACTGCTCGTTCAGCAATGACACAGAGGAGGCGACTATGACTACCAAAACAGAAGCAGTTTAATATAGACGTTTCTGGTAAATATCCTGTTACCTCAAAACAGGAGCTGTAGTTGAAACAATAGCAACCATTCAGTGTTGGTAATAGTGGTCAGTTAGGGAGTTCTAGCATAGCAATAATCACCTTAATCTCCAGTCTTGGAGCTCAAACCTCGAGGGTATCTTGAAAAGGTATGCAAACTGAGTTTCTAGTTTAAGAAGAAGGGTCTACAGTCAAGGTTCCAGGTTTTCAGACAAACACATAAAGGGCATAGTACCGATCACTTAGGAAAGTGGTCTGTACATACAAGAACGCTAAAAGAAGGCTAAATACCTATGATCTCCAAATGGCATCTCAGCATCTGCATTGCAAGATAATGCTTCTTGCTTGTGTCCTGCTTTTATACTGACTGCTTGCTGATAACTACTGCCAGCTGACACTGGATGCCGGCGGCCATCTTAGTTTGGGTAGCATGATATAACATGGTGTGCATCTTGGAGGTGGCAGTTTGTGCTTCCATGAACAATGTGGAATGGGAAAACTTAACAATGGCAGCTACATAGCGATGTGTCCATCAGGGTTGCCATAGGTGCCGGGCATGTCTCGGATGGAAGGGATTTCTAACAAATGTTAGCTTAGAAAATAAATGCAAAATTCAAAAGCTGAATTGCAGTGTGCCTTGTTCAGGCTGGTGTAAGTCAAGAAGCAGAAAGACATTTTTTTTCACATTCATCTGGGTTTGGGTAGCATTTTGGACATGGAAAAGACCAGAAAAGACTGGAAAGTTACTGGGGGTGGTGATTGACCAGAGACATCACTAATTACATCACAATGGTATCTGAGAATTGGAGTGGGAAGAGTAAAGAATCCATACAAAATATAGGTAGATGGGAGGTGGACAAAATAGTGCTTAGAAGGTGAAGGGAGGAGAAAGAAAGAGGTTGGACAGGCAAAAAGGAAGAATAGAGAGAGAAGGGGAGAGAGAAAAAGAAAATTAATGAAGTCAGATGAGTGTTGATGACTGGCTGAGGTGTTGCAGTGCAGGTTGTCTGTTTAGAAACCAGAGCTGAATAGGTGGGTGATGGGCTGAGAGTGTCGGGCCAGTGTGTCAGAGCTGTGACCCTGAGCTAAAGCAGATCTACACAGAGAAAGATGATAGCTATGAAGAGAGAGCGATTGCAAGGGAAGTGAATAATGAAGCAGGCATAGACCGCTGACACTAAAATCCTGAGTATAGGCATAAAAGATAATTAATGAAGGTACTGCCCATAGTCTAATTAGTAAAGTTTCAAACTGGCCATAAAAGGGCAAGAGCTTAATTGTTCTTGAGATACCGAAGGGCAACTGAGTTAGCCTGTGTTTAAATTATAAATCATTGAGAAAGGAGGGAGTTTTACTTTGTCATGCAGAAATGCTATAGTTTGCCAGTTATCTATTATTATGGAATGCATGTCATTCTGCCAGGTTCTGCTAATGAATACTACCTAGGTTTTCTCAAGGGAAGGGAAATCACTGCTCTGGGGTGGGGGCTGTGAATGAGGGAAAATAGGTTTGGAGTCTAAAAGCTGCTGATGTTTATTGGATATGATTACAAACGTGATGAAAAATTGTGAAAACTGTTTTACATGTTTCTTTTTCTTTTGTGCTAAATGAGAGATGGTATTTTGCATGTGTCCCCATGTGCGACAAGTGTTTCTGAAGTATTGGCTGTTTTGTTTGATGAAACCTAATTTACCAGGAAAAAACTCAATTGCAAAAGATTGTTGTGCTGATCATTGCTTCTGAACTTCATTTTGGTTTCTGAAAAAGGTGAGAGTGTTTTACTACTGCCTGGCATAGTAGCAAGCCTTTCCGATTCTTAGCCACGGAGCCCGACATAAAAGTATAGTGACAGAGAGGTGACAGTAAACATTTTCTTAAAGTCCAAATGTCTTCCTTAGGTCCTCCTTGAGTGGGAGCAAGAACACAATTTTCCTGTATCCTTCATGCCAATCTTACATATGCCACTCTGCCAAAGAGTTTTGAGGTGGGGTCAATCAGGGAAATAGGACGTTATGAATTTGGCACATTTCTGTACCCTTTGATAAGAATGGGGATAATGAAGGTGTTATGCCAACTATCTGGGATTTGAGCAGTCCACCAGATATTATTAAACGCATACCACAGCAATGGGGCCAAAAACCCTATGTGTGCCTTGAATAGACCAGCTGGAGTGCCATCTGGCTATGGGCTCTTGTTTGCATGTAGGAGATTGATGCTATAGATCATTTCTTCCAGCGTAAATTCCTCAGTGATGATCCAGTCACTTACTATGATGTTGGCTTAAGGATTTTTGCTCAAAGTCAGAGAGGTACCATGAGCTTCCCCAGCCCCAAATAGTTTACTGTCTTTGAATTTTACTGCCATTATAATCTCTCCTAGGCTACATCTTCCAATTCTAATTGTGGCTGCCTGCTGTCCGATTTATAATGTTTGCAGCTGGCAGCTATTTCTAAGTTGTTGCGCAATGAGCTATTCACAGCCAGTAAGAGGCAATGGGCCTCATTACGACCCAGGCGGTCCGGAAATAACGGTGGCGGTAAACTCGCCGCCACCGTTGTTTCCGGACCGCCTGAGTCCGACCCCTGCAGGCGGGAGGTGATGTTCTCACCAGGTCTGACCTGGCAGGTTTAACACCTCCCGCATGCAGGCGGACGAGGAAACACCGGCAGCATTACGAGATGCTGCCGGTGTTTCCATGATCCCCATTTCCATCGAGTCCCATAGGACTCAATGGGAATGGGGATTTACACCATTCCGCCTCCGTGATTCCCGGAAAACCGGGGTTGTAATGCCCCGGTAATTCTGGGAATCACGGAGGCGGAATGGTAATACGAGTCCGGCGTTAACCAGGCGGTTTTACCGCCTCGGTTAATGCCGGACTCGTAATGAGGCCCAATGATTTACTGGTTTACATGTCAGAGAAAACCAGGTGGCAAAGTTCCTCATCTTGGATCTTTTGCTATTTGGTTTATTTTGAATCAATAATGATTTTATTTTGGACAAAGGTCTTTGGAAGGCGTGTGATAGCTTGGACGGACCTACGCTATGGCCCAGGCAAAGGTGGATTTTGTTTTTTTGCAACACTTGCAATATTGTGTATTACTTCATCAGTGACTAATCAAGCCCATTTGATATTTCTCCCATTATTACTGCATCTCCAATTTCAGCGCCATGTGCCATGTGAAAGGGTTCCTTTGTCATTGAGCCCTTGATCACATTCCGCTTTGTCAAATTTGGCTAGGACAATTATCCTAGCCCAGTCTCTTATTCTAGTTATACGTTATCCACAGTTACAACACAATCAATTATGGAGAATATCGGCTGCTATTCAAGGTTAACCTGCCCATGTCTGGGGGCATCTTGAAATTCAATGAGCTAAAATCGCGCTCAGCATAACATTTTTAAGACCTAAGCCATCCGTGTCACACCGGGCATCAGCTGTAACAGGTTTCATGATCCCCAATGACCGATCTTTGCCCAGATCAAAAAGGTGCTCTGGTGATGCACCTCAAGCTTTAGATTGAAGTTGGCGCCTAGAAGGATGCATCAAAATGTAACACTGTCTTTTCGCTCATTTCCCAACACACTCAATAAAGAGATTTAAGTGCCTTTACATGGTTCACAGTGTTCTTTTTTGAGGGAGAATTATGAACATTTACCTATTGTTGAATCTTGCAAGCACCATAGGAGAATGTGTGGGCACTTGACATCTATTATCTTGACCAGAAAGCCACTAGTAAGAGATGCCCACACTCACAACCCCCCCGTATTGTGACCTTTCAAGTTTCCAGCTGCTGGTTTGAAGTAGGTTGCAAATCCATGCAACAGACCTCTTGTAAACAAACAACATGATGTTTTTCAATATACATGCATTAGTCCTCATCATCAAGCTTATTGCACAGTGCCGCAATGCCCCATGTTCAAAACATGATTTTCCTGATCCAGTATTGTTTCCATATGAGAGCAGGCATCTCCCGGCATCCTTACTTCAAGTATTCCAGATGGCCATTTGTCAATTGTTCCAGGAGCCTTTTTTAGGAGTCAGTGTACATCCTCTAAGGTTGTTAAGATGTCACATGCATTTGGGGCTACTTCCAAATGTTCCATTTATGGAATAACTTTCCCTTTCCGAGGATACTGAAGAAACAATCTTTTCAACAGTGGGCCCTCCCATCTCTCTCTGGAAGCCTTTCTGCACCTTACTGTGGCACAATCCATCTGCCAGGCCGGCAGCCAGGTGCCTCAATCAGTTGGCAACTAGGGCCGTTAGGGGCTGTAAGTCTGGTTTCCACAGTATATCATTCACCCTCTCATGTCCTTGGTTTAGATAAGGTGCCGGAAATGGAAATAGTTTAAAAGGCTTAATGGAAAGTAAATGCTCCCTGATGGGGCAAAGTCATTTGATAGGATCTGCCTATGGATCAGCCACGATTGGAATGCTAACACAACAGAATCTCCCAGAGGTTTAGGGGGCTTGGCCTTACCCACTGCAATCTCCGTACCATTAAGGGGTCCTCAGGATTTAACACCAATAATATCTACATGTGGTATTGAGCCAGTGAGTGGCTTTATTATTGAATATGTATTATTTTAGGCCTCCTTCATAGGACAGTCTGGAGACACCAGACAGAGGAACATTAAAAAATGATGGTCATTAAAGTTTGTTGTTGTAAGACCTGTATTCAACATGAAGTCAATAGGTACAAACACATCACAGTTCAACAGTCATACACATAATGCAGTGCAATTTACTAAAATACCATTATATAAAAGTCAAGGCAGTCACATAATTAAATAAACCATTCACAATATAAAACATATGCTTTAGGTTAACACAATTGGAACATTATCATAAAATACAGAGAGTAATACAAATGGACGGGCCCAGTGTGTTTTACTGCATTAGCCAATATAGATTTCCTCCTAAGCCATGCCGGGTGGACATGTTTACAGCCAAAATAAACCACGGCCAGATTTTTGGTTGATTTGCAGAGGTTCATGGCCTCTTGGCTCGCGGTTTTACCGTACAAGATAAACAATGGTTTAAGGTATCTAATTCTTAAGCCTTTAAAACTCTTGCAAAAGAGAATAAAATGAAAAAGACTTTGTACCTAAGCAGCACATGACCAGCAACTAATGCCCGTGGGTCTCTCCCATCGACTGGTGAATGACCACAAATGTAGGTGGCCAGTGCGGTAACTAATATACAAAGCTTGCGCACAGGCCAGTGTAATTACGTCAAGATAATTCCTGCGTCCTGGCGAAAACTTAAGGTTCAGGTATTCATGGCCATGAGCCAGCAAAGCGCACTTGCATGCCATCTTACTCCTCTTATAGGTGAGGTATGCCATTTTTGCTCTTGATTTAAGCTCCCTAGTATTTGACAATGGTTCTTCTCAACAGATGTGCAGCCCCAGTTTTACCAGACATGTGTTGACATGTAGGAATCAGGAAATTCTAGATCCTCCTCCAACTGGCAACACGTATTCTACTGCTTGGTATTTAATCAGACCAGGATTTCCACAGATTCGTATCCAGTGATACATGGGTTTTGCATTCCATGGTGTTACCATACTTGGTACCAAAACTATTCTTATTTGGAATTTATTTTCCACTATAGTTAGAGGGTGCATGGTGGCGTAGCCCCAAATATCTGACCTGTACAAGGCTGATGCGTTTGCCTGTATCTCATATTTGTCTAGTGCTGGTTGATAGGACCCCTTCCATGTTTCAGGTAAACATTTTCCAATGATCCACTATTTACTTCCAATGTTGTCTTTCCCTTGAGTTACTGGTGTGCCCAGCCTACGTTACTAGCAAAGCGTATGCCAAGGGAATCACACCAAGGTTCCTGTTCTAGGACCGCACCTCCTACAGGTGCAGAGCTTTGCAATAAGATTTTCTAGGGCTAAAGACCATGGACTTTGTTTTATTGGGATTCATTTCCAGACCTGGGTCATCACATTTCCTAATAAAACATGACAGTGCTACACCCAACCCGACAGGAGCAGTGGACAAAAGTAGAGCATTGTCCACGAAAAAAGGGCTGGAATTTGTCAGTTCCCATCCACGGGGGTCAGAAGCAGTTGTTAGTAACTGCTCTATAATAGAGTTCATGTAGATACAAAATAGAAGAGGAGCCAAGACACAGCCTTGCCTGCCTCGCCTGGCTACTTCGAACGGCTGTGTAACCTCCATCCCCAAGCTCCAGCGGTAACGGCCTCATTGCTAGAATAGAGAAACATGATTGGTTTTAAGACCTTGTCTGGTATATTTTAGCCCATTAAATCTCCCATATTGACCTCTCAGAACACTGTCAAAGACTGTTTTTAGGTCTCCGTCTTTGTTAGGATTAAGTGCTTCTGTATGATCAAGTGCAATCGGAACCCCTGGTCCAATGTGCTCTTTGTGGCTTGGAAGCCTGCTTGGAGATCACTCAATTGGCTTTCTGTATCAGCCCAGCTTTGCATGTGTTCCAGCACCGCCTTCACAAATATTTTACCTACAGCATCTATGAGTGAGATGGGCTGATAATTAGATGGAATTGCCTGATCCCCTTTTTTGAAAATTGGGACAATCTCAGCCTTATTCCAAGATGCTGGGATGTCATTCAAAGACAAGAGAGCATTGAATACCTGCAATAATATGGAGGCCTGTATTGTGGGCTCACTGTTGAAGAAGTCCATAGGGACTTTATCAGGTCCCCGCCGCTTCACCACCTGCCTGTGTCCTAATAGCTTCTTCAACTTCCCTCAGAGTAAACACAAGGCTCAAACCCCCTGCCATATTGTTACTCTTTACCATTGGGGCAGTAACTAGAGCTACTCTGTCCTGATCGTCATGCATTTTATACAATCACATACGTGTTTGGGCCGCATATCCAATGTATTCCAGGCATGGAAGCTCAAATCCCCTTTTAGCTCTCTATGGGTGATGTACTTAGAAACAGGGTTGAACCTCCCTTTCTTACTGCCTGAAGCATAACTTCCCACTCAGTCAAGAAGTCTTTCTTTTTAATCTTTACTCGATTCCGATAACCACTTCTTATCCCTCTCAAATGCTTCCTATCAAGTTCCATTAGGATCTTCAAATACTGCGTCAATGCCCTTTTGGCTACTTTACAGGCCTTAGCATACCAGAACTCTATTCTTTTGGCACCTCTATAACGTGAGATCTCGAGACAGTGGTCATAGACTGTACACATTCAATCAATTTCCCAAATTCCCAGAACACTTCTGTGACCAAATTATCCCGAAAGCACAGCAGCTCATTCTGCTCAATTATAGATGAGTAAAGGCTGGCGATCAGCTCTTTCTGCACTAATGAGGCCCATCTAACAGGACGGCGTGCATTAGCAGTGACTATTATATCAGCAGACTTAGTGCCGCCCTTTCATTCGGCAGAGCATTACCCCTGAGTTGAAACAATATGGGCTTATGGTCGCTCTCAATACGATCACTCATTTTAAAAATGGCCAATATTTCCCCTTCCCGAGTAAGAACTAGAGCACAATATTCAGAAGCTGCGATTAGGTCCCTGATATGTGTTATTTGTGGGTTGATCTGTTGGGAATCGTCCATTACAAAGC
The DNA here is from genome assembly GCF_040938575.1 of Ambystoma mexicanum. Lineage (NCBI taxonomy): Eukaryota > Metazoa > Chordata > Amphibia > Caudata > Ambystomatidae > Ambystoma > Ambystoma mexicanum. Next base: position 233,986,937 of record NC_090936.1, read on the forward strand.
CTGTAGTTCACGATTATAGAGTCCTGGTAGTTTCTGTGCGTTCCTACAGCGTAAGATGCATCTAAACCAGTTTGATAGATTGCACTTGAATAAACACAGAGGGGTTGACTAAAAAGAAACTATAAAACACAACTCAGAGTCAAAAGTGACTGCAATTTGGTAGTTGTGTGTTTAGCTGTGATTACATCATCTGAAATTACCAGCTTTACTGTTCCAATACGGTTTCAAACAATTACAGACACAATTAAAAGGCAAACTTAGAACTAGCGTAAACTCATCCACACTTATACAGACATATTTTACCAACACTGGAATTTGTTCTCCAGGACACTACTCTAGCTCCATAAGATTGTTTGAATTCCTTCTTGAATATAATATCAATAATACAACCTGTGATCTCTAAACACTTCTGTGTGATTACGAAGGGATCATAGGTTAATTTCCCCTGATTTGAAAATAAGTACAAGGTAACTAAAGGCAAGCTGCTCGACGTAGTAAAAACTGAGGAGGTCAAAACTGCACCATAATTGCCAAAGCCCACCAGGTATACATATGTTAATTAAGTTAAACAATGGTTTCTTGAGCAGAACACATTTTTAGAATTAAAGACTGCAGTTCTTGGTAAAAATTCAAAGACATTTTGGCAGGTGGTCTCTTCTACATATAAATCCATGAGCCATACTCTCAAGGCATGTATTTCGGAAAAAGGAGTGGTTTATCTATCATGGTAGTCAAAATAGAGAATGCTACCATGTTTCCGTACAGATAGGGAGCATGGGATAGTCTGCGGAACTAGTGAACAACACCCGCGGTTCTTACACTGTCTTAGAGGACACACTAGCTATCAATGCCGAAGAACTCGGGAAAGCCACAGGCCCAGAAAAAATACCTGCAGGATAATTAAAATTTCAAATACATATTTAACCACCGGATTTGAAAGTTTTATTCAAAGTGTGAACATCCTTTAATCTTCCTCCTAAATCCTGAAAAATTGCCTGAATAGAACCCATTTATAAAGAAAAAGGCGCAAGAACAGATTCAAGCATATCTCATATTGACAGTGTTGGGGAAAATCTAAGGAACAGCCTTGGTTGGTTGGGAAAATATGTGGAAGAGAACAAGGTTATAAACAAGTGGCAACAAGGATTTCAAAATGCATTGTTACCAATGATCAAGCCTTTAGACACTCTCTAATTATTCACAAACAAATGGTGGGCCCGAAACAAAACATGTATCTGTTGTTTTCAGATGTTAAGGCAGCTTTCAAAACTGTTAAAAGATCAGAATGAAGGAAACGTTTAAAGACTTTTCCACCTCTCCTCCCTCAGACCTGCTAAATGATATAGTGGATGGGTCCTAGGGGTGACAGATCAAATCAATTCCAGTCTATAAAGATTTGCTGTAAAGATCTCTTCTTTCCTGGCCCATGCACCAAACCTTTATGGAAATAGGACATGCATCCTTGTTTAACTGAATGAAAACATTCCTATTGGCTAAAGAAAAGATCTTAGTATATTTGAAAACGCTTGCCTACGAAAAGGCTTAGCGATATACACGATCAAAGCTAAATCTATGGTATGTAGGACAAGGGAGGGGAATGTTGGTCACCTCAAACACGACAATGATGGAAACAAAATAGAAGAATAATGTTTTCTGATTACATTAGCCATCATTTTTCAAATGATGACAGAAGGGTTTATCAAATGGAGAAAATCTGTCTTGCCTTGGTTATGTCAAGCTTACTTACAACTAATTTGGATTATTCAATTGGCAATTGGTCGATATCCTTGACTTTGGAGTACTACAGAGCTCAAGCACACTCTGTTACCATTTATGGGGCTGATATTTGGGGTACAGAGAATATATTTGTTTAAATTCATAGGCATCCTGAAAAGCGTTCTGAAGTTTCCATTACATCTGTAATTGAGGTTGGTGGGTGCAGAGCAAACAGTAAGCCTCAGACCATTCTTATATTGGCTATGAACTTCATCCAGTTTATGCAATTTTAAGGAGGATTTAAGGGATGTACTTGAATGACGGGGAGGGTTATTTTCGATAGCATGCACGTGAAGAACTTGCTTTATACAAAGAGCTACACTATCTGTGGGCTGGAGCTACTGGTACTGGTTTGAACTCACTGTGAATGACGAAGAAGCGGTTTCACAGGAAGAAACGAGATTACTCTCTCATAAATATTTCGGGCACTTGTCTGGTTTGGCAGTATCTATTATTTAAAACCTATGTTAGCCCAGAAACATATCTTGATAACATGTATTGTGTGCAGATGCAAAACATACATCTGATGATGTGCTTAGGAATCCTTCCTCTAGCTTTAGTTGAAAATAGATTGAATCCATTACTTTCTACTCATGACTATTTTTGCACTAGAGTTCAGGAGTCTCTATAACACTTTTTGTTTATTTGCCCTGTTAAAATATATATGTGGTCGTGTCCTTTGGAACCATGTCTGAGGAAATATAGAGTTAGATAAGCAATTAGTGCTTAAACTTTAAGTAAGTGCACTAAGTTACCCGAGGTAATCAGGGTCTGACTGGGATATGAAATAGGCCCAGTCACCCAAAGAAAGTGGCCCACCGCTCGCCTCAAAAAAGTGGCCCTACCCATTGCCTCACAGCACTTGACCTCTGATGACATCACCGGAAGTGATGCCATTTGACCCCAACCCAAAGTGACATCCCGGGGAGCGATGACAAAACAGGAAGAAGGCATCAAATAGCATTGTTCCTATGTACACTAAATTACTATGAATCCAAGCAGACGTCCAAGGCTAAATGATAATATGTTATTGTATAGCACTTGCGCTTAAGCTTTTTTTTATAGATCAAATATGCATACAATATCACCCAACCTGTGTTGATACTCATTTATCGACCTAAGAAGGATGAAATGCTTTTTTAAAAAAAACAAAAACAATTAAAAAAAACATTTCAATTTTGTTTTCTTCCAAACCCGGCACAGGCAAGGCCAGAAACCGGCCCTCACTCCTGAGGGACAATTTCGGCACGGCACACAGGCCGAAAAGGCTGAGGGGCCTATCCGACCCTAGAGGTTATGTTTTTTGTTTCAGATTTTATTTACAACGAATGGGCATAGAGCTGAAACAAGAACAGTTTGAGTTAGAATCTGTATTATCTCTTTTGTATTTTATAAGTGTACAACAATAAGGATTGTTCACTTAGAGGGGTATGGTGGACTGCATTTTATATTGAAAATGTGTATTGTGATTAAAAGTATGTTTTATATATGGATGAAGCTTTGAAGGCAAAATGCTGAATGAACCATTTGATTGATAGACTGACTTTATTTCAAAACACTAGAAGCAAGAAATGTAGCTAATTTATTCATATTAACTTATATCTGTAAGTCAGAAAATATAGGACGTATGATAACATCAAAGTGTTTATTGGAATAAAAAAAAAGATGCTAGCTGCAGCTGGCATTTCATGCACTGATCTAGCACTGTATCTCACCCTCTTTCTTTATGGCTCTTTGGCTCTCTCTGATTCACTCAGTGTCTCTTGCTCTCAATCTCTCTCCATGGGCGAGAGTCTCGTTGCCAGTTGGACGTTTGCTAGATCCACCCATGCCCTTACTTAGAGCAATGCGCTCAGACAACAAGCACGCTGCTAACTTAATGGAAGGGGTGAAGATGTGTTGTGTTTTTCATAGTTAAAAGTAGAATGAGATCATCAGTGACAGGGGCAACCCCCCCCACATCCCCGAGTTGGTGAGCGAGCTGGTACTTGTAGTTGTTTTTGCGTCTGCGCCGTGGAATGTTGCCATCACGCTGCGGGCCCATTCTCTGGATGAGGGATGTAATGGGAAAAAATACATAGCCTGATTCATGGAATACTTCAAACAGGGATTTTCGGGCAGAAAGGCGCACAAATCTGCGTTTTCCACGCAAATACTTCCATGAATCAGGCTGACAGTCTCTGGGCTGTTTTTTTGACAGACCTTGCACGGGAGCAGCTTATCAGGCTCCATGTTCTACAAATGGTTCGTTTTGTTCTGATTTTTCAATTATGAATGTGTGCGTGTGTGTGTGTGTACACACATACTGTAACCGGTATGTGGGGCCAGCATCCCTAACAACCAATCAGTGTTCAGCACACACATTTAAACATATCCTTGGTAGTCACAGAGGAACCATTTATTGGCATTGATCTGAGCACAACACTTTCCAAGAAACAAGAATAATTTGAGAGAAAATGGAGGCAATTCTCACAAAAAGAACTTTAAAAAAATATAATTATAATAATTAATAATTTAATATTGAAAACGGTTTCCTTTTATAGCTTTACAATGTTTCTTTCTAATGATTATTTCCACTGTATATTGCAGTCAGAATTAAAACATTATCAAAACCTAGAATAGCATTATAAATTATGTTTTCATAGAAGGTTATCAATACAAGATAAACAGTTTGGGACACTCCTATCATACTCTTTTGAAATAATCCTGTGAAAAAGGAGACACAGAAAAATGGCACCAATTTGGGCTCCTATTCTTTAACGAGTTCCGGTTATATGCTGAATGCATACTGCAAAAATTAGATTTCTAGATGATACATTGCATTGATTATTGAAATCCTAAAGACGGGTTTTGAAATCCTGGTTGCTTTGCATGGAATCAAGGTGCATTTTGAGAACATGCGAATGACCAAAGATCTTTAAGATTGAGAATTATGTCTGTGATAACAGGTTTGTATGCTTTGAATCATGTACAAAATGCAGAATTGACCTGGTGCTCATTTAATTTTTTTTGGTCTTATTTTGGACTGCAGCCTCTGTTTACATGTGTGCCTCATAGTTTGGCTTTCATATGTCCATTAGCTCAGCTCAGTATCCTTTTGGATTATTGTTTCTTTAACGAGTTCCGGTTATATGCTGAATGCATACTGCAAAAATTTGATTTCTAGATGATACATTGCATTGATTATTGAAATCCTAAAGACGGGTTTTGAAATCCTGGTTGCTTTGCATGGAATCAAGGTGCATTTTGAGAACATGCGAATGACCAAAGATCTTTAAGATTGAGAATTATATCTGTGATAACAGGTTTGTATGCTTTGAATCATGTACAAAATGCAGAATTGACCTGGTGCTCATTTAATTTTTCAAACTCTCACCCCAATATTAAAGTGTTTGCAACCAGGAACAATATATATATTAATTTGCACAACCTGAGGCTTTGGATATGCAGATAAAATGGCTTTGATGTTGTCACTTTATTGTGCACTGAGGGCTGTCTTGCTTCTCCCATCCTCTCTGTGATATGTTTAGAAGAAAAAGAGCCGATTGGTGAAGCTGGATCTCAGGGTAAGAATGTCTTTGAGTATGGGGCTGGCATATGCCCAATTCCAAATGGACATCATTAGAGAATTGTACATATAGTCTATCCCTCTTTTAACTGATATTAAGCCATTAAAGGAAGTAAGGTTGTGTGCCCCTTAAGAGCAAAAGAAATCTGGATCACAGCTGGAGCTAAATGATGTCCTAATAAAGAACAGTTGTAATCTGCAAGTATTCATGCAATGATATGATTGGATGATCTCCAATGCAAATATATATTTATAAAAATGTGATTTGAAATGGCATGCTATATTACTCGTTAATAAAGTCTGCAGAATGCCAGAGCTACATCAACCCCATAGCAAAATGAGAAACTGCTAATGAGGTTCAGTGTCTTATCACATGCTCATATTATCTAAGCATATGATTAAAAGCAATCATTAGCATGTGGTCTTATTTTGGACTGCAGCCTCTGTTTACATGTGTGCCTCATAGTTTGGCTTTCATATGTCCATTAGCTCAGCTCAGTATCCTTTCGGATTATTGTTTCTTTAACGAGTTCCGGTTATATGCTGAATGCATACTGCAAAAATTAGATTTCTAGATGATACATTGCATTGATTATTGAAATCCTAAAGACGGGTTTAGTGGGGTTCAGTTGGAAGTGTGCATGATTCTCAGTGGACCCATTGAGAATGGCATGAGATGGCATAAATGTGGTAATAGCAATATCTCCAAGCAGCCTTGGGCTGGCCTGGCAGAGCAACATAGATCTCTCACAACGAACTCTTGCTAGGGTGTGAGGGTTGACATTGGCCTTTGTCCAATTAAGAATGAAGTTTGTAAACATTGGATTGATTGGAGCTGCTCTTCGTTGAGGCACTGTTGATTCCCCTTCTAGCATAGACACTGGGGTAATTTTGCCAATAGGGGATTACAGTGTAAATTAACTGGGACCGCTAGGATCCTTACAAGCAAATTATATGCCAAACTTCCATCAGATTGGGATCGTAACTACACTGTCGATTTGCCTCATCTCAAAGTTTATATAATTTGCAAAATAATCCCGAGCCGTGGTTGGTAGCTCTTTGAATTCCTTTTACCTGGCTGCCAGATGGCTATATTAGTATTGATTCTGGCACTCACATGATGTGAAAGACACAGCTATTGGATACGAGCCACTGCCATCGAAATCCTAGGTGCACAACGGCAATGGACAACCATCTAATTCCCAGGTTTCCACTTCATTCTCAGAGATTCCCATTAAATGACATTGTTCAGAACATTTTTGTGGATCTGAGCTGCAAAGTAAAACATTGCCTTCAGAACTACACTTCCCCAATATATTGTACATCACACCGACCCCCCTCGCCTTCTAGGATTATACACACCATAGTATTCTGGCTTTTTCCATACTTGAGTAACAAGCTGCTCTACATTCAAATGGAGCTCTATGGCATGAACTCCTTGCAATGCCGTACTTGGTCCAGCTGATCTTCTCAGTCCTTTCTCAAGTACATGACAACAGATGGCAATGGCCTTGCCACCAATCAGCTCTCTTTTTACTCTTGTTAGCTCTACAGATTTCTTCTTCCATCGGTTAGAGTCCATTTCAGGAAACCCATCCACCTTGATGTCCTTCTGTGGTACTACCAGTGCTGGTGTGTTGATGTGCACCAGTGAGCACACTCCTACCCAGTTGGGTGGTAACTTCGCATACACCTTTGATCTACAGGCCCAGTAGTGGTCCATCAGTACTGCTGTTCCAACTTTCATGCCTGGAACTTTTATAATCTGCTTGCATTCTTTGTTTTCCCCAACCTTCACTGGACCATCATTCTGGAAACATAATGCTGCTCCTTTTAGTGGTGCTATGGGCATGGGCCCTGCTTCGTTGTCTACCCATGCCAGTCACTATGCACTTGCTTCCCAATCTTTTAAGCATTTGTGGTTTTCTTCTTGTACAATGCAACTGGAACTGTTAGGAGCGTATGTGCTTTGCTCCCCACCACCTCTTCTTTCCATCCATCAACTGTGTATACTTGACCATAGACCAGCATCTGTGGTCTTTCCCAGCATCCTGGTTCTCCCCGTATTTCTGCTGTTCCTTTCTTGGGACAGGGTAACTCCTTTAATGTTATTGCTCTAGTTTCTCCCTTTTTTGAACCATCAGTAATGTATTCAATGGCCTGGTCCTTTTACCAGTAATCATCCGTCATGTCTAGGGTGTTTATATAGTTATCTTAATATGGAAAAGTATTTTTAGACATCCATCTTAAGGTTGACATTTTCCCTTTGAATCTTCCCCTTGTGGTACACATTGACAGGTACATGAGGGGCTGTGCTCTTGCTGCTTGGGATTTCAGTTGCCACAAACGTTCTGGAAGCATTCATAGCATAGGGGATGAGGAAGCAGAAATAGCAGCTCTCTCCAGTGGTTAGTTTGCCTACTTTGGTCATATGTCTGTACCACATGTTATTAGAGACACAAGCTGTCTCAGTTAAATAGGAATCAGCCCCTTCTATGTAAAAATCAGTACTGTGCCTACTTCTTTTTATTGGGTTGGCAGTGCTCATTGGGTCATGTTAGTAGGGGTTATAGTTTGACTTTCTCCAAAACATAATCTTCTGAAAAATGAGGGTAAAGATGGAGAGAGAAAAGGAAAAGCAAACCATCACTATTATATTTTAATAAGGATACCCATAACTTACTTCGCTTCAGACGCTCGTGTAGTTTCAAGGATGATGATGAGCCAGCCTGAAATTCACCAGAAATGCGTGATTATGGTGTTAGTCCTATCATCCATCTTCCTCTCTACCTGTGGTGTTCCCCCGGGGTGTAACCTCTCGCCCTGGCTTATCAACCAATACCTGGTAAATCTCGCCCACTGCATTGCCATTTTCTGCTCAAATTTCCAGTGCTAGGCTGACGACACTCAACTCATTTTCAGGCTGCCCTCGGCCACCTAATCTCCCTCTCTCATCTCTGATTGCCCGACTGCCATTCAAGATTGGTGTGCCGCCAATGATCTTTGTCTGAATGCCAGCAAAACGGAGATCCTCCTCATCGGCACACCTTCACCATCCTTTCCACTCACTCTCTGGCCGGCCTCCATTGGCCCTCCTCCTACCCCACCTGCAAGGCTAAGAACCTCAGGGTCATCTTTGACTCTACACTTTTCTTCTCGGCCCACATTTCTGATGTCTCTAAAAAGTTAAACTTCCTACTGCTCCTCCTCAGAGGTACTCTGCCTTTCCTCTCCTTTCCCCAGAAGCTCATGGTCTCCCAACCTCTGGTTCTCTCTAGGTTGGACCATTGTAACAGCCTCTTTCTAAATCTACCTGCCTCTACTCTCTGCCCTCTGTCACTAATCCAGAACAGAACTGCAAGACTTGTCCTTGGCCTAAAGCCCTGGGATCGTATCTCTCCAGCTCTGAAATCTCTCCATTGGCTCCCAGCGGATGCAAGGATTAAATTTAAAACTCTTTGCATTTTCCACAAGGCTTTCTGGGGCCTGGGTCCTCCAAAATACCTTCAGCTATCCTTCTGCAAATGCTTCCCCTCACGAGCTCTTTGCTCCTCTACCTCTAACTGCCTCGGGGTCAGTCGTTTTTCAAAGAAACAAGCTGGGGGTAGATATCTGTCTTCAGCTGTGGCCTCCCTCTGGAACAGCCTCCCTGCCACTCTAAAACTTGAGGAGAACCATCTCTGGTTTGTGAAGCACCTCAAGACCTTCCTCTTTGCCTCTGCCTCCGCTCCCCCTCTGCCCTGCTAATCTGTTCTCTTGGCACCGTGCACCTGGCCACCCTCTTTCCTCCAGGCCCACGTACCTGCTCACCCTGCCAGCACCCCCGCACTGCCTCCAGGTGACCCTAGGCACTGGGGTCTCTATCTGTACCCATACAGTCCCCCCTCCTTTTCTTTCTGCACTTATCAGACCTATCCTGTCTGCTGCCTTAAACCCAACACTTGCCAATTGCTGGGTGCACTACCACTGTTTGTTGCCTTTATTATTTATTTATTTGTTATTATTTATGTTTCTACTTTGCTCCGCACCTTACACTTCTCCCCACTTCCATGCTGTTTTCCCCTCCCCCTCTCCCATGCACTTGCGTGTTCTCAATGTCACTGGGCCTAGTAAGATCATTGTTTTGCTCTACACTGTTCCCCTCCCTTGCCTTGTCGTGCTCTGAAACACTTGTGTGCGAGCGCGATAGAAATACAATATCAATATCAATATCAATTAGCTCAAGCTCCACAAGTATAATATTGTGTGAGTGCAATAAAAATCAGTCCTTCCCACACAATGCGGCTCTAGGTTCACAAAGTATTTCAAGTACTGAGGTACTTCCTCAGTGAAGTTGTGGGTATGTTTGGGCCAAGTGGATCAGAAAAGCACGAAAGAATAAACTGCAAGGTGGTTTTCTTTCTCGTTCGGACCGTCTAATAAAATGGACAAATTAACCCTGATAGGTCAGGGGATGCTGGTCCTGGGAAATAATGGAACACAAAAAAAATCACAGTTGCTACTTTCACGATGAATAACTATGTGTACAAAAAAAGACAATGGGCCTTTACTCTGGATGTGTAGGAAGTCCTTTCCCTATCTCTCTTGCTCTAGAACATGTGATCATTGGTTGAACTTTCTCGGGTTATGACTGTGTGTGCTGAGTGTTTTGTTGTTCTTCTTGTACAACGTTGGACCCTTCCTCGTTGCTGCAAGGAGTGGCCCCTGCTCGACAGGGTTTCAGATCCCCAGGAAATTCCAAGTTTTCTTTCCATGTTTTTTGACAGCTCTGTTAGTCACTTCCTCTACAATATGGTGACCCGTCAATCAAGGCTTGTACCTGCTGTTGGGGAGAAATAAAAGACGCACTAGCCATCAAGGCAGCAGTGAAATCATACATTTCTTTCCTTAATACATTAGACACTCTGCTCCAGTTTATGCCCTAGTGGGAGGAGCCTGTGGAAGTCTCATGCGCTGTCTGGTTACCACCGCATGTGGGGTTAAGTGGTGGTGGGACCCTGGCATATTGTGCAATGCGAACAAGGCTAAAGGCAAACAATGGAGCCAACGTTTGTTCAAGGTTGCTTTTATTTTTGCAATTGTATCCTTAAGCAGCCAGTTGAGGTGCTCACGCATCCTGTTTACTTGAGGGTGATATGCACAGGAGAACTGTTGAATACCAAAAAGGATTGCGATATGTTGGAACACTTCATTGGCGAAGTGAAGACCATTGTCAGACCACAGGATCTCACACACAAAATCTTCCTAACAAGGAATGTTGCGACTATGAGGGCATCAGGATGGGAACAAGGACCAGCTTCGATGCATTGGGGAAATGGGCAAACACATGTAGTGGTAGCCATGGCATACTTGGAGCAAGTGAACAGAGTCGACATGAAGGTGTTGGAATGGACCGTGTGGGCGAGGTATAGCTCCTCTCAATACCCTTAATGTATGGTCTGCTGTGAAACTTTTACAGACAGCGCAATTGGTCATAAATTCTGCCACATATTCTACCAAATTTCGACAAAACCAGTCTTCTCCAATGTGAGCAGCAAGTACATCCTTCCCCATGTGGGTAGGATGATGTAGTTGTTTCAGTACAGTCTGTAATAATGACAATGGGATTACTAGTTTGCCTGTGCTTTCCTGTCACCACAGGACATCTGAGGGGATATGAAACCCCTGTTTCATCCATAACTCCTTTTTTTCTTCCCTTGGAGCATTCCCTTGCAGCTCCATTATTTGTGTCACTGGTAACGCATTGTGTCCTTACTTTAATACCATAGCCCATGCATAATTCCGTACTCTGGATGGGGTATCAATACCCAGGATATCCTAGAAATATGCTGCATGCTTTTCTTCTGCTGCTTCGTTGCCGCTGGAGATGGAATGCTCCTACCTCGTATGGGCCTGGCACTTCGTGACCGCTATGCCTATTGGAAATCTGAGCACCTCTATTAGTCTACCCAATAAGAGTGTGTTGCACCAGCATGCAGTCAGCATGTCAGAAGCCCCTCCTCAGCCAGCGCAACAGCCCACAGTGGACCGTAGACATCACGTAGGCTGAATCCGAATACTCTGTCACTTCCTGTTTTTTTCTCTGCTCCAATGGCAATACAAGAGCCACTAGCTCTGCAGCCTGTACTGAGAAATGTGATGGTAAGCGTGCACATACTACTACTTCACTTGTCCATTCCACATGTAGCCTCACCACGGCTGTCCCAGTATGTCTTTCTCCCGTTGTCTGGTCTATCATTGATGAATTGTCAATACAAATTACTTCTCTCCCCTCAAGTGGCTTCTCTCTCACTCTCGGAATGTCGTCACAACTTTCTATGTTTGTGGCACAATTGTGCACATAGTATCCTTCCTCTATGGGCTCAGTGACAAATGTCGCTGGATTCACAGTCCTGCATCTCACTACTTTTATAGCTGGATTTGATAATATCACATCATACTCCAAAGCCCTTTGTGTGGTCAGTGTGCTCTTGGGCCGTTCGAGTATTGCAAAGAGAGCATGCTCTACGAAGAAAGTGGTGCTGCATGCCATGGTAATACTTGCTGACTTGTATACTGCAAATGCAGCAGCAGGCAATGCCTGTTCACAAGAATAGTGCCCTCTCATTACTGGATCTAATTTCATGCCATAATAAGCTAATGGTTTGTGGCCCATCATTGTTTTCTGTATGAGCACTGCAGTCATTGCTAGTCCACTGGAGTGCAAAAACAAATACAATTTGTCTTGATAGTCTGGGATCCCTAACATTGGAGCTGTGTTCATCTCTGTGTTTGGCTCCGCAAATGCACCACTCATTTCTTCTGTCCATTGTAGTGTGCTCTCCCCTCTTTGTGCTTCTTTCAGTTTGCTTAACAAAGGCCTTGTGCATGTGCTGTAATCAAACACCCACGCCCTGCAAAAGTTGCAGAGACCTAACAAATGCTGCATTTGTCTCACTGTCATGGGTTTTGGTGTCTTGCAAATTGCTTCTGCCCTTTCTGGGGTCAATTGTGGTCCCTCTTGTGATATCAACTGTCCAATGTATAGCCTCTTTCTGGCAATATTGTTATTTGTTGTTGTCTTCTTTGTATCCCTTTTCTGCTAGTATGATCAACATGTGCACTGAGTCATTGCTACACTGCATTGCTGATTTGCCGCAGATCAAAATGTCTTCAACGTACTGTAAAATGGCACTTTCCAATTGTACATCCCCTAAATCTATTTTAAGGACTCTATTGAATATGGAAGGGGACTCACAGTCCCCTTGTGGGAGCCTAATATGTATCCACTTTTTATTTCTATATAGAAACAAAGGTAAGTCCATTGACTCTGGGTTAAGTGGAATAGAGAAAAAGACATTCCTTAAATCTATGACTGTGAACTGGTTAGCCTCTGTTGGAATGCTACACAAAATTGCAGCATGATTTGGAAGTAAAGGAAATTATGCCTAAACAATCTGATTCAAAGGGCACACATCCTCTATAGAAGGCTACGATCCCCTATTGCCTTTTTCACAGGGTACACCATGGTACTGCACTGCGATTTTGATGGTACCAGAATGCCCTCTTTAACTAATGTCGCAATTGTCTCATAAATGCCTTCATCAGCCCCCCTCGGCAGGGGATATTTCCTTGTCCTAAGTAAAATTTCTCCTGGTTTTAGCTTTATCTTCACTACCCGTATTGCCTTCAAGAGCCCCATATCATAAGAACTCGTGGTCCATAAACCGCTCAGTACTTTTGCCAAATCTTCCTCAAGAAATGGTGGCGGTGCTTTCAGCATCATCACCATTCTCTGTGGTACTTTTCTGTAGTGCATTCTCACCAAATATGTGATGCTGATGCCATACACCACTTTGTGATCTGAATGATTGTCCTGGAACAGTTTCTCAGCGGCCACATGGGTCAACCTGTAAGCCTCCCCCACTGCAATCACTGTCCTCCAAGCTTGTCCTGTGTCATCTGTCCCATGCATTGTTATTCTGTCTTCTCCCACTATCACTGCCTCAAGGTCTATTGAGATCACCTTCCTTCTGGCTCATCTAATGGTAGTTCTTTCTGAATATGTACTTGTTGGGAAGTTGTCATAGCGTTTCCTCAATCACCAGGAGAAGCTATTATTACTTCCATTCCATATTGAAATAGCTCAAATTCTGCTTGTACCAGCCTCTGTACCATGTGCTTGCAATAGGCCTGAATAATCATAATAATAATAATTGTGGCATTTATATTGTGCTACGAACCCTCAGGTATCTGAGCACTGCTTATTATTACCCACACTGTGTGGTACTCATTTATCGACCTCAGAAGGATGAAAGGCTGAGTTTGGCCCTGCTGGGATTCAAACCTGCATTAGCAAGCTCTGCACGGATGTCAAAGCGACTCGCTGTGCCACTTGACCGGCATGAATATTCTCCCTTTCCATTCAGGACGTGAATCCTGGGTGTGGAACACACTATCCCTTGGTCCATAAATGAAATGGTCATGTTAAGTTTGCTCATGATGTCTCTTCCCATTATGTTAACTGGTGCCTGTCGGGAATACAATAGTGGTAGAGCTAAGTCGTGCTCCCCTATAGAAATTGTAACTTTGTCTGTAAAAGGAACCAAATCTGGTGCTCCAGAGAATCCCTGTGCATTCATGGCATTGCCTGACATTGGGTATCTTCCCTCGCTGATACAGGATCTAGTTTCGCCTGTGTCCACGAGAAGGAAAAAGTTTTGTAACTTATTGTCACCCCTATACGGGGTTCCTCTGCCGGATTGGGTGAAATCAATAGGATAGAGCACATCAGGTCCATCTGTGGGCTGGTCTATTGTGGAAATAACTACACCCCAATCCCAGTGAATGGATTATGCCCCACTACAGTCACCCCCCATTGAATCTGCATGTGTCAGTGTCCCGTGATTTTGCTGTGCCGCTTGTGGTAACTACATGTTACTCTGCATCTGCGGTGGAGGTGGTGCCAGTGAGTATGGCTGTGCAGAGCCTTGCACCTGGAGTGTCTGCACCATAGACTGGTATGCTTGCATGTGCGTATCTTGAGTCAGTATCTGTTGCTGTTTTTGGTCCTGGGCATAATAGTCAGTCTGTTCTACTGATATTTGGGCTGGTATTGCATTCCCCCATTCTGTTGTATCCCCCGCTGCTTCTAAATATTCGAGATGTGTGCCCTATCTGTTCACACACCCAACACTGAGGTGGTACTCCCATTGGTTTCTGATAGCCCCCTAGAAAGCATCTGATGTCTGTATCCTCTTCCCGTAGGTGCTCCTCCTCAACCTCTGAACCTGTAGTGCATGTCACCCCACCCCATGAAGCCTCCTCCTGTGGGTGGTTGTCTGTACTGCGCCTGCGGTGCACCTATTCCTTCTGCGCTTGTTAACATCACCCCTTCTGTAGTATATTTTGACAATTTCTTCTGCACTAACTTACCCTCTTCCTGCTTTCTTTTCTCACACTTCTTTTCATGTTCTCTTGCTTTAGTCTACAATAATGTACTATAGTACGTTGTATTTTGGACCAAGGTTCGGCCTCCATCCCCACTAACTTCTTGAGCTGTATTTGCACCTGTTCAGGTAACCCCTGACATAATATATGATAGAATAATCTCACTGTTTTATCCCACGGTTCCCACATCTCAAGTCTTCATTTCTCTTGAACAGCCTAAATGTATTGAATGGGGTCTTTGTCTACCCCCATTTTACGTGCCATAATCGCACTAATGTCTGAAGTTTTAGGATACTGCACCCTTAGGATGTGCCACACAGACACTCGGCAATTGTTGGATGGCGAACCATTGTGTGCCGTGTTCTGTGCGGTTACTCCTGGGTAGCCGGCCCTTTTCCACACATCGTCTCCAACCTCCCCGAGCATGGCTGAAAGTGAGCTCTTCATATCACCCACCGCTAATGTCATCCCTGCTGTCAAACTTTCTATCTCATATAGCCATTTCCCACCCCCGCTACAAGAATAGTAGCTTGCACCTCAAATTATTCTTGTCTATCTCTTGCCATGGTATATATTGAGGTCTCCCCCCCTACATTCTTTAATAGTGGACACTGTGTCTGTTGTACCCCTCCACTTTGTCTCTCCATGGCTTTGGTGGCAGTAAACACCCTGGTAATTTCTCCCTTGCTCCATGCTGGAATGTATGGGCTTCACATGTATGGGGTAACGCTGTCTGCGTTGCACAATGTATCTCTAGAGCACTACAATCTTTCCCCTCTCTCTTCCCTTAATCTGTCCATACCTTTATCATCTCCCCACATTATGTCTCTGTCTGGGCTCTTCCCTCTCCACCCTGTTTTTGTTCTCCAGTTTTCCAAATGAAAAGATACCTTCCATTTCAAGTGTGTTACGACCTTTAATGCATTATCTTTCAGGAGGTAGATGCAGACCAGCAGTGAATATCTACACCATGAGGCAAAAAGCATATCAGCTCCACGTGCATGTGGAGGAAACCTGAGTGCATACCTTGTCCTAGACACTCATTTCCCCTAAAGCCAGCTCTGAAAAGACTGAGATTTTGTAAACAGAGTCACAAACAAAGATGTGGAGCCCTGTGCCTGACCAGAAGTCTTGCCACTGTGCCCGCCACAATCCCCTGCGGTCAGAGATATTGAAGACCTTATGGACTTCTATCTGTCACTTGACCATCAGTATCTTCAGCTGTCAAATTATGTTATTTTTTACCTTCAGTGAGTCAAATATTTACTTACAAAGAGGCCACCCTTCCTACCAAATAAGATGACAGCAAAACGTCCCAAATGCAACAGGCTCATTTTCCAGCCTGGAAAAATGTGGAGCGTCACCAGCCATCATGGAAACATCCTCTGGCTCAACGTGCAGGCCAGGACCTGCATGTAAACTAATGTGCCACAATGTAATACTGCATGACAAACCACTGCCTCTTACCTCCAAGAAAAAGCCATACCCCACCGAGTATGGGCAGAGACTGCCAACTGACTGTGCAAAAAACTAGCCACAAAATCAGGTGTGCCACGCTCGTACTCATCATCTCTGGAATAGCTTCCCAGGTGACATAAGAGACCCAAACACTTGAATTGTAATTGGATATTTATAAGGAGCTTAAATCCACAGGTTTGTAAGGGAGGACCGGGATCGAACATGTGTTGTTCCAGCTCGTCTTGTCTTTAAGGTAAGCACGTTGCCCCTGAGCTATCCTCCTGAGACTGAGTGACGAATACAAAATATTCGTGTTCTAACACCCCATGAAATCTGTAATCTAAATGAAGTGCTGACATTTTTAGAAGAAACTGAGTTTTGCAAAGTCCCTGTCACAAATCAAACAAAACAAAACATAAACATGAACAAATGCATACAAATTATGTTCTTGTGTTACCGTTCTTTATCATTAATTCATTCAATTCCTTGGTACTGAATTCTGCAAAAAATATTTTTCTCTGTCTCTGTGTCAATCTTTGGTCACAACTTCAGCACATCCAGTGTGCTGCTGCAAAGGATTTAGGCGATTAACCTGACTGTCACTTTCTGACCTTACTCACATTATGGCTTCACGAATGTCTCTGTTTCCCTCATCCACACATTTTCCTTCATTACTCCCTTCTCTAAGCAGGGGTGTTCCTAGGTCTGTGGAAGATCCAGGGCTTTGCTGTATGTCGGGACTGTCGGGACCCGGGGCTAGCTAGCCTTTTTGTTTGAGGCCCCTGAGCTTCTATCCGGGGCTACAACCAAATGACCCAGGGCTATAGCCCCTGCAGCTCCCCTCCACCGTAGCAAAGCCACTGTCTCTAAGTCTGATTATGGAATGGTGCCCACTCGGCACCTATACCTCTCTCCCCGCTCTGAACCTCAACTCTTCTGCTGCCTTTCTTCCCCGTCCTGCCTTATTCAGCTGTACAAAGCCACGATTAATTCCTCTATCTATTCCATAAGGTCATCTTTACCCTTCTGTAGTTGAAATAAGCTTTTCCAGTCTGGTCCTACTATGGATGGGGGGCTCCATCGCTCAACTCTCTGGACCAGAGAGACTTGGGAAAAGGACAGCTTTCCGGCTATTCAGTGAATCTGAATTTTGTCTATTTTGCACTACGGAAGTCGAATCAGACATTAATTTCTTATTGTATTTTCCAGTTTACGCCCAATTGTGAAAAAGGTGGTTTTATCCGATCTTTTTAAAATATTGTACAAATTCCAGAGGTGTGTATACTTTGTGCAAAATGATCAACTATAGGGATGTACTATTTGCAGGGCATAGCTATTTGAACAAGGTCTGGCAATCCAGTCGAAAACTCAGAACTGATCCTAATGCCTATTTTGCCCACCAATTGTTATGCCTATTTTTAACCTCTTGATGAATATTGATGTTGATCACAACTAATATTTTATAACTTGTTATGTATGTAATTTATCCTCTCACAATTTGATATATTCCATGCCACGCTTTTCTGGGTATCTGCTCGAAAATGTGTGGAAGTTCTGAATAGGGTTGTCTCGCTTGCATGTCATTATGGTCTTTGCATCTTCAGACTTGAATCTTCTTAACCATGACCAGGATGGTCAGTCTGGTAATCTTATTCTTTCCAACCAGTTGCCAGTCTTGGTTGGGCCAGTATCTTCATTTCCAAAAAAAGACAAGAATCCCAAAGGAGAAAAAGCTGGATAAGCTCCCTTCAGTGTCAATCAGTGGGTATCCTCCACCCCAAACCTTAAGGGTACTCACCTGGGTAAGGTGAGGGAGTGAAGATGTATATATCCTGGTCTCTCATCCATAAGCCAACTACCTAGATGAGTCACCCTGAATCAGACATCTGACATTACATGTGACAGGGTTCTAGGATGAATGTCATTGTGTTCCCAGAACATTTTTACGCTTCATCCCCTCCCCTAGTGAGACCAGCAGTACTTTTTGCTGGACCTCTGGACCTTTTTCTTTCTAACCTGAATGAGTGGAGCCTTTTTTCCACTCATTCTTTCTCATTTGCTCTGGCTTTTGGAACTCCGTTCTCTGTGTTTTACTTTTCCTTTGGAGTCTACTTTCCTCCATATCTCTTTTAAGGCATCTGTGTTTAACCTTTGCCGCACACAGTCCTTTATGGGCAGTGTTGCTCGGAACCCTTTGGGTTCTCCTTTGAGATTCTTTTCTTATTTTTACTAACTACAGTTCTTAACTAAAGAGGGATACTTTGTATCCTTCCTGAAACTTTATACTATGAGCTATTAGCACACGCCACCTTATGTAGAGTGCTAAGGGGATACCCCTTCTCTCTGCTCCTGTCACTTTTTAGTCACATAGACAACCCTATAGCTATGGCTGGTGGCACTGGACGTGTTCAACCGACTATTGTGCTATTGTCTACTGCAGACTGTATTCAAATTCTCGGTTGGGCACAATAGGGTCACCTATGTGCTAACATGGTGGCTCCTTTCTTTTCTCATAGTTTCTATTGTGGTTGTTTTTTGTTAGTCCTTCTTCTACCATTCTTAGAGGGGGAGATCTGTGTGTTTGTCTGACCTTTGACGGGAACCCTTCGGTGTCCCTGTCTAGACTTCAGTGTGACAGGGCAGGCAGGAAGTGGGGGTGGAGTTTTTTACTCCCCAGCCCTTTGTCTGCCTGAGTGCCTGAATGGGACCAGTGCCCACTAGGGGGCTGGCTGTCCTGATTGACAGCCACTGGGCCCTTCCTGTAAACTGCTGAGAGAGATTGCAGAAGAGTGTGTGCTGAAACTGGATAAAAGGTGAGGTTCCTTAGGTGAAAGGCAAGTTGACCACTGGAAACTGAAGTAACCAGAGATTACTGCAATCCCTTTGCATCACCGTGAAGTGACCACTGCTGCCCTGACCCTGTTTTCCACTCGACAGAGGAGCTCCGAAGAGGACGACTCCTTTCCTTTGACTGGTGGGACCAACCAGCCCTGAGAAGAATTACAATTTGAACCATCTCCTGAGGGGCTGTGCCTTTCTAGAGCTGCAGACGGCGAATACCAGGAGACATCCAACCCAATTGCAGTGCATCATCTTTGAAATGCCGAATCCATCCAAGTCTTTGCTGAGCTCCAGGTGAGCCTCCAGGGACACAATCTTACTCAACCAAGTCCCCTCAGCAGAGTGGAGCACTCCAGGAATTGAATAAGATTGCCCAGGCGAATACCGTCCTTTGGTGGTACTGAGAAAAAGGCGCCAAAACCACAGACTGACCAGAGAAGATGAAGAAATCCATGCCAAGAGTCCTCTTTCTCGAAACTGCTGCTGAGACATCCCATTCAGAGTCCTTCCTTTCATCACCAGACCGAGGAATCAGGAGATTGTGCCTGTCGCTGCTGCACAGAGGAGAATCCAGCTACAAGCATTTCCTCTAGCTTAAGGTACTGTGCGGTGAAAAGGTATACCTTACCTTCAACCAAGAAGTCACTCCAGAGTGCTGGAGTGCACAAAGAGGTGTCCAGGGTATCCACTCTTACTTCTGACCCAAGCTGCCAGCTTGTGTCTCTTTTGTGAGTCCTTTAACATGGTTCATTGTGTTAACTGTTCTTTGGCTGCATCACGAGTGTGCGGTATCACAGCAGTAAATCTGCCGGGAAACCGCCCAACACAATTAGCATTACCACAACTTGGTCCGGCACTATCAGCACCAGATCACAAGTTGCAGTACCACAGTAAATACTATTTTTTTAGTCCATGGGACTCAATGGGACTCAATGGGGCATTTTTGGTGCAATTATGCTGCAATAGGCGGTACGTCAGTGCATTCACCTCCAGCTCCTAGCTTAGTTTCCCCAACTCAGTATTGGGCAGAGCGGTAATGCAGTGGTAATAGCGTTACCGCTGCATTTTTACCACTCCGCCCTACTCCTGATTAGGCCCCAAGTATCTTGTCCGAGAGACTGAAAGTATCCTCAGGAACTTTTGCTGTTGTTCTAAATTCATAAGATTTTGAGCCCTCCCCAAACTGACATTTCCATATAGTTAGGGTTTGGGGTTTAAATGTTTTAGTTTGCCAAGGAATTCCCTCTAAAACCTTAATCTCTGCTACTGTATGACTAACCAACCTTTTTCCTTCCAAAAAGAATTCATCTTATGTGGTTTTTCTAACTAAATACAATAACTGTATATCTTTGTCTTTGCGCAAGTGCGCAGTCGTACCGATAATATGGTAGAACTGTCATTTGTGTCAAACTCTGTAACAATTGTACCACAAGCAACTAACACCGAAGCAGTGGCCTTTGAAAAGTATTTATAAGTATTCCTAAGTGTGTTGGTTAATTGAGCTGAGTATATTTCTGACTTCCTTGTGTAAATATAATAAATTATATATTTTGATATAACTTTATTGGTGTAAGTGTTTCTTTGGACTACTGTACTAACTTACCTACAGCTCACATCTTCTTCCTAAGATACTGCCACTCTACCAAGGTTCCTTGAGTAGTACAAGCTTATACTAAGAGTTGACCTGTATACCAAAGGGATTGTTTTGTGAAGTCTTACCGCAAGTAGACTTTAGGAAAGCTCCCATAACAGGGGGATGTCCTCTTGCACCCTGGTAGGATTTTTCAGCGAACCATTACCCTACTATTTTCTTCCACTGACTTCTCTCAGTGTTCTATCTCAGACCCTTCCCCATCCTGTCTAACACCGGGCTGTCCTCCTTACTTCCCAGCATTGTGGCCCTATCTTCTTCCTTCGCCTGCCTCTTCAATCTCCCCGGGACCAATATGATCCACTGGACCCTCCCTATCCTCACAAGCAAAATGGGTGGTCTCTTCTTCTCTTCCCGGCCTCGCATGAACCTTATCTATCCTCCTGCCTAGTTGCTCAGTCTTTTCCTCTCTCTTTCTCCTTATGGCATTCCTTTTCCTCCTCCTGCCAAAAATATTATCTCCTCTGAGGGCACCTATCATCAATAAACTCAATCATCATCTCCAAGTCTTCTCTTCTGGCTTCTTCGCCAGAATACAAGACAAATATCCAATTACTTCTCCTCTCTCCTTTTCCACTTGATGCTTCTCTTATTTTTTATCCACATCACTAACTCACTCATCCTTTCCCTAAGTGATATCTCTCTCTTTAATCTCACTAATAGTATATCCCTCCTTCCCTTCTGAATTAATATATTCTTCCTCCTTCAACACATCGATATGCTCTGTCATCTCATTCCAAGTATTCCCACTCTCCTGCCCAATATTGCTCTTCTCTCCTTTCAAGGTGACACCCCTCTCTTTACTCTCTATGGTGATACCTCTCTTTCTCTGCTCCCAGATAAGCTTCCCAAACCAGTTCTGCCAGGCAGGGATGTGCTCCTCCGGACTGTATTCCAATAAATGACCCTGGCTGACTGGACAGGTTGTGTTTTTAAGGCTGGCATCTCCTGCCCTTCGGAGGTACTTAGGACAATGGTTCCATCTAAGTAACATAAACTGGCATTGCATGTGATTGGGCTATGATGTTGCCTGTGCTCATGTCAGGAGAATTGGGGCAGGGCCTGAGGTTAAATGCGCTGCCACCACTTGGGATTTCAAATTGGCTCTGCACATACGGGTGTTGTCCTTGGAAAGCATTGGAATCTCTGCTGGCCTATACACATGTGTGGCTCTGTCTTCCCAGCAGGTAATTCAGAAGCCAGGATATACTCTGGTAAGCATCACACGGCACTTGCAACATTATACTCCCTGTGATGCTAGCAAGAGAGGGGAGCCTTGTTTATTTTGTTTTGCCCCTATCTTTCATGCGTGTCCATTTCTGGACTTTTGATCTGTTGTTATCGTGAGACTTTGATTTAATGGGAGAAGGGTACTTATTTATTTTTCATCTCACATGGTGAACACACAGGATTTTCCTCCTTCGCTCCCACTAGTTGATGAGGACTGTGTGTTTCTGTGAAGTCCCAGGAATCACATGTATCATGCGAGTTTTGAGAACTCACTTTGATGATTCCCTTGGCAGCCAAGGCAACACATGTATTCGTCCATGCTCTGTGAACTCTGTAACTATAACTTCATTCCTTAAAGGGAAACCGTTAATTTCCCCTACAGCGGACACTTTCCCAACCCCCCGGGGCTTCATAACACATCCTAAAACATCTCTTCTCTCAGACTGAGTACAAGTAGACAAGCCATGTGGAGGCTTTCAACGAATATCATTCAGATGGGCGACCATAAATGATATGATATGATAGGTTATTTATAACGCGCTTAATACCCAGAGGTTGTAGGAAACTACAGAGTGTTTGCAAGGAGTCTTGTAATGTCCTCTAAACTCTGGAATAGTCTTAACTTAGTTGTCTGTTTTGAGCCCAAACATTTAAAATTCAGTATGAAAGTTAAAACGCTCATCTTTGCAAAATCTTAACACTCTACAACATTGAAGGCTGGTATGTTTTCATGTTGTGTGTGCAGTTGAGTCATGCAACAATCTCATATGTATGGGTACACGTGTGTATACAGACTAGTTACAGTGCATGTATGTAGTCAGAAGGGCTAGCGTTAGAGATGTAAAAAGAAAGCAAGGGTGAGTTGGGAAAGAGGGGGATTGTAGCTGTGAAAAATATGGGTGAGCTACGATAGGGGTTTCGTTAGCGGTTCTATGAGGATCCATCATATTTGGGGTTTTTTGTAATGTACATTTACAACTTTCGTCCTTGTTCTCCCCAATCGTTTGCTTTATGCAAGGGTTTTACACTATACCCTCATTATCCTCAAACTAACCCACGTAATCCCCTGGGCCTAACACTGCTGTATGTTGTGGGGGAGGGAGACTATCAACAGTTCCTTTTTCTCAATTTCTATTTAGAAAAAGGGACTTTTGCTCGTTTTCAGAATTCTTTTTCAGAAAATAAAGGCTGAACCTATTTAACCATATCATGCTGGAATTCATTTTGGACACTTTTTCCACAGATTTGTGAAAGTATCTTTTCCGTTCAAGGATTCTGATCCTCATATGCTAGTAGTGGCTGCAGACTAGCGGGCCGTTAAATAAGTGAACCAGAAGTTATAGGTACCTCCCCAGAAGCAGGAAGGTTAGCACAAACAGCTGCCTCAAAAGTTCTATTCTCCAAACAGGAGTTATGTCCCAGCCGTCTGTTCCATTGGGAATACAGCCTCGCCATTAGGTACCTCCCCAGAAGCAGGATGGTTAGCACAAACAGCTTCCTCAAAAGTTCTATTCTCCAAACAGGAGTTATGATATGATATGGCATTTATAACGCGCCTATACACAAGTGTTTCAAGGCACGTTGAGGCAAGGGAGGGGAACAGAGGGAGGACAGACAACGATCCTACTAGGCCAGGTGTCATTCAGATCGTGCAAGTTCGTGGGAAGGGGCAAGGGACAGTGCAGTACATGGGAATAGTTAACAATAATAAGTAACGGCCAGCAAGTGGCAAGTGCAGGGATAAGTGCAGACATCAAGTGTCATGGGCAAATGCATGGGTATGGGCAGACATCAGGTGTGACATAAGGTGTCAGGGGTTGGTAGGGGACTGTGGGGATACAGAACAGTCCCCAAGTGCAGGGATTGCCAGGCGGGCAGTGCAGGTGTGTGAGGCTGGCAGGGGATGGACCTGGGCCCGAGAGTCAGAGGGTGTCCAGGTAGCCAGTGCAGTTACGGTTACAGCCAGGAGGTTAGCAGAGGAGAGGAGGAGAAAAAACAGAAGCAAAGAGAAAGGTTTTGAGGTGCTTCCGGAACCCAGATATGGTTCTCCTCAAGTTTAAGGGAGGCATGGAGGCTGTTCCAGAGGGAGGCACCAGCCGAAGAAAGAGATCTACCACCAACTCGTTGCTTGGAGAAGTGACTGACCCTGAGGGAGTTGGAGGCGGATGCGTGAAGAGCTTGAGAAGGAAGATATTTAGGAAGAGAGAGTTGAAGGTATTGAGGCCCCAGACGGCCTTGTGGACAATGCAGAGGGTTTTTAACTTAATCCTCGCAGCCACAGGGAGCCAGTGCAGAGTTTTCAGTTCTGGAGAGATGCAATCCCTGGGCTTGAGGTCAAGGACAAGTCTCAACGTCCTGTCATGGATGAGTTGCAGAGGGCGGAGAGTAGAAGCAGGCAGATTTAGAAAGAGGCTGCTGCAATAATCAAGCCTGGAGACAACCAGAACTCTGGAGACAGTGAGCTTCTGGGGGAAGGAGAGGAAAGGAAGAATACCTCTAAGGAGGTGCAGTTGGTAGTTCGACTTCTTAGAGACATCAGAGATGTGAGGAGAGAAGGAGAGTGTGGAGTCGAAGATGACCCCAAGGTTTTTAGCCTTGCAAGTGGGAGCAGGAAGAGGGCCAAGAGAGGCTGGCCAGAGAGCTGCAGAGAAGGAGGGAGCGGGTGTGTGGCGATGAGGAGAATCTCAGTCTTACTGGCATTAAGCAGTGGTCATTGGCGGCACACCACTCATGGATAGCAGACAGACAGTCAGAGATGAGGGAAGGAGAGGAGGAGGCCGAGGGTAGCCTGAAAATGAGCTGGGTGTTATCCGCATAGCACTGAAAGTTGACGCAGAGAGTGGTGATGCGGTGGGCAAGAAGTGCCAGGTATTGGTTGAACAGCCAGAGAGAGAGGTTAGACCCCCGGGGGACACCACAGGTAGAGGAAAAGATAGCTGAGATGAAGGACCCAAGTTGGACCTGGGAGGGTCGGTCAGAGAGGAAAGAAGTCAGTCATGCCAGAGCCTGACCAGTAATACCCAGGTTATCTCAGAGACGGTTCAGCAGGATCGCATGGTTGACAGTGTCAAAGGCAGAAGAGAGATCAAGCAGGATGAGGACACAGGGGGTGTTAGAGTCAAGGTTGGAGAGCAGGTCTTCACGGGTGTTCAGGAGAGCAGTTTTGGTGCTTCTGGCAGCTCTGAAACCAGACTGATGGTCATGAAGACAGCCAACCGATTCAGTGTGGAGATTAAGCTGGGAGATGGCTAGCTTCTCCAGGAGCTTGCCCAGGAAGGGAGTGATGGAGATTGGGCAATAATTAGCCAGGCAGGAGGGGTCGGCAGAGGGTTTCTTAAGAAGAGAGTGCACAAGGGAGTGCTTCGGGGGGATGGGAAGACTCCAGTGGCGAAGGAGTGATTGCAGAAATCAGCCAGGGCAGGAGCCAAGGAGTCGATGTGGTCCTTGATAGTTTTGGAGGAACAGGGGTGAACCTGTTTCAACGAGACCTTCATAGATCGGACTTGTCTAGAAACCTCATCAGCGGAGAACAGGGGAAAGGCAGAGAAGGAGGGAGGAGAGGTGGCTGCAGAAGGGCCAGAGGAAGAGCAGGGAGTAGAAGGAGGGGGGATAGGAGGAGAGTGAGGACAGATGTCCTGAGTTTTAGAGATGAAGTGTGAGTCCAGTGCCGTGCAGAGGGCCTGGGAAGGGACAGGAGAGGTAGAGACTGCGGCAGGATTGGCCAGTTCCTTGCAGATTTTAAAGAGCTCAGCCGAGTTGTTAGATGCCGCGGCCTTGGATATGAGCTCTCTTCTTGGTTAGGACAGAGAGCCGGGATTGCCTTTGGAGCAGGAGGCAGGCCAGTTTGTCAGAGGATGTACATGAAGCACGCCATTTCCTCTCAGACACCCAGCACTTTCGGTTTAGGGTGACGAGGTCAGAGTCGCACCAGGAGTTGCACTTGGCTTTGGGCTTCAGGCAGATTCTCATGACAGGGTCCAGGATATCAAGAGTATCAGATATAGCAGTGTGGAGCGTGGAGAGGGCTGTGTCATTGTGGGAGCTAGCCAAAGGGGGAGGGGGTGAGAAGGTGGAGGCGAACGCCTCAGCTGACACACACTTCATGGGTCGGATGACCGACGAGGTGGGTGGCAGTGATGGAAGTGGGTTGGCCGGAGGGGTAGGGAGGGTGAGGTGGGAGTTGAGGAAAAAATGGTCACTCCAGGAGAGAGGAGTGTGGAGAGGGACAGAAAGTGGAAGGTCTGAGGAGATCAGAACATCCACAGTGTGCCCTGCAGAGTGAGTTGGGCCAGAGGGGAGAATATTGAGTGATAGAGAGTCGCAGAGGTCGTGAAAGAGTCCAGAGGGAGGACAAGAGACATCCAGGTGGATGTTGAAGTCTCCAAGAAGGAGGAGTTGAGTGGTTGAGGCCAGGAGTGAGGCAGAGAGGTCCGGCCACTCAGAAAGGAAGGAGGAAATCTGACCAGGTGGCGGATAGATAGTTTCCACAGTAAGGGAATGGCTAGGAGAGGGAGAGAGCCTGCAGACAAGGCATTCAAAAGAGGATCAGGCCTGCGTAGGAGTGACAGATGGAGGAATGCACTCTGGGAAGATCAGGGCTACATCCCCTCCTGAGCGGTTGGTCCCAGTCGTGGGTTCCATTGGGAATAGAGCCTCACCATTAGGTACCTCCCCATCAGCAGGACGGTTAGCAAAACAGCTTCCTCAAAATTTCTATTTTCCGAACAGGAGTTATGTCCCAGTTGGCGGGTACCACCAGGAATAGAGGTTCACCATTAGGTACCTCCTCAGAAACATGAGGGTTAGCACGAACAGCTGCCCCAAAAGTTCTATTCTCCAAACAGGAGTTATGCCCCAGTCGTGGGTTCCAGCAGGAATGGAGGCTCACCATTCTCAAAGGAGGTATTCTCAATGTCAACCACAATTCAGGACGGTGCAGGACCAAGGATATCTTGTCCGCTGAAGGAAGTACCTCCTGCTGCCGCTATTTCTAAAGCTCCATTAATCTACTTGGTGGCTGTTCTGAGGGTTCTTTTCTATGGTATCTGCAATATGTCCCTCTTATCTCCTTGTTTTTACACAAGAATGGTAAGGTAGCTTTAGGGATGGTACCGTTCAAAATAATGTTACACGTCTAAAGAAGATAAACCTGTATTGCAGCCTGCTAGAAACAGGTGTTAGGAAAGATTTTGTAATTGTGGGTAATTTTCCTTCCATGTGGCAACCCCTAAACTTTTTGCTGTTGTTTTTCACCATGATCTAGACTTTGCCAGAGAAGTGTAGCCTTCTGCCGCACTCCTCGGGGCTTTCGCTCCATTCTTACGGGGAAACTGACATGCCCTTAAGACAGTCAGTACCGGGAAACGCTGTTTTCCGTAGTTTCTTTTATCATGTTGCGGCTTTCGTGCAACATGACACAAGAGGGCACTGTAAGCTAAGTTACTGCTCTCTTGGGTCTCTAGCCTTCTACAGGCCCTAGATACTCTTTTTGGATTGTAACTGATCGGTGCAAGTGAATCACGGACGGGAATGGTGGCAGCGATCGTTTCTTGTGTTTTGAGCTCCTTTTGGCATTTTAAGCGCATTTCTCGCGCTTAGCCCAAAATGGTGTCCTGGCTCCCAAAATGGCCAGACCACGAGGCTCCTTTGTCCTGTCCGCTGACCGTCTTGCTCCCTTCACCTTCCCCAGGTCGAGCCGACCCGGGGCCTTCCTTATTTGGGCATGTACTTTCCCGCGAAACACGGATGCTTTCGCGGGCTTCTACAGGCCTTGTGTGTGCCTCCAGGATGTGGGCTGGGATGTCTGGTCCCAATACACATCCTGGGTGCCAGAGAGTCTAGGGTGGTGTGAATGCCTGGGACCACGGTGGTCCGTGATAGGTCCACGTATGGTGTGAGTGTTGATGAGCGGATCTCCCATTGGGTCCCCTCCGTTTTGGCGCGAAGGGAACCGTGGATAAGAGGGGGCTGGAAACGCCACTACCATGTCGATCTCCTGAGTTCTCACGAACGAAGGAATACAGGAGCCAAGTATCCTGCAACCACGAGGCTGAACCGAGGAATCGCTGGTGACCCGCTGAAGGACTGCTCCTCTGCACTGCTGTCGCCTTGTGAAACCCTTTTTACCTCTGATCGAACCAGAAGGCCTGTACTGGTACTTCAACCCTTGGAATAGCGGGAACAGCTATTCTCGGCATCTTCACCATCTCCTGCACGTAAGCCTTCGGAAGTGTCTCAGGGCCATCCAGCAGACTGACCAGCCTACACAGGAGTCTTGCTCTGTAACCGCTGCCAGGTTGTGTTGTATTTCTAGTCCTTGTCACTCTCACACGATTCGTACACTTGGTGTTCCCAGGTCTGAAGTGAGTAATGTACATTTGACTGAGATACACACGGCCGCTCCATTGCCCTGCTGTGGTAACAAACTGTGCGGGTTCACTTTGTTTGGGACATCTTTAACTCAACTCTGCTGCTGCAGAATCTACACGACGACGAGACGTCCCCTGCTCTCCTGAACCTGCCAGCGACTGAAACTGACGCGGAGAAGCCTGGGTCTGCTTGCATCGGGGACCGGTGAGTAGCATAGCTAGGAACTGGTCGCCCTCCTGCAGGAGCCCATAGCTTTTCCCCGCTGTGTCAAAACAGCACGCCTTTCTGTACTCGCGCTCTGCTTCTGCCCACAGTGGAGACTGCGCTTGAGTCGCGGAACTCTGTTCTTCTTCATTTGTGCACTAAACTGAACTGCCTGATTCCCTCAAAGAGACTCCCCTTTTTGCCCATTGGCACCAGCGTGTGCAGGTACTTTTGAGCACAAGGCTCCACTCTTCGTAGGGCTCGGACTTCCTTTTAGTAAGGTGCCTCTGAAGGCGGACTGGGTCTAAGCATTATTTTGCACTGCCTGTTTTCCTTCCCTTTTAGGTAGACTACACATTTCGTGCATCTAACGCTTGAGACTTCTTTGTATTTGTATATATATTGTATTGGTATGGTATGTGTTGGTTTACTAGGGTTGTATTGTGATTTCTCGCTACGGTCATTGTTTTAAAGGCCTTGGAATAAATGTGTATATATTTTTAATATAACACCTGTTTGGAGTAGTTTGTAAGTGTACTTGCTTTGTGTGCTCATTGCAGGCTTTCAGTCACCCTCACCCCTCTTGAGACCTAGTCTTGACCACCGCGATCGCTACCCTGATTGGTCTGGCTTGTCCAGAGATTACCCTGTTCCAAGTAATTAGGTTGGCCTTCTGAACTTCTGCGCCGCCAGGACAGAGTTCGGAAATCCGTCTTAACAACAGGATGCTGCATCGAAGCAAAGTGGTAGCTCACACCATTATGGACCAGTTACAGAGCTCATGACCACAGTGCAATGCCTAATCACTGAGGTTCACACTAAAAAACAAGAACGTGCCAAAAATCAGACAGGAACTAGCTGCCAAAGACAGTGTTACATTGGAACCAACATTGTGAATTTGGGCACACTAACGTGAAAACACTGAAGCTGAAGGGTTTCTTGAACTCATGCCAAGTTCTTTTAACATGTAATCCATATCAGTTCAGTACAAAGCAAGCAAATGTGGAGTACAAGTTAGACAGTACTCAGATTCTCCTCCCTCTATCTGGGGATCATGGCAAGGACCTGGCGTTTTTTAATAGAATCTATCTCATCATTCAGGCATGGACGACCACTCACGGCCTATGCCTGAATGATGACAAGTCAGAGTTGTTAATCCCCGGCTCTCCCTCCAACATTTCCAAACTAGGTCAAGAATATGCAGCCATTCTCATTGACGGCAACAACACCACTGTCTCCAAAGAGGTAAAAACACTTGGTTTCTACCTCGATGCAACAATGTCCTTCAAGAAACAAATAAATTCCTTGGCCTCTACCACAGCTTACACTTGTAAACTGATTAGAGCAGGTAGGCCCTTCCTTTCTAATGACAGTTGCCTCATACTGGCCAGAGCACTAATCCTATCAAGACTAGACTACTGTAACGCCCTATACAGTAGTGCCAATAAATCCATTATCCAAAAACTTCAAATATTACAGAACAATGCAATTAGAGCTGCACTAGGCATCAACAAAAGATCACACATCTCTGCAACTAGACGATATCACAAATGGTTATCTACCCATAACAAAATACAGCTAAAAATCGCCTCCCTGACATACAAAGCACTACACAATGTCGCACCGAGTTACCTATTTGACAGAATATCTAGAAGAACATCCAGCAGACCCTCTAGAACTGTCAACACCAATTGCCTGGTAGTACCTAGATTTAAATCCTCTAAGATTGGCGGCAATAGCTTCCCAGTGAAGGCTGCCAAACTTTGGAACTCCCTGCCTCATCAGTTGAGAGCTGACCTGCCCTACTCTTTCTTTAGAAAGAACCTCATCACAGACCTTAATCCGACTGAGAATTAGTCTCTTTGGATTCCTAGTTTAAGTCAGTACGACTCGCTGACTGATTGTAAATCTGTAGATCATTGCATACCAAAATGTAAATAACTCTGCCTCTCTATATAATTTGTCTTGTATGCTGTATCTGTTTCATCTGCCTGTGCAATGTGACTACTCATATATAGCCTGCACATTATGTAACTTTTGCAAGCTTTCCATATCCTTGCTGCTACCTGCTACTCCTTTGTCTGGTGCGCCTTATAAATGCAATAAACAAACAAACAAACAAACAAACAAACAAACATGACAAGAGGCGCCTTGTCTTGGGCAACAACATTGGTGACAGTGCTTAGCCTCCTGCTAGACATTATGGCGACCTTATAATTGCCAAAAATGCAAGTTTGACTACCCAGACTCGAAGTCAACATGTTACTTTCACGATTAAGGGGCCAACAGACAACAGAACACAGGACTTTAGAAACGAGGGTTCACGTTTGTCTATTTTGCAGTAACAGTGGGGGTGCACTGGGCAAAGGAATGAGTGGTTTGCAAAGAAATTCATAGGGGGTCATTCTAACTTGCTTGTGGACCTTAGTCCATCACACCTTCACTAACATCCCTTGTCTTTCACCTCCCAGTGGCCAAACAAAAACGTCACTGAGTGTGAATGGAGTTTTGTCTGTGCCCGCAAAACGTTTTTGGCTCATTTGGTCTGTTCTGCTGTCATTGCTGAGGTTCGGATCCTGAGTCCTCACTAGGTGGTCCTTTCCACCTACAGGACTCATGGGACAATGACTAGCTTCACATGATGCCGAACCTATGTCAAGTTTTGGCAGATGTCTATGGGTCTTGGGAGTTTTTGGTGCAAGACCCTGAATAATAGTGTCCCACTCTACCACAGTCATTGAAAATTCAAAATGTACAGGGGTACTCCTCTCCCAGGCCGCTACTTAAGCCTCCTAGTGTATATTGCTGTTTCTGTTACGTCCTCTCTCCTCGTTGAACCCCTACAATGGTTGGGTCCTCTTCTATTTTCCTTTTAGCTTCTCTTCTTCTCCTTTAGGTGATCCTGTTCTTTCCTGTATCCTTCTGGGTTTCACTTGTGTCCTTTGCTTCTCTCTTATGTCCTCCCACTCTCCACTCTTTACTCCCATCTGCAGATCTCTCATTCTTCTAAGCCTCCTTCACGCTCTATTCTCCTCTCCAGTTACCTCAGCTCTATTTCACCTCTCCGTCTCTTTGTTTTCCACTCCAAGTCCCTCCACTCTGTTCTGCTTCCTCCAATTCATACTCCAATCTAGATCTCAGCTCCATTCTACATTCTTCCACTCTCTGCTTCCCTCAGAAAGACAATGTTTCTGTAGCATAACTGACAGAAGACACATGTCTCCTCCTCTAAAAGCACTTCTCCATCAACCAAATCGTGAGTGCAAAGATTCCTGAAATCTTCAGACAGAGAGAGAAACTTCTAGCATAACACAAAAGGATAGAATATGGCAAACAATAGCCAGTATAAAATCATCCTGAGGGGATTCAATCTGAAAGTGCAACATTTTACATAAAATAGCCAAAGTTAGTTATGTTCATTAGGAACTACATCAGATCAAGGTTTTCAGTGAAGTAACAAAAATTGATTAAAAGTGTATTCAAACGATCTATAACACATATAAATATATATGTATATATATATATATATTCAGTAAAAAAACTTTGTTAAACGGACGTTATGGTTAAGTTGTGCTACTAAAAACCTATGAAATTCAGTAAAAAAACTTTGTTAAAGGGACGTTATGGTTCAAAGTAAAACTGAAAACCCCCTGAAATTCGCAAGTTATGGTAAGCTAAGCAACCATAACTCGTGCCACCAACGTGCATTGCTAAGACTAACACTCAGGACATCAAAGATGACATCACAAATGTCATTGATGACATCACTGATGACATCACATGTGCATGTACTTTTCATGAAAAGTCTATACAGGGATTCACATTATAATGTTGACAAAAAAGTGTCAAGGATCATTGGTATAAATATCATGAGCTACTTGGTGCATTAAGATATTCATTGATATAAATAGCATTCTATTATGAAGTTCTTTACAGTATAGTAAGCCACTCATGTATAAACATAAGCATTGTGTGCAGCATACATGATGGAGATGCAATATTCATAATCTTCCCATGTTGAATAGTGAAATGATAAATGCTTTCTTATTAGAGTTTTGTGTACTGTGCAACATGTAATAAGTAGCTAATGAAACCCACTTCCTGTATAATTTCATTATTACATACAAAACACAAAGACACAACAACACATACAAATATGAGTATATACAGGGAAAGTCAAGTACGCAAAAAAGCAGCAGTAGAACCACAAATTGTTCATAACCTACCTGATTATCTTTATGCTCAGAAATTATTGATCTGCTCCAAACCTACTACTTCCCTATGTATACCTATTACATGATGTGACTGCACCCTAAAGAGAGTAATGCGAATACAAATATGAGCATATCCAGAGAAAGTACAGTAATTAAAAAAACAGCAGAGCAATAAGAATGTGTTGATAACCTTACTGATTGTCTTCATACACAGGAAGCATTGGTATCTTTTAAGTGTGTATTCTCCCTATGTATAAGTTTCATATGCTGTGAGTGAACCCAAAATGAATTACTGTAAGAACATATTTGAAGTATAAGTCTGCAAATATAGTACTTTTGGATTTCTTTGTTCCTAAGTATTACTGGCTAAGATATGTCACTAAAGGAAAAAAGAGGGAGCCAGACATATGATGTCATGAGTGATGTCATCAATGACATTTGTGATGTCATCTTTGATGTCCTGGGTGTTAGTCTTAACAATGCACATTGGTGGCGCGAGTTATGGTGCTTAGCTTACCATAACTAGCGAATTTCAGGGGTTTTTCGGTTTTACTTTGAACCATAACGTCCCTTTAACAAAGTTTTTTTACTGAATTTCATAGGTTTTTAGTCACGCAACCTAACCATAATGTCCCCTTAAGAAAGTTTTTTTACTGAATTTCATAGGTTTTTAATAGCACAACTTAACCATAACCTCCCTTTATCAAATTCTTTTTACTGAATATACATATTCATAGTGTGAATTTGATACATGTTTACTAGGATTCCCTTACTTTATATACATGTAACATAGAACATACTGAACCCCCAGCTAGTGATTGTGATGTCCGCGGACTGTGCGAATGTCCGCGGATGGACGCGGTCAACATCACCACTACCCAAAAACTCAGGGGGTATCTTAAATTGTTCTATCATGCCATATAAACACTGACAAAAAGCAGCACATAAACACATTATATGTAACAATAAATAAGAAGTGGAACCTATATATGTAACACATCAACCGTCCATTTAAATAGCATATGTACTAAAATGGAATATACCAAAACAAAAAAGATATGCCTCCAACATAATTACCTCACAGAAACTGCACAGCAAGAAGCAACAGCAGACCTACACAACAGTAACAACAAAATTACCAGAAACTAGTAAGTAAACTTCATTTTTCTTATATATATCTAAAGTTTCTGTATTAGGTACACTAAAGGTAATATATTTTTTTTTACACTGAAATGTCCAGCACTTTGGAATGGCTTGAAGAAAATTTCCCAACTCGAGGAAATGACTGAAGACAGTGATACTAATGGTAAACACTTCTCTATATAAGCAAATTAATAATCATTACTTTATGTGTACTTAACATATATATATTTTTTTAACAGACCATGGAAACATTGAAAATAATATAGCAAAAGAGACAGTACAAAATACTCTGCAGCGCATGGAACAAAAAATGGACATGCTTATGGAAAATTTCAATCTTTTAAAACATTTTGTGGATGACCACATAAAAGAAAAAATTAAATATCATTGTCCCACATGTATCTGTTCCCCCTCTCCATGTCCCAGTCAACTATCCCCAAACCCTCACCACCAAGAAAAACGTTATGATGAGACTTCCATCCCTTCATCCCCTCCCATCCATCCTCTCCAAACCCATAATTCCCTTGGATTTGTGTCAGTTTCTGTTTCCCCTCTCTTTCATAAATTGTATATCTGTATATAATTTAAAAAAAATTATGTGTGTTTTAATTCAGTCCTTTGTGTCTTATTCTTTTTAAAAATGCATTTGGGGTGTCCGCGGACAGTGTTGGTGTCTGGAATGTCCACAATTAACCAAAATGGGGGTGTCCTAAGGACATTATACCTGTCCGTACTGTCCGCAAGCAAGATGGAACTGTCCTTAGAACACACTCAGTGTTCTGAATGTCCGCAATTAACCAAAATGGGGGTGTTCTAAGGACACTATACCTGTCCGTACTGTCCGCAAGCAAGATGGAACTGACCTTAGAACACACTTGGTGTCCGGAATGTCCGCAATTAAACAAAATGGAGGTGTCCTAAGGACACTATACCTGTCCGTACTGTCCGCAAGCAAGATGGAACTGGTCTTAGATCACACTCGGTGTCCGGAATGTCCGCAATTAACCACAATGGAGGTGTCCTAAGGACACTATACCTGTCTGTACTGTCCATAAGACATCTACGCACATGCGCACCACACCGATAAATCCTACGAACATCGCGCCTGTCCGTAACTGTCCGTCTCACATGTGTCGCACTTTTAAATATTTTGAGGACCCGAACATTGTCCGTAGAACACCCGCACGCATGCGCATGACCGATCCTGCGCATTTGGTGTCCTGCATACACCCGTCCCATTCGCAGACATGTTTGTGATGTCATAATGTGACCGCACCCAAGCTGAGCAAGTGTCCTGATTTGCAGACATTGTCCGGGTCCCCGAACATTTTAAAAGTACTTTTTTGGACAATCCGAACTATATTATAGTCAAAATTCACCATTGCATATTTCCCAGACAATGTCCCTGGCGTTCTACATACTTTTTGGAACTTTTTGAGCCTTTTTGGGGTGTTTGATCTGTCCGCAGACA
Organism: Ambystoma mexicanum; assembly: GCF_040938575.1. NCBI lineage: Eukaryota > Metazoa > Chordata > Amphibia > Caudata > Ambystomatidae > Ambystoma > Ambystoma mexicanum. The sequence goes on from NC_090936.1 coordinate 234,022,291, forward strand.
GCGCGGCTGTTCGCGGAGGCGCACCAGCATCCCTATAAAAGGCCACACCCCAGAGCTCCTCCTCATTGTGCTTCTGGCTACCTGACAGAGCATTGTCTTGTCAGCTTTTGCTGCTTTTGCTGCTTTCTGTCATCAAACCTGATGGCAACTATGGTTGCTGCTGCTCCAGCTGGTGCTACTTCTGCCTCAAACCCACCCATAACCCCTCCACCACCACCACCTCCCCATGGGCCTGCAGATGGAAACAGGCGGGAAGGTGTAGAGGAGTCAGATGAAGAGGATGAAGAGGATGAGGTAGTGGAAGTCCCTACTACCAGCACTCACCATGAGTCTTGGGTGTGGTGGTTGTTTACCATTCTTGGTGGAGTGCCAAAAGCATGTGCGAACAAGGTCACCTGCAACCAGTGCAAAATGGTGCTGAGTCGTGGGAGGCCTGGTTCGTACAGCTTTGGTATGACATCCATGAAGCGACACCTAAGGTCGTTCCACAGTGGGGCTATTCTCAAGGTTGTACCTTGTGATAAATGTAGTAGGTTGATTTCCTTTACAACATCCTCTGTTTCCGCTCCTGTCACCACAAGAGATACTCCTGTGGGACAGCGCATCCCCCCAGCTGCCTCACAGGCCATCGATGATGCTGTTGACCCTTACCTTTCGAGGGTCACAATATTGTGTATGTACTGCGATGCAGTACTCTGCAGAAGGAGAGTCTGCGGTCACGCAGCATGAGAAGGCCTGCTACCAACCTAAATAAGGCCCACCCTACATCTTCCTCTCTCCACCTGCCCTTTCTTATCCCCGTGGTTGGTGCCTCTTCCTTACCCTCCTTTCCCCTTCTTTCCTAGTGTGTTGTGTGTAAAAAACCAAAACAAATAGAAAACAACCAACCCCCCGAAAAAAAAGGCTCTTTTCAGAGTCGCCTTTCACAGTTTAAAAATAGAACTGACAAATAAATAGTGCAGGGCCCTGTGCATTTTTTAGAAGTCCGCGGACAGTTGGCAGACATCTAAAATTTTGGGGTGCTGCCTATCATAACCATTGCACTTTTCTATGGGTGGAAGTGGTGGCTCTGAAAAGAGCCTTTTGGTGGTGTTTTTCTGTGTTTGAAAAACTTCAAATAGTCAACACCTACTGCAAAATGGATGGCTGTAATTCCAAAAAAGGTTGCAATGCATTTTGTACATTTCTCAGAAAAATCTGATTGCCAGCATAAGTAAGATAGAATCCATCTTTGTGAAAAATGTATGTCCTACGAAACATAATATTTTCATTGTGAAAAGAGGACTTGCCAACATCTCTTAAAAAGGCACAAACAGCCTTATTGCCATGGCGCCTCGCTTTCTCCATTTGTGGACCAAATGAAGAAGAACGCAGCAACATTTGTTTCTGCGCAATACGAGAAAAAATTACTTGGGAATTTGGAAACATGTCCATGACCTTCCCAAGTCCTTCTTTCATTGCAAATTGCAAAGAAATTCCAGACACATGTCCTAAACTGTTCCCTCCACAATGAATTATAATTATGTCTGGATGATGCTGTGTCTCAAAAGTAGCACAGAGAGGTACCAAGTCCAGCCACTTCATTCCATGCACTCCATGCCAGTGCACTTCCACATGAGGGAATCCAAGATATGCAGCTACTCCACAGCTTTCTGCATGCACCTCCAACCAATGTATCCATGAGTCTCCCAAAATCCAGATAATCTGTTTTGTAAAACACACAGCCATAGCTATCTGTTCTTCTCTCAGGAAAAAGACTTCCTGACAAACTCTCTCCTTGTACAACACACCCAGTAAACTTTATTGATCAATTCCTTGCTCTACTCTTTCTCATTTGGATTCCTCTCCACCCCATAATCCCCATATGTAATACGCGGTATCCGCGGACTACCGCCATGTCCGCGGACATATCGAAAATCTGAGCGTGGTGAATTTAAATTTAAATTTAAATAGTGTGCCCCATTTCCCCTTTGAGGTTGGCTCTGGTAAGAGCTGTTTTTTTTGTTTTTTTTGCAGATGCTTGATAGACACCTGTTATTTTGTATTATTTTGTTTTTTTCTTACTTTACTCCTAAAATCTTCACATAACCTTCTCCAAAGCAACCCTTACATTCCAAAGCAGCATGGCATTTTCCATAAAAGATAAAGAATACCATCTTCTTTAAAATAAACAGCATTACTGGAATCGATATTCTCATTATTACAGAAGAACATACCAGTTCTAAGCATGAAAGCACACATGGCTTGGTTGATTGCACACCTAGCAATGTTTTGCTGAGGACAAAAACAGAACTATTGTCCAATATTGCACTAGGTACTAATCCAGAAAAAATAACTTTAGCATTTGGAAGGATGTTCATTACTGCTTGAACCAAGTGTTCCAAACCTGCCAACAAAGTAGGGGCTCTGACATAGCCCAAAAGGAAAGCACCACATGGGGACTGTTCATCCTGCCCATATCTTCACAAACTTGTACTTTTCCCTGTACATTGCAATCAGGCACGGTGCTCCACACCACCTCCACTCCTTTAACATCAAAATTGTTTGTCACATGCCTGCATTGAGCATACTGCTGTAAACCATGCACAAACTTATCTCCAACCGCCAACACCCTGACTTTCTCCACCTCTGCCATCTTCACTACACACAGCCAATTTCAACGCAAATCTAAACCTCAACACCTGATTGGCTAATCCCTACAGTCCACTTGCCATGCTGGATTTCCTGGAAAACCCCAGATGTGGCACGCCCTGTCCGTGGACAGATGCGATGTCTAAGACCTCTACATCTAACTCCATCATCAGAGTTCAGCACTTAAATGTACTGTTGATCACTCTGAGTACAAGTATCATGTCATTGGAAAGCACCTACTACAAAAACTACTGTACAAGTCTCCAAGATGTCTACTTGCATATCCACATGCATGAATACAAACTACAGATATGCATATTTTCTGCACAGTACATGTACAGCTCTTATAAATGCATATAAACAGAGTAACTGCCACTTAACTTGCATAACCTATAAAATTAACTTACTATTATTTTTCCCATCTGCTATCAACTGTCACTTCCGAACCTGTCTGCTATCTAAATTCTTTTTTTACACACACAACTATCTAAAAAATTATAATATTAAAAGATGGGAGAAATAACAGTATAATTGTAGAAAAACACTTAGTAGTGTATTATAAAATTACGCACAGCCAGGATAAGCTCATGCATCTCTATACACTCACACAGATAGACAATATAATTGAAGAGCTCCCAGCTGAAATAACACCACTACCTGTACATCACATCCTTCTACTTTATTACCAACACCTTCACAAATGCATACATTCTATGCTTTTCTATACAGGTTCTGCCATTTACCTTATAAAAATTGCAAAATAAGTATATCATTATTTCTTCTATCTCCTAACATGCAATAACACAGCCTTAAGAAACCAAGTGAGTTTCATACACTGAGTATTCTACTCATTTGCAAAGCATGTTGAACTAACATATTGTAAGTAAAATATAAAGGCTGCACATAGTCAAAGGAAACTACATGCACACAGTATGTTAAGTTATCCAACAACAATACTACTACAAAAACATAACAATCAACGTCTAAATTAACATCAGTGCTATAAACAAACACAATTACTAACTTCTTTCTTTTACAATTGCAGTGAAGACCACTCTCCTGAAAAGCAGTAGCATCTGAAGTACAAACAACAACTCAGAAGGAACCTGCTCATTCCAAACAAAAAAGTAAGTACAATTCTACCATAATATTCTTACTGTTACTCAAACACACTGTGGGGTTGATTCATGGAATTTGTGCACCGAAAAATAGGGATTTGTGCACCATTCTGCCCACAAATCCCCATTTGTTAAACAAGGAGTTGCAGGCAGAATGACATACACATCCCCGTTTTAAGGCACACAAATTACATAACTCAGCCCCTAGAATGGTAGTATTGCAGAACAAAGAAATGTTTAAATTCTATACCATTAGATTTAGTATTAGTGCTTCTCCTCACCACTAGCTTACTTTCTACTGTCATCTGAACTCCAGTATAGTAACACACAAATACAAGAATAGCCTTCCCAACTAGTTGTAGCTGCCCAATGCACAATCAAACACCACCACATATATCCTTACCATCATACTCAGACACTCATGCACACAGCACACATACATTGCAGAAAAGCACAACCCATACCTTCTTTTTTTTCAACAGACCCCAAAGAATGCCTACTAAAAAGCAAGTCCGTAGAGCAAATGAAAATAAAAGTTTCCAAAATAAGCATCTATCTCTAGCAGAATTGTACAAAAAGTTCAAACAAAAGATCTAATAGAGTCATTAAGTGAAACAAAACAAGCTTCCAGTACAAAAACTTTGCCTCCTCCTTCAAAATGTAAAATGAAACAGAAAGTGATTAACAAGAATTCAGCTACCACTACTGCTAGCACTGCTCCTATAAATCTTGATGTAGTGGCAAGTAACCATACCAAAAAAAGTATTTTACAAAAAATGTTCCACCACAGAGTCCTTCAGAATCTTATAAAAACAGGAGAGAAATCATGCACAACCCTTAAAACCTACCGTAGAAAATTAATTTTAGACGCTTTCATAGACAGTGCAATCCTTCTCAAAAGGAAGTTATTTATTTTAGTGTTAAACAGAATGAACCACTAACAAAACTAACTACTAAATTACAAAAAAGACTTCTCAATAAACAGAATCTGAACAAAAATAACTTCTTTAATATCTGTGGAGGTGAATGGAGTCACACCACAAGCACAGAACCATATTTCAATGAAGAAGCATACAAACAAAATCAAACAAACACAATTGCCATACATAGAAGTGGAGGAGGGTATGAAAAACCTAATAATACCACTCAGTATCACCTCTCCATCAGACTGAACCAAAACGTCCAGTGTACAAATGGCCGTGCACATCAATGTGTAACATTGACAAAAAATCTTTCAAATCTTTACGCAAGTTCCTCAATCATTATGTAAAAGGCAAAGACAAATTCAAAATGAAACGAGTACAAAATATGGATACCTGTCCAGTGCGCAAACACACAGGACTACAAGGACATTCATTAGCCTGCATTTCAGGACCTAATTGCAAAAGCAACTTCCATCATATCAAAGTGATATCAACACATCATTCAACTATAAGAAATCTAGTCCATAAACTGTACTATGCTAAAAGTCCAGCTTTAGCATTAGACAATTTAAATAACAATCTTCTACATGGTACAGCCAAAGACCAACTCGAAGAAATAGAACATATCCAGAGAAAATATTTTGGAAGTGAAAGCCACTTACAAAATGCAATAGCTTTACAACAGACTAGGAACAATTCTACAAATGGCTACCTTCTACTATCACATACAAAAAAGAAATACTAAAATTTTAAAGTACATCCGCTGAAGTACCATACAGCGTGTGTGTGTTGCTGCAGATCTTTTTGTAAAAGTAGCACAAAAACTGTAGACATGACATACAAAATAGAAGACAATGAAGATTCCAAATGGTTTGAATTAGCTCTCTACCGTATAGCAGAAAACAAATATGAAATAAATTACCCCTTAATACTTTGCAGTTACTGCACTGCAAAACTTGACAACAACCAAACTCCTTCATCTGCTATCACAAATAACTTAGAATTTTTCCCACTACCAAAACCCTTGCAACAACTCAATTTATATGAGAGCATCATAATTCAAACAGTGCATCCATTTCAAGCAATAATACGCCTTCAACCAAAAATCAGCAAAAATACCTCCCTCAGAATTAGTGAAAGGCCTTCGTGGCAAAGTAGTTTATTTACCATTAGACCTGAAAGAAAATGTACACACTCTAGGAGTGCAATGTCCATTAGAGCAATCTTTAATTGTCTTAGTAAATGGTGTACCCACAAAAGACAAAAAAATTTGGCAACAACTCGTAGACTTACATAAAGTTACACTAGCCTTGCAATATCTAAAAGACAACAATGAATACTACAAAGAAATGAATATTGAAGAAAACCTGAGGGAAACAACTGAAATAATTCAAGAGTCACCAGAAACTGGTCAATTTGAACCTCTAGATCCTGCTACAGTATCCAATATTGTAGACTATTATACAATTCATCCATTACACTCTAAATACACCATAGATGATGCACTAGAAACATACCAAATAAGACAAACTAAAGTTTCACCAATCAGCATATGGGAAAAAGTATAGAAGCAGGTGCTTTTCCTCTATTCTTTCCTACTGGGCAAGGAGGAAGGTACGATGATAGACCCGCTCAGATAACATCATCAGAATACCGCTCGTTATGAATGTATTCTGAAGATCCCAGATTTAGACAAAATGTGGAATATATATTCCACCTACTCTTTGAAAGTGAACTAGCAACTCTATGCTACGGAGTTGCACACACATTGAAATCAGGTACCCATTTTCAAAATATGTCAGCTACGCAATTACTACAAAAAGTGTAAGAAAAAGATGAGGTTTTACAATCAAGCATTACAAATCTGTTAGCAAACATGCGTGATACTAAAGAGTACTGGTTCCAATGTCACAGAGATGTATGTTCTATGATAAGAAACCTTGGCCCACCCACTTGGTTTGTTACATTAAGTTGTGCAGAATATGCATGGGAAGATTTACATGATTTCCTACGCATATCAAACAAAAACAAAACAAACATAAAACCTGGAGAACTTTGCTCTCTAGATTCTGTTAATTTTTCAAGATATTTCCATCATCGCTTCATTGCTATGCTACACTTTATTTGTAATATAACTGTTCCTCCCCTCGGAGAAGTGCAACACTTCTTTTGGAGAAAAGAATACCAAGCCAGAGGAGCACCACATATCCACATGCTTTTATGGATTAAAGATGCTCCTAAATTTGGTCAAAACAGTTATGTCACTGTTTTACAGTTTATCGAAAAATATGTCACTTGTGAAATTCCTTCAGAAGCAACAAATAGTGATCTTCATGCACAAATTTTACAATTTCAAAGACACAAATGTGGGAAATATTGTCGTCGCAAATACAAAAACAAAGGGAAATACTACACCAAATGCTGCTTTGGTTTCCCTATACCAGTTACAGCAACAGGTCAAGTAAACAACTTCATGTCTTCAGTTAGACATAGTGTTAAAGATAAATCACCTAAGAACACATATTACATAAAAAGAACAGAAGGAGCAAAATATATCAATGATTACAATGCAATAGTTGCCCTCTTATGGAACCCAAACATAGATGTGCAGTACATTTCAGACAATTCCTCTGCAGTTGCACAATATGTTACAGCCTACTTAACAAAAGCAGAAAAAACAGAGCTTCAAGACCTCTGGAATGACCTATCATCAGACATAACACTATCTCAGAAATTGTACAGCTTAGGCATAAAGATGCTCTCTCATAGAGAATGTGGCTCCTATGAAGCTGCAGATCGCTTAACCGGTACTGCTTTGTATGGAAAATCTGAAAATATAGTATGGCTAAGTCTTGGTCCTGCTAAATCTAGAAAAAGAGTTCTCAAATCATATGAGGACATAGAAACAATAGCCAAAAATGATCCCAACAGCCAAGACATTTTGTAAAACAATTTACTAGACACATCCTACCCGAACAGGAGTACCACTTTGGAAACCATGTGTCTATACCACATAGCCCAAAACTTTGTATACAAAAATAATATAAAACCCAATGAACAATGAAGGCAGCTTAGTGAAACTTACCAAACGAAGCATAATTCATCCTATAAAATTGTCATTAAAAACTCCTCAACAGAAAGAACTATATTACATGTCTCTGCTACAACTTTTTAAACAATGGAGAAAAGAAGAAGAGATACTCGATAACTATGACTCCTATGAAGACGCTTTCAAAGCAAATTAAAGCACTATCACTGATGTAAATTTTACGCAGTACAAAACAATGTTGCAAAATGAACAGCAACACGAAGAAGAACTCCAAGCCCAACTAGATACGGACACACCTGACAGTAGTCAACCTTCTGTGACAGGACACCAAGAACCACTGGGACAGCCACTAATAGCAAATGGGGCAGAATTTGCTATGACAGAAGTAGAAAACACCAAGTGTCACTATGAAGAAGATACAGACGACTTAACTGTACTACAATCAAAACTAAATCGATTCCCGTGCACAGTGTATTCATGGATTTCAGCCTCCAAAAGCAGCCGTGGCGCAGAGTGGCGCAGCGACCCTGTAGCAGCGCCAGTTGCGCCCCCAATAACGCCCTCGCGCAAGCAAAAGCCATCAAAATCCCAATCCAGCGCAAAGGGCTGCGCCAACCCTGGACCAGTTTACCGGACTGCCAAACAGCAAACACCAAGCGGGGAACGTGTATTACGGGTTTCGCTGTAACTTACACATGCGAAAGGGCCTGTGCAAGTGGGGTACGTGTATAACTGTTGTTTGCGTGAATTTATACACGCGAATGGCCTGGGTACGTGTATTTCAAAGGTGCGCGGGAAGTTTCACATGCGATTGGCCTGGGTACGTGTATTTCCGGGGTGCACGGGAAGTATTACACGTGATAGGCCTGGCTACGTGTATTTCAGGGGTGCGTGGGACGTTTTACACGTGAATGGCCTGGGTATGTGTATTCCAGGGGTGTGCGGGAAGTTTCACACGCGATTGGCCTGGGTACATGTATTTCAGGGGTGCGCGGGAAGTCATACACGCGAATGGCCTGGGTATGTGTATTTCAGGGGTGCGCGGGAAGTTTCACATGCGATTGGCCTGGGTACGTGTATTCCAGGGGTGCGCGGGAAGTTTCACACGCGATTGGCCTGGGTACGTGTATTTCAGGGGGGCGCGGGAAGTTATACACGCGAATGGCCTGGGTACGTGTATTTCAGGGGTGCGCGTGAAGTTTCACACGCAATTGGCCTGGGTACGTGTATTTCCGGGGTGCGCGGGAAGTATTACACGCGATAGGCCTGGGTACATGTATTTCAGGGTTGCGCGGGAAGTTTTACATGCGAATGGCCTGGGTATATGTATTTCAGGGGTGCGCGGGAAGTTTTACACGGAAATGGCCTGGGTACATGTATTTCAGGGGTGCGCGGGAAGTTTTACACGTGAATGGCCTGGGTATGTGTATTCCAGGGGTGTGCGGGAAGTTTCACACGCGATTGGCCTGGGTACATGTATTTCAGGGGTGCGCGGGAAGTCATACACGCAAATGGCCTGGGTACGTGTATTTCAGGGGTGCGCGGGAAGTTTCACATGCGATTGGCCTGGGTACGTGTATTCCAGGGGTGCGCGGGAAGTTTCACACACGATTGGCCTGGGTACGTGTATTTCAGGGGGGCGCGGGAAGTTATACACGCGAATGGCATGGCTACGTGTATTTCAGGGGTGCGCGTGAAGTTTCACACGCGATTGGCCTGGGTACGTGTATTTCCGGGGTGCGTGGGAAGTATTACACGCGATAGGCCTGGGTACATGTATTTCAGGGGTGCGCGGGAAGTTTTACACGCGAATGGCCTGGGTACATGTATTTCAGGGGTGCATGGGAAGTTTTACACGCGAATGGCCAGGGTACGTGTATTCCAGGGGTGCGCGGGAAGTTATACACGGGAATGGCCTGGGTACGTGTATTTCAGGGGTGCGCGTGAAGTTTCACACGCGATTGGCGTGGGTCTGTGTATTTCCGGGGCGCACAGGAAGTATTACACGCGATAGGCCTGGGTACGTGTATTTCAGGGGTGCGCAGGAAGTTTTACACGCAAATGGCCTGGGTACGTGTATTTCAGGGGTGCACGGGAAGTTTTACACGTGAATGGCCTGGGTACGTGTATTCCAGGGGTGCGCGGGAAGTTTCACACGTGAACTGGCAGTGTGGGTCCTCCCAAGTGTCCCCTCTACCCCCTCCACAGCCCCTGCAGGCAGCCCACAACACAGGGGACTACCCTGCACCCCTGGTCATGTCCCGCAGGCAGCCCATCCACCATGGGCATGCCCCCCAGCCAAGCCACATGTCACGTTGCAATATGATCACCAACACATGTCTCCCAGCACCCCCACCCCCCAGCAGTCAGGGGCACCTGCCAGCAGGCCCCCACACATGTCTCCCAGCACCCCCACCCCCCAGCAGTGCGGAGCACCTGCCAGCAGGCCCCCACACATGTCTCCCAGCACCCCCACCCCCCAGCAGTCCGGGGCACCTGCCAGCAGGCCCCCACACATGTCTCCCAGCACCCCCACACCCCAGCAGTGCGGGGCACCTGCCAGCAGGCCCCCACACATGTCTCCCAGCACCCCCACCCAGCAGCAGTGCGGGGCACCTGCCAGCAGGCCCCCACACATGTCTCCCAGCACCCCCACCCCCCAGCAGTCAGGGGCACCTGCCAGCAGGCCCCCACACATGTCTCCCAGCACCCCCACCCACCAGCAGTGCGGGGCACCTGCCAGCAGGCCCCCACACATGTCTCCCAGCACCCCCACCCCCCAGCAGTGCGGGGCACCTGCCAGCAGGCCCCCACACATGTCTCCCAGCACCCCCATCCCCCAGCAGTCAGGAGCACCTGCCAGCAGGCCCCCACACATGTCTCCCAGCACCCCCACCCCCCAGCAGTGCGGGGCACCTGCCAGCAGGCCCCCACACATGTCTCCCAGCACCCCCACCCCCCAGCAGTGCGGGGAACCTGCCAGCAGGCCCCCACACATGTCTCCCAGCACCCCCACCCCCCAGCAGTGCGGGGCACCTGCAAGCAGGCCCCCACACATGTCTCCCAGCACCCCCACCCCCCAGCAGTGCGGGGCACCTGCCAGCAGGCCCCCACACATGTCTCCCAGCATCCCCACGCCCCAGCAGTCAGGGGCACCTGCCGGCAGGCCCCCACACATGTCTCCCAGCACCCCTACCCCCCAGCAGTCAGGGGCACCTGCCGGCAGGCCCCCACACATGTCTCCCAGCACCCCCACCCCCCAGCAGTCAGGGGCACCTGCCAGCAGGCCCCCACACATGTCTCCCAGCACCCCCACCCCCCAGCAGTGCGGGGCACCTGCCAGCAGGCCCCCACACATGTCTCCCAACACCCCCACCCCCCAGCAGTGCGGGGCACCTGCCAGCAGGCCCCCACACATGTCTCCCAGCACCCCCACCCCCCAGCAGTGCGGGGCACCTGCCAGCAGGCCCCCACACATGTCTCCCAGCACCCCCACCCCCCAGCAGTGTGGGGCACCTGCCAGCAGGCCCCCACACATGTCTCCCAGCACCCCCACCCCCCAGCAGTGCGGGGCACCTGCCAGCAGGCCCCCACACATGTCTCCCAACACCCCCACCCCCCAGCAGTGCGGGGCACCTGCCAGCAGGCCCCCACACATGTCTCCCAGCACCCCCACCCCCCAGCAGTGCGGGGCACCTGCCAGCAGGCCCCCACACATGTCTCCCAGCACCCCCACCCCCCAGCAGTGTGGGGCACCTGCCAGCAGGCCCCCACTCATGTCCCCCTGCCCCCAGCTCATGACGATCCCAATCATGGCCCTTATGGCCATCCTACCCAGCACAAAGACCCAACCAAGTATTGCATCCACCCACATAGAAAAGGCAATTACATGATACAACCCCAATGGCAAGTAAGTAAATGAACACATGTCCGTCACACACACACAATGGTTGCAAGTGAATGTGAAAACCCATATCTTGACCTCCATGAAACCAATGAGATAATACCACACATCGAAGTATGAAGAAAATAATTTATTAAACACAACATTAAAGTAATTAAAATCAAACAAACAACAATGGGAATAAAAAAAGAATAGCTGGATGTCCGTGAAAGAATGAAAAACCAGAAATCATAATCCAAAGAAATCCAAAAGAAATGGTGTCCAAAGTCACAGTCCAACAAAGCAAATCCAAGGGAAAAAACAAAGTGAAAACCATTGCTCCATGGTGAAATTTTTAAAAAAAGAAAGAGGAATCCAATGGTAAACTATATACAACAATCCAGGGTCCATGAGCCCAACTGAAGAAATGAAACCTATCAAAAATACTACCTATTCAAAAAAATATACAGAAACTTGGTGCATTGTCCAAGCGCAACCAAAATAAAGAAAAAAACAAAAGGAAACTTAACACTAAAGAACTATTTACAAGGGCAGCGGGCTAGTCCGATGGCACACTTCTGGATGTTCCGGGCCAGGGCATCATCGCACTCCTGCTCAATGTCCTGGAGGCGGTCCTCTTCCAGGGCCCCGAGGTTTCGCAGGGACGACATGTTCTCCTCCAACTCCCTGCGAATCGCCTCGAGGCACTCGGCCCGCCTCAGGGCCCTCCGCATGGAGTTCTCCGCCCTGACCATCGTGAGCCGTGCCTCTTCCGCCCACTGCCGCTCCGCATCTATGGCGTGGCCCAACCGCTGCCACATGGAAGACACTTCCCGTCCTGGGTCCTCCTGCCCTCCGGCCGATGCCTGCCCCTCCGATGTCGAAGGCCCCGAGCCATCATGGCTCCCACCTTGTTGCCGCTGCTGCTCTGCCTGTGCCCGTGCCATGGCTCCTGCTGCCTGCACATCCTCCTCCGGCTGGGGTGCAGTTGTTGAGGTGCCACCCATGCTGGACGTCGGACTCCCGACTGTGGCAGGGATCTTACCTCCACTAGCCTGGCCGCACGGTCAGAGGCAGCTCCACAGGGCACCCAGGTGATACATGGGTGGGAAGATGGCACGGAGGACGACTGGCGCATAGGGGGTTCAGGTGAGGAGGGGGTCGAATCAGGTCCCAGTAAACGGAGGAATCCGGCCTGGCTGACCTGTCCCAGTAGGCTGACGTGGTCAACGAGCCATTTGAGATGACGTGCAGTCTCCTCATGAAAAGACTGCAGGTCACCTCGCATGGCCCGTTGACGCAATGCCACACCACCCAGGACAGGCTCAACCCGATCCCAGATAGCCACGTCCGCAGGCAGAGGAAGGCCAGTTGTCGTAAGCTCATCCCCTGCCTGAAAACGGGTCTGGACGTAGGCATCCCTGCTGGTGCAGGATGATGCAGTCACAGGATCGGGGACAGGATTACACACAGGCACCTCCGCGGCGGCCTGTGCTGCCTCCTGTCCCTGCCCCTGCACTGCACCACTAGCACCAGTGGAATCCCCACCTCCAGACCCCGTCTCTGTCCCTTGCATGGCTTCCTCCTCCACCAAACCCCCCACCAACCTGGATGACTCTGTGCCATCTTCCTCCGTCGGGCCCTGTGGGGTCTCAGCTGCCCCTTCTGCTGCCGAGGAGTCCAACTCCGACCTCCGCCTCTTGGACCTCCCCTCGGCAGCTGCGACCTGAAAAGTCTATACAGGGATTCTTAATATAATGTTGACAAAAAAGTGTCAAGGATCATTGGTATAAATATCATGAGCTACTTGGTGCATTAAGATATTCATTGATATAAATAGCATTCTATTATGAAGTTCTTTACAGTATAGTAAGCCACTCATGTATAAACATAAGCATTGTGTGCAGCATACATGATGGAGATGCAATATTCATAATCTTCCCATGTTGAATAGTGAAATGATAAATGCTTTCTTATTAGAGTTTTGTGTACTGTGCAACATGTAATAAGTAGCTAATGAAACCCACTTCCTGTATAATTTCATTATTACATACAAAACACAAAGACACAACAACACATACAAATATGAGTATATACAGGGAAAGTCAAGTACGCAAAAAAGCAGCAGTAGAACCACAAATTGTTCATAACCTACCTGATTATCTTTATGCTCAGAAATTATTGATCTGCTCCAAACCTACTACTTCCCTATGTATACCTATTACATGATGTGACTGCACCCTAAAGAGAGTAATGCGAATACAAATATGAGCATATCCAGAGAAAGTACAGTAATTAAAAAAACAGCAGAGCAATAAGAATGTGTTGATAACCTTACTGATTGTCTTCATACACAGGAAGCATTGGTATCTTTTAAGTGTGTATTCTCCCTATGTATAAGTTTCATATGCTGTGAGTGAACCCAAAATGAATTACTGTAAGAACATATTTGAAGTATAAGTCTGCAAATATAGTACTTTTGGATTTCTTTGTTCCTAAGTATTACTGGCTAAGATATGTCACTAAAGGAAAAAAGAGGGAGCCAGACATATGATGTCATGAGTGATGTCATCAATGACATTTGTGATGTCATCTTTGATGTCCTGGGTGTTAGTCTTAACAATGCACATTGGTGGCGCGAGTTATGGTGCTTAGCTTACCATAACTAGCGAATTTCAGGGGTTTTTCGGTTTTACTTTGAACCATAACGTCCCTTTAACAAAGTTTTTTTACTGAATTTCATAGGTTTTTAGTCACGCAACCTAACCATAATGTCCCCTTAAGAAAGTTTTTTTACTGAATTTCATAGGTTTTTAATAGCACAACTTAACCATAACCTCCCTTTATCAAATTCTTTTTACTGAATATACATATTCATAGTGTGAATTTGATACGTTTACTAGGATTCCCTTACTTTATATACATGTAACATAGAACATACTGAACCCCCAGCTAGTGATTGTGATGTCCGCGGACTGTGCGAATGTCCGCGGATGGACGCGGTCAACATCACCACTACCCAAAAACTCAGGGGGTATCTTAAATTGTTCTATCATGCCATATAAACACTGACAAAAAGCAGCACATAAACACATTATATGTAACAATAAATAAGAAGTGGAACCTATATATGTAACACATCAACCGTCCATTTAAATAGCATATGTACTAAAATGGAATATACCAAAACAAAAAAGATATGCCTCCAACATAATTACCTCACAGAAACTGCACAGCAAGAAGCAACAGCAGACCTACACAACAGTAACAACAAAATTACCAGAAACTAGTAAGTAAACTTCATTTTTCTTATATATATCTAAAGTTTCTGTATTAGGTACACTAAAGGTAATATATTTTTTTTTACACTGAAATGTCCAGCACTTTGGAATGGCTTGAAGAAAATTTCCCAACTCGAGGAAATGACTGAAGACAGTGATACTAATGGTAAACACTTCTCTATATAAGCAAATTAATAATCATTACTTTATGTGTACTTAACATATATATATTTTTTTAACAGACCATGGAAACATTGAAAATAATATAGCAAAAGAGACAGTACAAAATACTCTGCAGCGCATGGAACAAAAAATGGACATGCTTATGGAAAATTTCAATCTTTTAAAACATTTTGTGGATGACCACATAAAAGAAAAAATTAAATATCATTGTCCCACATGTATCTGTTCCCCCTCTCCATGTCCCAGTCAACTATCCCCAAACCCTCACCACCAAGAAAAACGTTATGATGAGACTTCCATCCCTTCATCCCCTCCCATCCATCCTCTCCAAACCCATAATTCCCTTGGATTTGTGTCAGTTTCTGTTTCCCCTCTCTTTCATAAATTGTATATCTGTATATAATTTAAAAAAAATTATGTGTGTTTTAATTCAGTCCTTTGTGTCTTATTCTTTTTAAAAATGCATTTGGGGTGTCCGCGGACAGTGTTGGTGTCTGGAATGTCCACAATTAACCAAAATGGGGGTGTCCTAAGGACATTATACCTGTCCGTACTGTCCGCAAGCAAGATGGAACTGTCCTTAGAACACACTCAGTGTTCTGAATGTCCGCAATTAACCAAAATGGGGGTGTTCTAAGGACACTATACCTGTCCGTACTGTCCGCAAGCAAGATGGAACTGACCTTAGAACACACTCGGTGTCCGGAATGTCCGCAATTAAACAAAATGGAGGTGTCCTAAGGACACTATACCTGTCCGTACTGTCCGCAAGCAAGATGGAACTGGTCTTAGATCACACTCGGTGTCCGGAATGTCCGCAATTAACCACAATGGAGGTGTCCTAAGGACACTATACCTGTCTGTACTGTCCATAAGACATCTACGCACATGCGCACCACACCGATAAATCCTACGAACATCGCGCCTGTCCGTAACTGTCCGTCTCACATGTGTCGCACTTTTAAATATTTTGAGGACCCGAACATTGTCCGTAGAACACCCGCACGCATGCGCATGACCGATCCTGCGCATTTGGTGTCCTGCATACACCCGTCCCATTCGCAGACATGTTTGTGATGTCATAATGTGACCGCACCCAAGCTGAGCAAGTGTCCTGATTTGCAGACATTGTCCGGGTCCCCGAACATTTTAAAAGTACTTTTTTGGACAATCCGAACTATATTATAGTCAAAATTCACCATTGCATATTTCCCAGACAATGTCCCTGGCGTTCTACATACTTTTTGGAACTTTTTGAGCCTTTTTGGGGTGTTTGATCTGTCCGCAGACAGCGCGGCTGTTCGCGGAGGCGCACCAGCATCCCTATAAAAGGCCACACCCCAGAGCTCCTCCTCATTGTGCTTCTGGCTACCTGACAGAGCATTGTCTTGTCAGCTTTTGCTGCTTTTGCTGCTTTCTGTCATCAAACCTGATGGCAACTATGGTTGCTGCTGCTCCAGCTGGTGCTACTTCTGCCTCAAACCCACCCATAACCCCTCCACCACCACCACCTCCCCATGGGCCTGCAGATGGAAACAGGCGGGAAGGTGTAGAGGAGTCAGATGAAGAGGATGAAGAGGATGAGGTAGTGGAAGTCCCTACTACCAGCACTCACCATGAGTCTTGGGTGTGGTGGTTGTTTACCATTCTTGGTGGAGTGCCAAAAGCATGTGCGAACAAGGTCACCTGCAACCAGTGCAAAATGGTGCTGAGTCGTGGGAGGCCTGGTTCGTACAGCTTTGGTATGACATCCATGAAGCGACACCTAAGGTCGTTCCACAGTGGGGCTATTCTCAAGGTTGTACCTTGTGATAAATGTAGTAGGTTGATTTCCTTTACAACATCCTCTGTTTCCGCTCCTGTCACCACAAGAGATACTCCTGTGGGACAGCGCATCCCCCCAGCTGCCTCACAGGCCATCGATGATGCTGTTGACCCTTACCTTTCGAGGGTCACAATATTGTGTATGTACTGCGATGCAGTACTCTGCAGAAGGAGAGTCTGCGGTCACGCAGCATGAGAAGGCCTGCTACCAACCTAAATAAGGCCCACCCTACATCTTCCTCTCTCCACCTGCCCTTTCTTATCCCCGTGGTTGGTGCCTCTTCCTTACCCTCCTTTCCCCTTCTTTCCTAGTGTGTTGTGTGTAAAAAACCAAAACAAATAGAAAACAACCAACCCCCCGAAAAAAAAGGCTCTTTTCAGAGTCGCCTTTCACAGTTTAAAAATAGAACTGACAAATAAATAGTGCAGGGCCCTGTGCATTTTTTAGAAGTCCGCGGACAGTTGGCAGACATCTAAAATTTTGGGGTGCTGCCTATCATAACCATTGCACTTTTCTATGGGTGGAAGTGGTGGCTCTGAAAAGAGCCTTTTGGTGGTGTTTTTCTGTGTTTGAAAAACTTCAAATAGTCAACACCTACTGCAAAATGGATGGCTGTAATTCCAAAAAAGGTTGCAATGCATTTTGTACATTTCTCAGAAAAATCTGATTGCCAGCATAAGTAAGATAGAATCCATCTTTGTGAAAAATGTATGTCCTACGAAACATAATATTTTCATTGTGAAAAGAGGACTTGCCAACATCTCTTAAAAAGGCACAAACAGCCTTATTGCCATGGCGCCTCGCTTTCTCCATTTGTGGACCAAATGAAGAAGAACGCAGCAACATTTGTTTCTGCGCAATACGAGAAAAAATTACTTGGGAATTTGGAAACATGTCCATGACCTTCCCAAGTCCTTCTTTCATTGCAAATTGCAAAGAAATTCCAGACACATGTCCTAAACTGTTCCCTCCACAATGAATTATAATTATGTCTGGATGATGCTGTGTCTCAAAAGTAGCACAGAGAGGTACCAAGTCCAGCCACTTCATTCCATGCACTCCATGCCAGTGCACTTCCACATGAGGGAATCCAAGATATGCAGCTACTCCACAGCTTTCTGCATGCACCTCCAACCAATGTATCCATGAGTCTCCCAAAATCCAGATAATCTGTTTTGTAAAACACACAGCCATAGCTATCTGTTCTTCTCTCAGGAAAAAGACTTCCTGACAAACTCTCTCCTTGTACAACACACCCAGTAAACTTTATTGATCAATTCCTTGCTCTACTCTTTCTCATTTGGATTCCTCTCCACCCCATAATCCCCATATGTAATACGCGGTATCCGCGGACTACCGCCATGTCCGCGGACATATCGAAAATCTGAGCGTGGTGAATTTAAATTTAAATTTAAATAGTGTGCCCCATTTCCCCTTTGAGGTTGGCTCTGGTAAGAGCTGTTTTTTTTGTTTTTTTTGCAGATGCTTGATAGACACCTGTTATTTTGTATTATTTTGTTTTTTTCTTACTTTACTCCTAAAATCTTCACATAACCTTCTCCAAAGCAACCCTTACATTCCAAAGCAGCATGGCATTTTCCATAAAAGATAAAGAATGCCATCTTCTTTAAAATAAACAGCATTACTGGAATCGATATTCTCATTATTACAGAAGAACATACCAGTTCTAAGCATGAAAGCACACATGGCTTGGTTGATTGCACACCTAGCAATGTTTTGCTGAGGACAAAAACAGAACTATTGTCCAATATTGCACTAGGTACTAATCCAGAAAAAATAACTTTAGCATTTGGAAGGATGTTCATTACTGCTTGAACCAAGTGTTCCAAACCTGCCAACAAAGTAGGGGCTCTGACATAGCCCAAAAGGAAAGCACCACATGGGGACTGTTCATCCTGCCCATATCTTCACAAACTTGTACTTTTCCCTGTACATTGCAATCAGGCACGGTGCTCCACACCACCTCCACTCCTTTAACATCAAAATTGTTTGTCACATGCCTGCATTGAGCATACTGCTGTAAACCATGCACAAACTTATCTCCAACCGCCAACACCCTGACTTTCTCCACCTCTGCCATCTTCACTACACACAGCCAATTTCAACGCAAATCTAAACCTCAACACCTGATTGGCTAATCCCTACAGTCCACTTGCCATGCTGGATTTCCTGGAAAACCCCAGATGTGGCACGCCCTGTCCGTGGACAGATGCGATGTCTAAGACCTCTACATCTAACTCCATCATCAGAGTTCAGCACTTAAATGTACTGTTGATCACTCTGAGTACAAGTATCATGTCATTGGAAAGCACCTACTACAAAAACTACTGTACAAGTCTCCAAGATGTCTACTTGCATATCCACATGCATGAATACAAACTACAGATATGCATATTTTCTGCACAGTACATGTACAGCTCTTATAAATGCATATAAACAGAGTAACTGCCACTTAACTTGCATAACCTATAAAATTAACTTACTATTATTTTTCCCATCTGCTATCAACTGTCACTTCCGAACCTGTCTGCTATCTAAATTCTTTTTTTACACACACAACTATCTAAAAAATTATAATATTAAAAGATGGGAGAAATAACAGTATAATTGTAGAAAAACACTTAGTAGTGTATTATAAAATTACGCACAGCCAGGATAAGCTCATGCATCTCTATACACTCACACAGATAGACAATATAATTGAAAAGCTCCCAGCTGAAATAACACCACTACCTGTACATCACATCCTTCTACTTTATTACCAACACCTTCACAAATGCATACATTCTATGCTTTTCTATACAGGTTCTGCCATTTACCTTATAAAAATTGAAAATAAGTATATCATTATTTCTTCTATCTCCTAACATGCAATAACACAGCCTTAAGAAACCAAGTGAGTTTCATACACTGAGTATTCTACTCATTTGCAAAGCATGTTGAACTAACATATTGTAAGTAAAATATAAAGGCTGCACATAGTCAAAGGAAACTACATGCACACAGTATGTTAAGTTATCCAACAACAATACTACTACAAAAACATAACAATCAACGTCTAAATTAACATCAGTGCTATAAACAAACACAATTACTAACTTCTTTCTTTTACAATTGCAGTGAAGACCACTCTCCTGAAAAGCAGTAGCATCTGAAGTACAAACAACAACTCAGAAGGAACCTGCTCATTCCAAACAAAAAAGTAAGTACAATTCTACCATAATATTCTTACTGTTACTCAAACACACTGTGGGGTTGATTCATGGAATTTGTGCACCGAAAAATAGGGATTTGTGCACCATTCTGCCCACAAATCCCCATTTGTTAAACAAGGAGTTGCAGGCAGAATGACATACACATCCCCGTTTTAAGGCACACAAATTACATAACTCAGCCCCTAGAATGGTAGTATTGCAGAACAAAGAAATGTTTAAATTCTATACCATTAGATTTAGTATTAGTGCTTCTCCTCACCACTAGCTTACTTTCTACTGTCATCTGAACTCCAGTATAGTAACACACAAATACAAGAATAGCCTTCCCAACTAGTTGTAGCTGCCCAATGCACAATCAAACACCACCACATATATCCTTACCATCATACTCAGACACTCATGCACACAGCACACATACATTGCAGAAAAGCACAACCCATACCTTCTTTTTTTTCAACAGACCCCAAAGAATGCCTACTAAAAAGCAAGTCCGTAGAGCAAATGAAAATAAAAGTTTCCAAAATAAGCATCTATCTCTAGCAGAATTGTACAAAAAGTTCAAACAAAAGATCTAATAGAGTCATTAAGTGAAACAAAACAAGCTTCCAGTACAAAAACTTTGCCTCCTCCTTCAAAATGTAAAATGAAACAGAAAGTGATTAACAAGAATTCAGCTACCACTACTGCTAGCACTGCTCCTATAAATCTTGATGTAGTGGCAAGTAACCATACCAAAAAAAGTATTTTACAAAAAATGTTCCACCACAGAGTCCTTCAGAATCTTATAAAAACAGGAGAGAAATCATGCACAACCCTTAAAACCTACCGTAGAAAATTAATTTTAGACGCTTTCATAGACAGTGCAATCCTTCTCAAAAGGAAGTTATTTATTTTAGTGTTAAACAGAATGAACCACTAACAAAACTAACTACTAAATTACAAAAAAGACTTCTCAATAAACAGAATCTGAACAAAAATAACTTCTTTAATATCTGTGGAGGTGAATGGAGTCACACCACAAGCACAGAACCATATTTCAATGAAGAAGCATACAAACAAAATCAAACAAACACAATTGCCATACATAGAAGTGGAGGAGGGTATGAAAAACCTAATAATACCACTCAGTATCACCTCTCCATCAGACTGAACCAAAACGTCCAGTGTACAAATGGCCGTGCACATCAATGTGTAACATTGACAAAAAATCTTTCAAATCTTTACGCAAGTTCCTCAATCATTATGTAAAAGGCAAAGACAAATTCAAAATGAAACGAGTACAAAATATGGATACCTGTCCAGTGCGCAAACACACAGGACTACAAGGACATTCATTAGCCTGCATTTCAGGACCTAATTGCAAAAGCAACTTCCATCATATCAAAGTGATATCAACACATCATTCAACTATAAGAAATCTAGTCCATAAACTGTACTATGCTAAAAGTCCAGCTTTAGCATTAGACAATTTAAATAACAATCTTCTACATGGTACAGCCAAAGACCAACTCGAAGAAATAGAACATATCCAGAGAAAATATTTTGGAAGTGAAAGCCACTTACAAAATGCAATAGCTTTACAACAGACTAGGAACAATTCTACAAATGGCTACCTTCTACTATCACATACAAAAAAGAAATACTAAAATTTTAAAGTACATCCGCTGAAGTACCATACAGCGTGTGTGTGTTGCTGCAGATCTTTTTGTAAAAGTAGCACAAAAACTGTAGACATGACATACAAAATAGAAGACAATGAAGATTCCAAATGGTTTGAATTAGCTCTCTACCGTATAGCAGAAAACAAATATGAAATAAATTACCCCTTAATACTTTGCAGTTACTGCACTGCAAAACTTGACAACAACCAAACTCCTTCATCTGCTATCACAAATAACTTAGAATTTTTCCCACTACCAAAACCCTTGCAACAACTCAATTTATATGAGAGCATCATAATTCAAACAGTGCATCCATTTCAAGCAATAATACGCCTTCAACCAAAAATCAGCAAAAATACCTCCCTCAGAATTAGTGAAAGGCCTTCGTGGCAAAGTAGTTTATTTACCATTAGACCTGAAAGAAAATGTACACACTCTAGGAGTGCAATGTCCATTAGAGCAATCTTTAATTGTCTTAGTAAATGGTGTACCCACAAAAGACAAAAAAATTTGGCAACAACTCGTAGACTTACATAAAGTTACACTAGCCTTGCAATATCTAAAAGACAACAATGAATACTACAAAGAAATGAATATTGAAGAAAACCTGAGGGAAACAACTGAAATAATTCAAGAGTCACCAGAAACTGGTCAATTTGAACCTCTAGATCCTGCTACAGTATCCAATATTGTAGACTATTATACAATTCATCCATTACACTCTAAATACACCATAGATGATGCACTAGAAACATACCAAATAAGACAAACTAAAGTTTCACCAATCAGCATATGGGAAAAAGTATAGAAGCAGGTGCTTTTCCTCTATTCTTTCCTACTGGGCAAGGAGGAAGGTACGATGATAGACCCGCTCAGATAACATCATCAGAATACCGCTCGTTATGAATGTATTCTGAAGATCCCAGATTTAGACAAAATGTGGAATATATATTCCACCTACTCTTTGAAAGTGAACTAGCAACTCTATGCTACGGAGTTGCACACACATTGAAATCAGGTACCCATTTTCAAAATATGTCAGCTACGCAATTACTACAAAAAGTGTAAGAAAAAGATGAGGTTTTACAATCAAGCATTACAAATCTGTTAGCAAACATGCGTGATACTAAAGAGTACTGGTTCCAATGTCACAGAGATGTATGTTCTATGATAAGAAACCTTGGCCCACCCACTTGGTTTGTTACATTAAGTTGTGCAGAATATGCATGGGAAGATTTACATGATTTCCTACGCATATCAAACAAAAACAAAACAAACATAAAACCTGGAGAACTTTGCTCTCTAGATTCTGTTAATTTTTCAAGATATTTCCATCATCGCTTCATTGCTATGCTACACTTTATTTGTAATATAACTGTTCCTCCCCTCGGAGAAGTGCAACACTTCTTTTGGAGAAAAGAATACCAAGCCAGAGGAGCACCACATATCCACATGCTTTTATGGATTAAAGATGCTCCTAAATTTGGTCAAAACAGTTATGTCACTGTTTTACAGTTTATCGAAAAATATGTCACTTGTGAAATTCCTTCAGAAGCAACAAATAGTGATCTTCATGCACAAATTTTACAATTTCAAAGACACAAATGTGGGAAATATTGTCGTCGCAAATACAAAAACAAAGGGAAATACTACACCAAATGCTGCTTTGGTTTCCCTATACCAGTTACAGCAACAGGTCAAGTAAACAACTTCATGTCTTCAGTTAGACATAGTGTTAAAGATAAATCACCTAAGAACACATATTACATAAAAAGAACAGAAGGAGCAAAATATATCAATGATTACAATGCAATAGTTGCCCTCTTATGGAACCCAAACATAGATGTGCAGTACATTTCAGACAATTCCTCTGCAGTTGCACAATATGTTACAGCCTACTTAACAAAAGCAGAAAAAACAGAGCTTCAAGACCTCTGGAATGACCTATCATCAGACATAACACTATCTCAGAAATTGTACAGCTTAGGCATAAAGATGCTCTCTCATAGAGAATGTGGCTCCTATGAAGCTGCAGATCGCTTAACCGGTACTGCTTTGTATGGAAAATCTGAAAATATAGTATGGCTAAGTCTTGGTCCTGCTAAATCTAGAAAAAGAGTTCTCAAATCATATGAGGACATAGAAACAATAGACAAAAATGATCCCAACAGCCAAGACATTTTGTAAAACAATTTACTAGACACATCCTACCCGAACAGGAGTACCACTTTGGAAACCATGTGTCTATACCACATAGCCCAAAACTTTGTATACAAAAATAATATAAAACCCAATGAACAATGAAGGCAGCTTAGTGAAACTTACCAAACGAAGCATAATTCATCCTATAAAATTGTCATTAAAAACTCCTCAACAGAAAGAACTATATTACATGTCTCTGCTACAACTTTTTAAACAATGGAGAAAAGAAGAAGAGATACTCGATAACTATGACTCCTATGAAGACGCTTTCAAAGCAAATTAAAGCACTATCACTGATGTAAATTTTACGCAGTACAAAACAATGTTGCAAAATGAACAGCAACACGAAGAAGAACTCCAAGCCCAACTAGATACGGACACACCTGACAGTAGTCAACCTTCTGTGACAGGACACCAAGAACCACTGGGACAGCCACTAATAGCAAATGGGGCAGAATTTGCTATGACAGAAGTAGAAAACACCAAGTGTCACTATGAAGAAGATACAGACGACTTAACTGTACTACAATCAAAACTAAATCGATTCCCGTGCACAGTGTATTCATGGATTTCAGCCTCCAAAAGCAGCCGTGGCGCAGAGTGGCGCAGCGACCCTGTAGCAGCGCCAGTTGCGCCCCCAATAACGCCCTCGCGCAAGCAAAAGCCATCAAAATCCCAATCCAGCGCAAAGGGCTGCGCCAACCCTGGACCAGTTTACCGGACTGCCAAACAGCAAACACCAAGCGGGGAACGTGTATTACGGGTTTCGCTGTAACTTACACATGCGAAAGGGCCTGTGCAAGTGGGGTACGTGTATAACTGTTGTTTGCGTGAATTTATACACGCGAATGGCCTGGGTACGTGTATTTCAAAGGTGCGCGGGAAGTTTCACATGCGATTGGCCTGGGTACGTGTATTTCCGGGGTGCACGGGAAGTATTACACGTGATAGGCCTGGCTACGTGTATTTCAGGGGTGCGTGGGACGTTTTACACGTGAATGGCCTGGGTATGTGTATTCCAGGGGTGTGCGGGAAGTTTCACACGCGATTGGCCTGGGTACATGTATTTCAGGGGTGCGCGGGAAGTCATACACGCGAATGGCCTGGGTATGTGTATTTCAGGGGTGCGCGGGAAGTTTCACATGCGATTGGCCTGGGTACGTGTATTCCAGGGGTGCGCGGGAAGTTTCACACGCGATTGGCCTGGGTACGTGTATTTCAGGGGGGCGCGGGAAGTTATACACGCGAATGGCCTGGGTACGTGTATTTCAGGGGTGCGCGTGAAGTTTCACACGCAATTGGCCTGGGTACGTGTATTTCCGGGGTGCGCGGGAAGTATTACACGCGATAGGCCTGGGTACATGTATTTCAGGGTTGCGCGGGAAGTTTTACATGCGAATGGCCTGGGTATATGTATTTCAGGGGTGCGCGGGAAGTTTTACACGGAAATGGCCTGGGTACATGTATTTCAGGGGTGCGCGGGAAGTTTTACACGTGAATGGCCTGGGTATGTGTATTCCAGGGGTGTGCGGGAAGTTTCACACGCGATTGGCCTGGGTACATGTATTTCAGGGGTGCGCGGGAAGTCATACACGCAAATGGCCTGGGTACGTGTATTTCAGGGGTGCGCGGGAAGTTTCACATGCGATTGGCCTGGGTACGTGTATTCCAGGGGTGCGCGGGAAGTTTCACACACGATTGGCCTGGGTACGTGTATTTCAGGGGGGCGCGGGAAGTTATACACGCGAATGGCATGGCTACGTGTATTTCAGGGGTGCGCGTGAAGTTTCACATGCGATTGGCCTGGGTACGTGTATTTCCGGGGTGCGTGGGAAGTATTACACGCGATAGGCCTGGGTACATGTATTTCAGGGGTGCGCGGGAAGTTTTACACGCGAATGGCCTGGGTACATGTATTTCAGGGGTGCATGGGAAGTTTTACACGCGAATGGCCAGGGTACGTGTATTCCAGGGGTGCGCGGGAAGTTATACACGGGAATGGCCTGGGTACGTGTATTTCAGGGGTGCGCGTGAAGTTTCACACGCGATTGGCGTGGGTCTGTGTATTTCCGGGGCGCACAGGAAGTATTACACGCGATAGGCCTGGGTACGTGTATTTCAGGGGTGCGCAGGAAGTTTTACACGCAAATGGCCTGGGTACGTGTATTTCAGGGGTGCACGGGAAGTTTTACACGTGAATGGCCTGGGTACGTGTATTCCAGGGGTGCGCGGGAAGTTTCACACGTGAACTGGCAGTGTGGGTCCTCCCAGGTGTCCCCTCTACCCCCTCCACAGCCCCTGCAGGCAGCCCACAACACAGGGGACTACCCTGCACCCCTGGTCATGTCCCGCAGGCAGCCCATCCACCATGGGCATGCCCCCCAGCCAAGCCACATGTCACGTTGCAATATGATCACCAACACATGTCTCCCAGCACCCCCACCCCCCAGCAGTCAGGGGCACCTGCCAGCAGGCCCCCACACATGTCTCCCAGCACCCCCACCCCCCAGCAGTGCGGAGCACCTGCCAGCAGGCCCCCACACATGTCTCCCAGCACCCCCACCCCCCAGCAGTCCGGGGCACCTGCCAGCAGGCCCCCACACATGTCTCCCAGCACCCCCACACCCCAGCAGTGCGGGGCACCTGCCAGCAGGCCCCCACACATGTCTCCCAGCACCCCCACCCAGCAGCAGTGCGGGGCACCTGCCAGCAGGCCCCCACACATGTCTCCCAGCACCCCCACACCCCAGCAGTCAGGGGCACCTGCCAGCAGGCCCCCACACATGTCTCCCAGCACCCCCACCCACCAGCAGTGCGGGGCACCTGCCAGCAGGCCCCCACACATGTCTCCCAGCACCCCCACCCCCCAGCAGTGCGGGGCACCTGCCAGCAGGCCCCCACACATGTCTCCCAGCACCCCCATCCCCCAGCAGTCAGGAGCACCTGCCAGCAGGCCCCCACACATGTCTCCCAGCACCCCCACCCCCCAGCAGTGCGGGGCACCTGCCAGCAGGCCCCCACACATGTCTCCCAGCACCCCCACCCCCCAGCAGTGCGGGGAACCTGCCAGCAGGCCCCCACACATGTCTCCCAGCACCCCCACCCCCCAGCAGTGCGGGGCACCTGCAAGCAGGCCCCCACACATGTCTCCCAGCACCCCCACCCCCCAGCAGTGCGGGGCACCTGCCAGCAGGCCCCCACACATGTCTCCCAGCATCCCCACGCCCCAGCAGTCAGGGGCACCTGCCGGCAGGCCCCCACACATGTCTCCCAGCACCCCTACCCCCCAGCAGTCAGGGGCACCTGCCGGCAGGCCCCCACACATGTCTCCCAGCACCCCCACCCCCCAGCAGTCAGGGGCACCTGCCAGCAGGCCCCCACACATGTCTCCCAGCACCCCCACCCCCCAGCAGTGCGGGGCACCTGCCAGCAGGCCCCCACACATGTCTCCCAACACCCCCACCCCCCAGCAGTGCGGGGCACCTGCCAGCAGGCCCCCACACATGTCTCCCAGCACCCCCACCCCCCAGCAGTGCGGGGCACCTGCCAGCAGGCCCCCACACATGTCTCCCAGCACCCCCACCCCCCAGCAGTGTGGGGCACCTGCCAGCAGGCCCCCACACATGTCTCCCAGCACCCCCACCCCCCAGCAGTGCGGGGCACCTGCCAGCAGGCCCCCACACATGTCTCCCAACACCCCCACCCCCCAGCAGTGCGGGGCACCTGCCAGCAGGCCCCCACACATGTCTCCCAGCACCCCCACCCCCCAGCAGTGCGGGGCACCTGCCAGCAGGCCCCCACACATGTCTCCCAGCACCCCCACCCCCCAGCAGTGTGGGGCACCTGCCAGCAGGCCCCCACTCATGTCCCCCTGCCCCCAGCTCATGACGATCCCAATCATGGCCCTTATGGCCATCCTACCCAGCACAAAGACCCAACCAAGTATTGCATCCACCCACATAGAAAAGGCAATTACATGATACAACCCCAATGGCAAGTAAGTAAATGAACACATGTCCGTCACACACACACAATGGTTGCAAGTGAATGTGAAAACCCATATCTTGACCTCCATGAAACCAATGAGATAATACCACACATCGAAGTATGAAGAAAATAATTTATTAAACACAACATTAAAGTAATTAAAATCAAACAAACAACAATGGGAATAAAAAAAGAATAGCTGGATGTCCGTGAAAGAATGAAAAACCAAAAATCATAATCCAAAGAAATCCAAAAGAAATGGTGTCCAAAGTCACAGTCCAACAAAGCAAATCCAAGGGAAAAAACAAAGTGAAAACCATTGCTCCATGGTGAAATTTTTAAAAAAAGAAAGAGGAATCCAATGGTAAACTATATACAACAATCCAGGGTCCATGAGCCCAACTGAAGAAATGAAACCTATCAAAAATACTACCTATTCAAAAAAATATACAGAAACTTGGTGCATTGTCCAAGCGCAACCAAAATAAAGAAAAAAACAAAAGGAAACTTAACACTAAAGAACTATTTACAAGGGCAGCGGGCTAGTCCGATGGCACACTTCTGGATGTTCCGGGCCAGGGCATCATCGCACTCCTGCTCAATGTCCTGGAGGCGGTCCTCTTCCAGGGCCCCGAGGTTTCGCAGGGACGACATGTTCTCCTCCAACTCCCTGCGAATCGCCTCGAGGCACTCGGCCCGCCTCAGGGCCCTCCGCATGGAGTTCTCCGCCCTGACCATCGTGAGCCGTGCCTCTTCCGCCCACTGCCGCTCCGCATCTATGGCGTGGCCCAACCGCTGCCACATGGAAGACACTTCCCGTCCTGGGTCCTCCTGCCCTCCGGCCGATGCCTGCCCCTCCGATGTCGAAGGCCCCGAGCCATCATGGCTCCCACCTTGTTGCCGCTGCTGCTCTGCCTGTGCCCGTGCCATGGCTCCTGCTGCCTGCACATCCTCCTCCGGCTGGGGTGCAGTTGTTGAGGTGCCACCCATGCTGGACGTCGGACTCCCGACTGTGGCAGGGATCTTACCTCCACTAGCCTGGCCGCACGGTCAGAGGCAGCTCCACAGGGCACCCAGGTGATACATGGGTGGGAAGATGGCACGGAGGACGACTGGCGCATAGGGGGTTCAGGTGAGGAGGGGGTCGAATCAGGTCCCAGTAAACGGAGGAATCCGGCCTGGCTGACCTGTCCCAGTAGGCTGACGTGGTCAACGAGCCATTTGAGATGACGTGCAGTCTCCTCATGAAAAGACTGCAGGTCACCTCGCATGGCCCGTTGACGCAATGCCACACCACCCAGGACAGGCTCAACCCGATCCCAGATAGCCACGTCCGCAGGCAGAGGAAGGCCAGTTGTCGTAAGCTCATCCCCTGCCTGAAAACGGGTCTGGACGTAGGCATCCCTGCTGGTGCAGGATGATGCAGTCACAGGATCGGGGACAGGATTACACACAGGCACCTCCGCGGCGGCCTGTGCTGCCTCCTGTCCCTGCCCCTGCACTGCACCACTAGCACCAGTGGAATCCCCACCTCCAGACCCCGTCTCTGTCCCTTGCATGGCTTCCTCCTCCACCAAACCCCCCACCAACCTGGATGACTCTGTGCCATCTTCCTCCGTCGGGCCCTGTGGGGTCTCAGCTGCCCCTTCTGCTGCCGAGGAGTCCAACTCCGACCTCCGCCTCTTGGACCTCCCCTCGGCAGCTGCGACCTGAAAAGTCTATACAGGGATTCTTAATATAATGTTGACAAAAAAGTGTCAAGGATCATTGGTATAAATATCATGAGCTACTTGGTGCATTAAGATATTCATTGATATAAATAGCATTCTATTATGAAGTTCTTTACAGTATAGTAAGCCACTCATGTATAAACATAAGCATTGTGTGCAGCATACATGATGGAGATGCAATATTCATAATCTTCCCATGTTGAATAGTGAAATGATAAATGCTTTCTTATTAGAGTTTTGTGTACTGTGCAACATGTAATAAGTAGCTAATGAAACCCACTTCCTGTATAATTTCATTATTACATACAAAACACAAAGACACAACAACACATACAAATATGAGTATATACAGGGAAAGTCAAGTACGCAAAAAAGCAGCAGTAGAACCACAAATTGTTCATAACCTACCTGATTATCTTTATGCTCAGAAATTATTGATCTGCTCCAAACCTACTACTTCCCTATGTATACCTATTACATGATGTGACTGCACCCTAAAGAGAGTAATGCGAATACAAATATGAGCATATCCAGAGAAAGTACAGTAATTAAAAAAACAGCAGAGCAATAAGAATGTGTTGATAACCTTACTGATTGTCTTCATACACAGGAAGCATTGGTATCTTTTAAGTGTGTATTCTCCCTATGTATAAGTTTCATATGCTGTGAGTGAACCCAAAATGAATTACTGTAAGAACATATTTGAAGTATAAGTCTGCAAATATAGTACTTTTGGATTTCTTTGTTCCTAAGTATTACTGGCTAAGATATGTCACTAAAGGAAAAAAGAGGGAGCCAGACATATGATGTCATGAGTGATGTCATCAATGACATTTGTGATGTCATCTTTGATGTCCTGGGTGTTAGTCTTAACAATGCACATTGGTGGCGCGAGTTATGGTGCTTAGCTTACCATAACTAGCGAATTTCAGGGGTTTTTCGGTTTTACTTTGAACCATAACGTCCCTTTAACAAAGTTTTTTTACTGAATTTCATAGGTTTTTAGTCACGCAACCTAACCATAATGTCCCCTTAAGAAAGTTTTTTTACTGAATTTCATAGGTTTTTAATAGCACAACTTAACCATAACCTCCCTTTATCAAATTCTTTTTACTGAATATACATATTCATAGTGTGAATTTGATACGTTTACTAGGATTCCCTTACTTTATATACATGTAACATAGAACATACTGAACCCCCAGCTAGTGATTGTGATGTCCGCGGACTGTGCGAATGTCCGCGGATGGACGCGGTCAACATCACCACTACCCAAAAACTCAGGGGGTATCTTAAATTGTTCTATCATGCCATATAAACACTGACAAAAAGCAGCACATAAACACATTATATGTAACAATAAATAAGAAGTGGAACCTATATATGTAACACATCAACCGTCCATTTAAATAGCATATGTACTAAAATGGAATATACCAAAACAAAAAAGATATGCCTCCAACATAATTACCTCACAGAAACTGCACAGCAAGAAGCAACAGCAGACCTACACAACAGTAACAACAAAATTACCAGAAACTAGTAAGTAAACTTCATTTTTCTTATATATATCTAAAGTTTCTGTATTAGGTACACTAAAGGTAATATATTTTTTTTTACACTGAAATGTCCAGCACTTTGGAATGGCTTGAAGAAAATTTCCCAACTCGAGGAAATGACTGAAGACAGTGATACTAATGGTAAACACTTCTCTATATAAGCAAATTAATAATCATTACTTTATGTGTACTTAACATATATATATTTTTTTAACAGACCATGGAAACATTGAAAATAATATAGCAAAAGAGACAGTACAAAATACTCTGCAGCGCATGGAACAAAAAATGGACATGCTTATGGAAAATTTCAATCTTTTAAAACATTTTGTGGATGACCACATAAAAGAAAAAATTAAATATCATTGTCCCACATGTATCTGTTCCCCCTCTCCATGTCCCAGTCAACTATCCCCAAACCCTCACCACCAAGAAAAACGTTATGATGAGACTTCCATCCCTTCATCCCCTCCCATCCATCCTCTCCAAACCCATAATTCCCTTGGATTTGTGTCAGTTTCTGTTTCCCCTCTCTTTCATAAATTGTATATCTGTATATAATTTAAAAAAAATTATGTGTGTTTTAATTCAGTCCTTTGTGTCTTATTCTTTTTAAAAATGCATTTGGGGTGTCCGCGGACAGTGTTGGTGTCTGGAATGTCCACAATTAACCAAAATGGGGGTGTCCTAAGGACATTATACCTGTCCGTACTGTCCGCAAGCAAGATGGAACTGTCCTTAGAACACACTCAGTGTTCTGAATGTCCGCAATTAACCAAAATGGGGGTGTTCTAAGGACACTATACCTGTCCGTACTGTCCGCAAGCAAGATGGAACTGACCTTAGAACACACTCGGTGTCCGGAATGTCCGCAATTAAACAAAATGGAGGTGTCCTAAGGACACTATACCTGTCCGTACTGTCCGCAAGCAAGATGGAACTGGTCTTAGATCACACTCGGTGTCCGGAATGTCCGCAATTAACCACAATGGAGGTGTCCTAAGGACACTATACCTGTCTGTACTGTCCATAAGACATCTACGCACATGCGCACCACACCGATAAATCCTACGAACATCGCGCCTGTCCGTAACTGTCCGTCTCACATGTGTCGCACTTTTAAATATTTTGAGGACCCGAACATTGTCCGTAGAACACCCGCACGCATGCGCATGACCGATCCTGCGCATTTGGTGTCCTGCATACACCCGTCCCATTCGCAGACATGTTTGTGATGTCATAATGTGACCGCACCCAAGCTGAGCAAGTGTCCTGATTTGCAGACATTGTCCGGGTCCCCGAACATTTTAAAAGTACTTTTTTGGACAATCCGAACTATATTATAGTCAAAATTCACCATTGCATATTTCCCAGACAATGTCCCTGGCGTTCTACATACTTTTTGGAACTTTTTGAGCCTTTTTGGGGTGTTTGATCTGTCCGCAGACAGCGCGGCTGTTCGCGGAGGCGCACCAGCATCCCTATAAAAGGCCACACCCCAGAGCTCCTCCTCATTGTGCTTCTGGCTACCTGACAGAGCATTGTCTTGTCAGCTTTTGCTGCTTTTGCTGCTTTCTGTCATCAAACCTGATGGCAACTATGGTTGCTGCTGCTCCAGCTGGTGCTACTTCTGCCTCAAACCCACCCATAACCCCTCCACCACCACCACCTCCCCATGGGCCTGCAGATGGAAACAGGCGGGAAGGTGTAGAGGAGTCAGATGAAGAGGATGAAGAGGATGAGGTAGTGGAAGTCCCTACTACCAGCACTCACCATGAGTCTTGGGTGTGGTGGTTGTTTACCATTCTTGGTGGAGTGCCAAAAGCATGTGCGAACAAGGTCACCTGCAACCAGTGCAAAATGGTGCTGAGTCGTGGGAGGCCTGGTTCGTACAGCTTTGGTATGACATCCATGAAGCGACACCTAAGGTCGTTCCACAGTGGGGCTATTCTCAAGGTTGTACCTTGTGATAAATGTAGTAGGTTGATTTCCTTTACAACATCCTCTGTTTCCGCTCCTGTCACCACAAGAGATACTCCTGTGGGACAGCGCATCCCCCCAGCTGCCTCACAGGCCATCGATGATGCTGTTGACCCTTACCTTTCGAGGGTCACAATATTGTGTATGTACTGCGATGCAGTACTCTGCAGAAGGAGAGTCTGCGGTCACGCAGCATGAGAAGGCCTGCTACCAACCTAAATAAGGCCCACCCTACATCTTCCTCTCTCCACCTGCCCTTTCTTATCCCCGTGGTTGGTGCCTCTTCCTTACCCTCCTTTCCCCTTCTTTCCTAGTGTGTTGTGTGTAAAAAACCAAAACAAATAGAAAACAACCAACCCCCCGAAAAAAAAAGCTCTTTTCAGAGTCGCCTTTCACAGTTTAAAAATAGAACTGACAAATAAATAGTGCAGGGCCCTGTGCATTTTTTAGAAGTCCGCGGACAGTTGGCAGACATCTAAAATTTTGGGGTGCTGCCTATCATAACCATTGCACTTTTCTATGGGTGGAAGTGGTGGCTCTGAAAAGAGCCTTTTGGTGGTGTTTTTCTGTGTTTGAAAAACTTCAAATAGTCAACACCTACTGCAAAATGGATGGCTGTAATTCCAAAAAAGGTTGCAATGCATTTTGTACATTTCTCAGAAAAATCTGATTGCCAGCATAAGTAAGATAGAATCCATCTGAAAAATGTATGTCCTACGAAACATAATATTTTCATTGTGAAAAGAGGACTTGCCAACATCTCTTAAAAAGGCACAAACAGCCTTATTGCCATGGCGCCTCGCTTTCTCCATTTGTGGACCAAATGAAGAAGAACGCAGCAACATTTGTTTCTGCGCAATACGAGAAAAAATTACTTGGGAATTTGGAAACATGTCCATGACCTTCCCAAGTCCTTCTTTCATTGCAAATTGCAAAGAAATTCCAGACACATGTCCTAAACTGTTCCCTCCACAATGAATTATAATTATGTCTGGATGATGCTGTGTCTCAAAAGTAGCACAGAGAGGTACCAAGTCCAGCCACTTCATTCCATGCACTCCATGCCAGTGCACTTCCACATGAGGGAATCCAAGATATGCAGCTACTCCACAGCTTTCTGCATGCACCTCCAACCAATGTATCCATGAGTCTCCCAAAATCCAGATAATCTGTTTTGTAAAACACACAGCCATAGCTATCTGTTCTTCTCTCAGGAAAAAGACTTCCTGACAAACTCTCTCCTTGTACAACACACCCAGTAAACTTTATTGATCAATTCCTTGCTCTACTCTTTCTCATTTGGATTCCTCTCCACCCCATAATCCCCATATGTAATACGCGGTATCCGCGGACTACCGCCATGTCCGCGGACATATCGAAAATCTGAGCGTGGTGAATTTAAATTTAAATTTAAATAGTGTGCCCCATTTCCCCTTTGAGGTTGGCTCTGGTAAGAGCTGTTTTTTTTGTTTTTTTTGCAGATGCTTGATAGACACCTGTTATTTTGTATTATTTTGTTTTTTTCTTACTTTACTCCTAAAATCTTCACATAACCTTCTCCAAAGCAACCCTTACATTCCAAAGCAGCATGGCATTTTCCATAAAAGATAAAGAATGCCATCTTCTTTAAAATAAACAGCATTACTGGAATCGATATTCTCATTATTACAGAAGAACATACCAGTTCTAAGCATGAAAGCACACATGGCTTGGTTGATTGCACACCTAGCAATGTTTTGCTGAGGACAAAAACAGAACTATTGTCCAATATTGCACTAGGTACTAATCCAGAAAAAATAACTTTAGCATTTGGAAGGATGTTCATTACTGCTTGAACCAAGTGTTCCAAACCTGCCAACAAAGTAGGGGCTCTGACATAGCCCAAAAGGAAAGCACCACATGGGGACTGTTCATCCTGCCCATATCTTCACAAACTTGTACTTTTCCCTGTACATTGCAATCAGGCACGGTGCTCCACACCACCTCCACTCCTTTAACATCAAAATTGTTTGTCACATGCCTGCATTGAGCATACTGCTGTAAACCATGCACAAACTTATCTCCAACCGCCAACACCCTGACTTTCTCCACCTCTGCCATCTTCACTACACACAGCCAATTTCAACGCAAATCTAAACCTCAACACCTGATTGGCTAATCCCTACAGTCCACTTGCCATGCTGGATTTCCTGGAAAACCCCAGATGTGGCACGCCCTGTCCGTGGACAGATGCGATGTCTAAGACCTCTACATCTAACTCCATCATCAGAGTTCAGCACTTAAATGTACTGTTGATCACTCTGAGTACAAGTATCATGTCATTGGAAAGCACCTACTACAAAAACTACTGTACAAGTCTCCAAGATGTCTACTTGCATATCCACATGCATGAATACAAACTACAGATATGCATATTTTCTGCACAGTACATGTACAGCTCTTATAAATGCATATAAACAGAGTAACTGCCACTTAACTTGCATAACCTATAAAATTAACTTACTATTATTTTTCCCATCTGCTATCAACTGTCACTTCCGAACCTGTCTGCTATCTAAATTCTTTTTTTACACACACAACTATCTAAAAAATTATAATATTAAAAGATGGGAGAAATAACAGTATAATTGTAGAAAAACACTTAGTAGTGTATTATAAAATTACGCACAGCCAGGATAAGCTCATGCATCTCTATACACTCACACAGATAGACAATATAATTGAAGAGCTCCCAGCTGAAATAACACCACTACCTGTACATCACATCCTTCTACTTTATTACCAACACCTTCACAAATGCATACATTCTATGCTTTTCTATACAGGTTCTGCCATTTACCTTATAAAAATTGCAAAATAAGTATATCATTATTTCTTCTATCTCCTAACATGCAATAACACAGCCTTAAGAAACCAAGTGAGTTTCATACACTGAGTATTCTACTCATTTGCAAAGCATGTTGAACTAACATATTGTAAGTAAAATATAAAGGCTGCACATAGTCAAAGGAAACTACATGCACACAGTATGTTAAGTTATCCAACAACAATACTACTACAAAAACATAACAATCAACGTCTAAATTAACATCAGTGCTATAAACAAACACAATTACTAACTTCTTTCTTTTACAATTGCAGTGAAGACCACTCTCCTGAAAAGCAGTAGCATCTGAAGTACAAACAACAACTCAGAAGGAACCTGCTCATTCCAAACAAAAAAGTAAGTACAATTCTACCATAATATTCTTACTGTTACTCAAACACACTGTGGGGTTGATTCATGGAATTTGTGCACCGAAAAATAGGGATTTGTGCACCATTCTGCCCACAAATCCCCATTTGTTAAACAAGGAGTTGCAGGCAGAATGACATACACATCCCCGTTTTAAGGCACACAAATTACATAACTCAGCCCCTAGAATGGTAGTATTGCAGAACAAAGAAATGTTTAAATTCTATACCATTAGATTTAGTATTAGTGCTTCTCCTCACCACTAGCTTACTTTCTACTGTCATCTGAACTCCAGTATAGTAACACACAAATACAAGAATAGCCTTCCCAACTAGTTGTAGCTGCCCAATGCACAATCAAACACCACCACATATATCCTTACCATCATACTCAGACACTCATGCACACAGCACACATACATTGCAGAAAAGCACAACCCATACCTTCTTTTTTTTCAACAGACCCCAAAGAATGCCTACTAAAAAGCAAGTCCGTAGAGCAAATGAAAATAAAAGTTTCCAAAATAAGCATCTATCTCTAGCAGAATTGTACAAAAAGTTCAAACAAAAGATCTAATAGAGTCATTAAGTGAAACAAAACAAGCTTCCAGTACAAAAACTTTGCCTCCTCCTTCAAAATGTAAAATGAAACAGAAAGTGATTAACAAGAATTCAGCTACCACTACTGCTAGCACTGCTCCTATAAATCTTGATGTAGTGGCAAGTAACCATACCAAAAAAAGTATTTTACAAAAAATGTTCCACCACAGAGTCCTTCAGAATCTTATAAAAACAGGAGAGAAATCATGCACAACCCTTAAAACCTACCGTAGAAAATTAATTTTAGACGCTTTCATAGACAGTGCAATCCTTCTCAAAAGGAAGTTATTTATTTTAGTGTTAAACAGAATGAACCACTAACAAAACTAACTACTAAATTACAAAAAAGACTTCTCAATAAACAGAATCTGAACAAAAATAACTTCTTTAATATCTGTGGAGGTGAATGGAGTCACACCACAAGCACAGAACCATATTTCAATGAAGAAGCATACAAACAAAATCAAACAAACACAATTGCCATACATAGAAGTGGAGGAGGGTATGAAAAACCTAATAATACCACTCAGTATCACCTCTCCATCAGACTGAACCAAAACGTCCAGTGTACAAATGGCCGTGCACATCAATGTGTAACATTGACAAAAAATCTTTCAAATCTTTACGCAAGTTCCTCAATCATTATGTAAAAGGCAAAGACAAATTCAAAATGAAACGAGTACAAAATATGGATACCTGTCCAGTGCGCAAACACACAGGACTACAAGGACATTCATTAGCCTGCATTTCAGGACCTAATTGCAAAAGCAACTTCCATCATATCAAAGTGATATCAACACATCATTCAACTATAAGAAATCTAGTCCATAAACTGTACTATGCTAAAAGTCCAGCTTTAGCATTAGACAATTTAAATAACAATCTTCTACATGGTACAGCCAAAGACCAACTCGAAGAAATAGAACATATCCAGAGAAAATATTTTGGAAGTGAAAGCCACTTACAAAATGCAATAGCTTTACAACAGACTAGGAACAATTCTACAAATGGCTACCTTCTACTATCACATACAAAAAAGAAATACTAAAATTTTAAAGTACATCCGCTGAAGTACCATACAGCGTGTGTGTGTTGCTGCAGATCTTTTTGTAAAAGTAGCACAAAAACTGTAGACATGACATACAAAATAGAAGACAATGAAGATTCCAAATGGTTTGAATTAGCTCTCTACCGTATAGCAGAAAACAAATATGAAATAAATTACCCCTTAATACTTTGCAGTTACTGCACTGCAAAACTTGACAACAACCAAACTCCTTCATCTGCTATCACAAATAACTTAGAATTTTTCCCACTACCAAAACCCTTGCAACAACTCAATTTATATGAGAGCATCATAATTCAAACAGTGCATCCATTTCAAGCAATAATACGCCTTCAACCAAAAATCAGCAAAAATACCTCCCTCAGAATTAGTGAAAGGCCTTCGTGGCAAAGTAGTTTATTTACCATTAGACCTGAAAGAAAATGTACACACTCTAGGAGTGCAATGTCCATTAGAGCAATCTTTAATTGTCTTAGTAAATGGTGTACCCACAAAAGACAAAAAAATTTGGCAACAACTCGTAGACTTACATAAAGTTACACTAGCCTTGCAATATCTAAAAGACAACAATGAATACTACAAAGAAATGAATATTGAAGAAAACCTGAGGGAAACAACTGAAATAATTCAAGAGTCACCAGAAACTGGTCAATTTGAACCTCTAGATCCTGCTACAGTATCCAATATTGTAGACTATTATACAATTCATCCATTACACTCTAAATACACCATAGATGATGCACTAGAAACATACCAAATAAGACAAACTAAAGTTTCACCAATCAGCATATGGGAAAAAGTATAGAAGCAGGTGCTTTTCCTCTATTCTTTCCTACTGGGCAAGGAGGAAGGTACGATGATAGACCCGCTCAGATAACATCATCAGAATACCGCTCGTTATGAATGTATTCTGAAGATCCCAGATTTAGACAAAATGTGGAATATATATTCCACCTACTCTTTGAAAGTGAACTAGCAACTCTATGCTACGGAGTTGCACACACATTGAAATCAGGTACCCATTTTCAAAATATGTCAGCTACGCAATTACTACAAAAAGTGTAAGAAAAAGATGAGGTTTTACAATCAAGCATTACAAATCTGTTAGCAAACATGCGTGATACTAAAGAGTACTGGTTCCAATGTCACAGAGATGTATGTTCTATGATAAGAAACCTTGGCCCACCCACTTGGTTTGTTACATTAAGTTGTGCAGAATATGCATGGGAAGATTTACATGATTTCCTACGCATATCAAACAAAAACAAAACAAACATAAAACCTGGAGAACTTTGCTCTCTAGATTCTGTTAATTTTTCAAGATATTTCCATCATCGCTTCATTGCTATGCTACACTTTATTTGTAATATAACTGTTCCTCCCCTCGGAGAAGTGCAACACTTCTTTTGGAGAAAAGAATACCAAGCCAGAGGAGCACCACATATCCACATGCTTTTATGGATTAAAGATGCTCCTAAATTTGGTCAAAACAGTTATGTCACTGTTTTACAGTTTATCGAAAAATATGTCACTTGTGAAATTCCTTCAGAAGCAACAAATAGTGATCTTCATGCACAAATTTTACAATTTCAAAGACACAAATGTGGGAAATATTGTCGTCGCAAATACAAAAACAAAGGGAAATACTACACCAAATGCTGCTTTGGTTTCCCTATACCAGTTACAGCAACAGGTCAAGTAAACAACTTCATGTCTTCAGTTAGACATAGTGTTAAAGATAAATCACCTAAGAACACATATTACATAAAAAGAACAGAAGGAGCAAAATATATCAATGATTACAATGCAATAGTTGCCCTCTTATGGAACCCAAACATAGATGTGCAGTACATTTCAGACAATTCCTCTGCAGTTGCACAATATGTTACAGCCTACTTAACAAAAGCAGAAAAAACAGAGCTTCAAGACCTCTGGAATGACCTATCATCAGACATAACACTATCTCAGAAATTGTACAGCTTAGGCATAAAGATGCTCTCTCATAGAGAATGTGGCTCCTATGAAGCTGCAGATCGCTTAACCGGTACTGCTTTGTATGGAAAATCTGAAAATATAGTATGGCTAAGTCTTGGTCCTGCTAAATCTAGAAAAAGAGTTCTCAAATCATATGAGGACATAGAAACAATAGCCAAAAATGATCCCAACAGCCAAGACATTTTGTAAAACAATTTACTAGACACATCCTACCCGAACAGGAGTACCACTTTGGAAACCATGTGTCTATACCACATAGCCCAAAACTTTGTATACAAAAATAATATAAAACCCAATGAACAATGAAGGCAGCTTAGTGAAACTTACCAAACGAAGCATAATTCATCCTATAAAATTGTCATTAAAAACTCCTCAACAGAAAGAACTATATTACATGTCTCTGCTACAACTTTTTAAACAATGGAGAAAAGAAGAAGAGATACTCGATAACTATGACTCCTATGAAGACGCTTTCAAAGCAAATTAAAGCACTATCACTGATGTAAATTTTACGCAGTACAAAACAATGTTGCAAAATGAACAGCAACACGAAGAAGAACTCCAAGCCCAACTAGATACGGACACACCTGACAGTAGTCAACCTTCTGTGACAGGACACCAAGAACCACTGGGACAGCCACTAATAGCAAATGGGGCAGAATTTGCTATGACAGAAGTAGAAAACACCAAGTGTCACTATGAAGAAGATACAGACGACTTAACTGTACTACAATCAAAACTAAATCGATTCCCGTGCACAGTGTATTCATGGATTTCAGCCTCCAAAAGCAGCCGTGGCGCAGAGTGGTGCAGCGACCCTGTAGCAGCGCCAGTTGCGCCCCCAATAACGCCCTCGCGCAAGCAAAAGCCATCAAAATCCCAATCCAGCGCAAAGGGCTGCGCCAACCCTGGACCAGTTTACCGGACTGCCAAACAGCAAACACCAAGCGGGGAACGTGTATTACGGGTTTCGCTGTAACTTACACATGCGAAAGGGCCTGTGCAAGTGGGGTACGTGTATAACTGTTGTTTGCGTGAATTTATACACGCGAATGGCCTGGGTACGTGTATTTCAAAGGTGCGCGGGAAGTTTCACATGCGATTGGCCTGGGTACGTGTATTTCCGGGGTGCACGGGAAGTATTACACGTGATAGGCCTGGCTACGTGTATTTCAGGGGTGCGTGGGACGTTTTACACGTGAATGGCCTGGGTATGTGTATTCCAGGGGTGTGCGGGAAGTTTCACACGCGATTGGCCTGGGTACATGTATTTCAGGGGTGCGCGGGAAGTCATACACGCGAATGGCCTGGGTATGTGTATTTCAGGGGTGCGCGGGAAGTTTCACATGCGATTGGCCTGGGTACGTGTATTCCAGGGGTGCGCGGGAAGTTTCACACGCGATTGGCCTGGGTACGTGTATTTCAGGGGGGCGCGGGAAGTTATACACGCGAATGGCCTGGGTACGTGTATTTCAGGGGTGCGCGTGAAGTTTCACACGCAATTGGCCTGGGTACGTGTATTTCCGGGGTGCGCGGGAAGTATTACACGCGATAGGCCTGGGTACATGTATTTCAGGGTTGCGCGGGAAGTTTTACATGCGAATGGCCTGGGTATATGTATTTCAGGGGTGCGCGGGAAGTTTTACACGGAAATGGCCTGGGTACATGTATTTCAGGGGTGCGCGGGAAGTTTTACACGTGAATGGCCTGGGTATGTGTATTCCAGGGGTGTGCGGGAAGTTTCACACGCGATTGGCCTGGGTACATGTATTTCAGGGGTGCGCGGGAAGTCATACACGCAAATGGCCTGGGTACGTGTATTTCAGGGGTGCGCGGGAAGTTTCACATGCGATTGGCCTGGGTACGTGTATTCCAGGGGTGCGCGGGAAGTTTCACACACGATTGGCCTGGGTACGTGTATTTCAGGGGGGCGCGGGAAGTTATACACGCGAATGGCATGGCTACGTGTATTTCAGGGGTGCGCGTGAAGTTTCACACGCGATTGGCCTGGGTACGTGTATTTCCGGGGTGCGTGGGAAGTATTACACGCGATAGGCCTGGGTACATGTATTTCAGGGGTGCGCGGGAAGTTTTACACGCGAATGGCCTGGGTACATGTATTTCAGGGGTGCATGGGAAGTTTTACACGCGAATGGCCAGGGTACGTGTATTCCAGGGGTGCGCGGGAAGTTATACACGGGAATGGCCTGGGTACGTGTATTTCAGGGGTGCGCGTGAAGTTTCACACGCGATTGGCGTGGGTCTGTGTATTTCCGGGGCGCACAGGAAGTATTACACGCGATAGGCCTGGGTACGTGTATTTCAGGGGTGCGCAGGAAGTTTTACACGCAAATGGCCTGGGTACGTGTATTTCAGGGGTGCACGGGAAGTTTTACACGTGAATGGCCTGGGTACGTGTATTCCAGGGGTGCGCGGGAAGTTTCACACGTGAACTGGCAGTGTGGGTCCTCCCAGGTGTCCCCTCTACCCCCTCCACAGCCCCTGCAGGCAGCCCACAACACAGGGGACTACCCTGCACCCCTGGTCATGTCCCGCAGGCAGCCCATCCACCATGGGCATGCCCCCCAGCCAAGCCACATGTCACGTTGCAATATGATCACCAACACATGTCTCCCAGCACCCCCACCCCCCAGCAGTCAGGGGCACCTGCCAGCAGGCCCCCACACATGTCTCCCAGCACCCCCACCCCCCAGCAGTGCGGAGCACCTGCCAGCAGGCCCCCACACATGTCTCCCAGCACCCCCACCCCCCAGCAGTCCGGGGCACCTGCCAGCAGGCCCCCACACATGTCTCCCAGCACCCCCACACCCCAGCAGTGCGGGGCACCTGCCAGCAGGCCCCCACACATGTCTCCCAGCACCCCCACCCAGCAGCAGTGCGGGGCACCTGCCAGCAGGCCCCCACACATGTCTCCCAGCACCCCCACCCCCCAGCAGTCAGGGGCACCTGCCAGCAGGCCCCCACACATGTCTCCCAGCACCCCCACCCACCAGCAGTGCGGGGCACCTGCCAGCAGGCCCCCACACATGTCTCCCAGCACCCCCACCCCCCAGCAGTGCGGGGCACCTGCCAGCAGGCCCCCACACATGTCTCCCAGCACCCCCATCCCCCAGCAGTCAGGAGCACCTGCCAGCAGGCCCCCACACATGTCTCCCAGCACCCCCACCCCCCAGCAGTGCGGGGCACCTGCCAGAA
The DNA here is from genome assembly GCF_040938575.1 of Ambystoma mexicanum. Taxonomy (NCBI): domain Eukaryota; kingdom Metazoa; phylum Chordata; class Amphibia; order Caudata; family Ambystomatidae; genus Ambystoma; species Ambystoma mexicanum. Next base: position 234,065,650 of record NC_090936.1, read on the forward strand.
GGCCCCCACACATGTCTCCCAGCACCCCCACCCCCCAGCAGTGCGGGGAACCTGCCAGCAGGCCCCCACACATGTCTCCCAGCACCCCCACCCCCCAGCAGTGCGGGGCACCTGCAAGCAGGCCCCCACACATGTCTCCCAGCACCCCCACCCCCCAGCAGTGCGGGGCACCTGCCAGCAGGCCCCCACACATGTCTCCCAGCATCCCCACGCCCCAGCAGTCAGGGGCACCTGCCGGCAGGCCCCCACACATGTCTCCCAGCACCCCTACCCCCCAGCAGTCAGGGGCACCTGCCGGCAGGCCCCCACACATGTCTCCCAGCACCCCCACCCCCCAGCAGTCAGGGGCACCTGCCAGCAGGCCCCCACACATGTCTCCCAGCACCCCCACCCCCCAGCAGTGCGGGGCACCTGCCAGCAGGCCCCCACACATGTCTCCCAACACCCCCACCCCCCAGCAGTGCGGGGCACCTGCCAGCAGGCCCCCACACATGTCTCCCAGCACCCCCACCCCCCAGCAGTGCGGGGCACCTGCCAGCAGGCCCCCACACATGTCTCCCAGCACCCCCACCCCCCAGCAGTGTGGGGCACCTGCCAGCAGGCCCCCACACATGTCTCCCAGCACCCCCACCCCCCAGCAGTGCGGGGCACCTGCCAGCAGGCCCCCACACATGTCTCCCAACACCCCCACCCCCCAGCAGTGCGGGGCACCTGCCAGCAGGCCCCCACACATGTCTCCCAGCACCCCCACCCCCCAGCAGTGCGGGGCACCTGCCAGCAGGCCCCCACACATGTCTCCCAGCACCCCCACCCCCCAGCAGTGTGGGGCACCTGCCAGCAGGCCCCCACTCATGTCCCCCTGCCCCCAGCTCATGACGATCCCAATCATGGCCCTTATGGCCATCCTACCCAGCACAAAGACCCAACCAAGTATTGCATCCACCCACATAGAAAAGGCAATTACATGATACAACCCCAATGGCAAGTAAGTAAATGAACACATGTCCGTCACACACACACAATGGTTGCAAGTGAATGTGAAAACCCATATCTTGACCTCCATGAAACCAATGAGATAATACCACACATCGAAGTATGAAGAAAATAATTTATTAAACACAACATTAAAGTAATTAAAATCAAACAAACAACAATGGGAATAAAAAAAGAATAGCTGGATGTCCGTGAAAGAATGAAAAACCAGAAATCATAATCCAAAGAAATCCAAAAGAAATGGTGTCCAAAGTCACAGTCCAACAAAGCAAATCCAAGGGAAAAAACAAAGTGAAAACCATTGCTCCATGGTGAAATTTTTAAAAAAAGAAAGAGGAATCCAATGGTAAACTATATACAACAATCCAGGGTCCATGAGCCCAACTGAAGAAATGAAACCTATCAAAAATACTACCTATTCAAAAAAATATACAGAAACTTGGTGCATTGTCCAAGCGCAACCAAAATAAAGAAAAAAACAAAAGGAAACTTAACACTAAAGAACTATTTACAAGGGCAGCGGGCTAGTCCGATGGCACACTTCTGGATGTTCCGGGCCAGGGCATCATCGCACTCCTGCTCAATGTCCTGGAGGCGGTCCTCTTCCAGGGCCCCGAGGTTTCGCAGGGACGACATGTTCTCCTCCAACTCCCTGCGAATCGCCTCGAGGCACTCGGCCCGCCTCAGGGCCCTCCGCATGGAGTTCTCCGCCCTGACCATCGTGAGCCGTGCCTCTTCCGCCCACTGCCGCTCCGCATCTATGGCGTGGCCCAACCGCTGCCACATGGAAGACACTTCCCGTCCTGGGTCCTCCTGCCCTCCGGCCGATGCCTGCCCCTCCGATGTCGAAGGCCCCGAGCCATCATGGCTCCCACCTTGTTGCCGCTGCTGCTCTGCCTGTGCCCGTGCCATGGCTCCTGCTGCCTGCACATCCTCCTCCGGCTGGGGTGCAGTTGTTGAGGTGCCACCCATGCTGGACGTCGGACTCCCGACTGTGGCAGGGATCTTACCTCCACTAGCCTGGCCGCACGGTCAGAGGCAGCTCCACAGGGCACCCAGGTGATACATGGGTGGGAAGATGGCACGGAGGACGACTGGCGCATAGGGGGTTCAGGTGAGGAGGGGGTCGAATCAGGTCCCAGTAAACGGAGGAATCCGGCCTGGCTGACCTGTCCCAGTAGGCTGACGTGGTCAACGAGCCATTTGAGATGACGTGCAGTCTCCTCATGAAAAGACTGCAGGTCACCTCGCATGGCCCGTTGACGCAATGCCACACCACCCAGGACAGGCTCAACCCGATCCCAGATAGCCACGTCCGCAGGCAGAGGAAGGCCAGTTGTCGTAAGCTCATCCCCTGCCTGAAAACGGGTCTGGACGTAGGCATCCCTGCTGGTGCAGGATGATGCAGTCACAGGATCGGGGACAGGATTACACACAGGCACCTCCGCGGCGGCCTGTGCTGCCTCCTGTCCCTGCCCCTGCACTGCACCACTAGCACCAGTGGAATCCCCACCTCCAGACCCCGTCTCTGTCCCTTGCATGGCTTCCTCCTCCACCAAACCCCCCACCAACCTGGATGACTCTGTGCCATCTTCCTCCGTCGGGCCCTGTGGGGTCTCAGCTGCCCCTTCTGCTGCCGAGGAGTCCAACTCCGACCTCCGCCTCTTGGACCTCCCCTCGGCAGCTGCGACCTGAAAAGTCTATACAGGGATTCTTAATATAATGTTGACAAAAAAGTGTCAAGGATCATTGGTATAAATATCATGAGCTACTTGGTGCATTAAGATATTCATTGATATAAATAGCATTCTATTATGAAGTTCTTTACAGTATAGTAAGCCACTCATGTATAAACATAAGCATTGTGTGCAGCATACATGATGGAGATGCAATATTCATAATCTTCCCATGTTGAATAGTGAAATGATAAATGCTTTCTTATTAGAGTTTTGTGTACTGTGCAACATGTAATAAGTAGCTAATGAAACCCACTTCCTGTATAATTTCATTATTACATACAAAACACAAAGACACAACAACACATACAAATATGAGTATATACAGGGAAAGTCAAGTACGCAAAAAAGCAGCAGTAGAACCACAAATTGTTCATAACCTACCTGATTATCTTTATGCTCAGAAATTATTGATCTGCTCCAAACCTACTACTTCCCTATGTATACCTATTACATGATGTGACTGCACCCTAAAGAGAGTAATGCGAATACAAATATGAGCATATCCAGAGAAAGTACAGTAATTAAAAAAACAGCAGAGCAATAAGAATGTGTTGATAACCTTACTGATTGTCTTCATACACAGGAAGCATTGGTATCTTTTAAGTGTGTATTCTCCCTATGTATAAGTTTCATATGCTGTGAGTGAACCCAAAATGAATTACTGTAAGAACATATTTGAAGTATAAGTCTGCAAATATAGTACTTTTGGATTTCTTTGTTCCTAAGTATTACTGGCTAAGATATGTCACTAAAGGAAAAAAGAGGGAGCCAGACATATGATGTCATGAGTGATGTCATCAATGACATTTGTGATGTCATCTTTGATGTCCTGGGTGTTAGTCTTAACAATGCACATTGGTGGCGCGAGTTATGGTGCTTAGCTTACCATAACTAGCGAATTTCAGGGGTTTTTCGGTTTTACTTTGAACCATAACGTCCCTTTAACAAAGTTTTTTTACTGAATTTCATAGGTTTTTAGTCACGCAACCTAACCATAATGTCCCCTTAAGAAAGTTTTTTTACTGAATTTCATAGGTTTTTAATAGCACAACTTAACCATAACCTCCCTTTATCAAATTCTTTTTACTGAATATACATATTCATAGTGTGAATTTGATACGTTTACTAGGATTCCCTTACTTTATATACATGTAACATAGAACATACTGAACCCCCAGCTAGTGATTGTGATGTCCGCGGACTGTGCGAATGTCCGCGGATGGACGCGGTCAACATCACCACTACCCAAAAACTCAGGGGGTATCTTAAATTGTTCTATCATGCCATATAAACACTGACAAAAAGCAGCACATAAACACATTATATGTAACAATAAATAAGAAGTGGAACCTATATATGTAACACATCAACCGTCCATTTAAATAGCATATGTACTAAAATGGAATATACCAAAACAAAAAAGATATGCCTCCAACATAATTACCTCACAGAAACTGCACAGCAAGAAGCAACAGCAGACCTACACAACAGTAACAACAAAATTACCAGAAACTAGTAAGTAAACTTCATTTTTCTTATATATATCTAAAGTTTCTGTATTAGGTACACTAAAGGTAATATATTTTTTTTTACACTGAAATGTCCAGCACTTTGGAATGGCTTGAAGAAAATTTCCCAACTCGAGGAAATGACTGAAGACAGTGATACTAATGGTAAACACTTCTCTATATAAGCAAATTAATAATCATTACTTTATGTGTACTTAACATATATATATTTTTTTAACAGACCATGGAAACATTGAAAATAATATAGCAAAAGAGACAGTACAAAATACTCTGCAGCGCATGGAACAAAAAATGGACATGCTTATGGAAAATTTCAATCTTTTAAAACATTTTGTGGATGACCACATAAAAGAAAAAATTAAATATCATTGTCCCACATGTATCTGTTCCCCCTCTCCATGTCCCAGTCAACTATCCCCAAACCCTCACCACCAAGAAAAACGTTATGATGAGACTTCCATCCCTTCATCCCCTCCCATCCATCCTCTCCAAACCCATAATTCCCTTGGATTTGTGTCAGTTTCTGTTTCCCCTCTCTTTCATAAATTGTATATCTGTATATAATTTTAAAAAAATTATGTGTGTTTTAATTCAGTCCTTTGTGTCTTATTCTTTTTAAAAATGCATTTGGGGTGTCCGCGGACAGTGTTGGTGTCTGGAATGTCCACAATTAACCAAAATGGGGGTGTCCTAAGGACATTATACCTGTCCGTACTGTCCGCAAGCAAGATGGAACTGTCCTTAGAACACACTCAGTGTTCTGAATGTCCGCAATTAACCAAAATGGGGGTGTTCTAAGGACACTATACCTGTCCGTACTGTCCGCAAGCAAGATGGAACTGACCTTAGAACACACTCGGTGTCCGGAATGTCCGCAATTAAACAAAATGGAGGTGTCCTAAGGACACTATACCTGTCCGTACTGTCCGCAAGCAAGATGGAACTGGTCTTAGATCACACTCGGTGTCCGGAATGTCCGCAATTAACCACAATGGAGGTGTCCTAAGGACACTATACCTGTCTGTACTGTCCATAAGACATCTACGCACATGCGCACCACACCGATAAATCCTACGAACATCGCGCCTGTCCGTAACTGTCCGTCTCACATGTGTCGCACTTTTAAATATTTTGAGGACCCGAACATTGTCCGTAGAACACCCGCACGCATGCGCATGACCGATCCTGCGCATTTGGTGTCCTGCATACACCCGTCCCATTCGCAGACATGTTTGTGATGTCATAATGTGACCGCACCCAAGCTGAGCAAGTGTCCTGATTTGCAGACATTGTCCGGGTCCCCGAACATTTTAAAAGTACTTTTTTGGACAATCCGAACTATATTATAGTCAAAATTCACCATTGCATATTTCCCAGACAATGTCCCTGGCGTTCTACATACTTTTTGGAACTTTTTGAGCCTTTTTGGGGTGTTTGATCTGTCCGCAGACAGCGCGGCTGTTCGCGGAGGCGCACCAGCATCCCTATAAAAGGCCACACCCCAGAGCTCCTCCTCATTGTGCTTCTGGCTACCTGACAGAGCATTGTCTTGTCAGCTTTTGCTGCTTTTGCTGCTTTCTGTCATCAAACCTGATGGCAACTATGGTTGCTGCTGCTCCAGCTGGTGCTACTTCTGCCTCAAACCCACCCATAACCCCTCCACCACCACCACCTCCCCATGGGCCTGCAGATGGAAACAGGCGGGAAGGTGTAGAGGAGTCAGATGAAGAGGATGAAGAGGATGAGGTAGTGGAAGTCCCTACTACCAGCACTCACCATGAGTCTTGGGTGTGGTGGTTGTTTACCATTCTTGGTGGAGTGCCAAAAGCATGTGCGAACAAGGTCACCTGCAACCAGTGCAAAATGGTGCTGAGTCGTGGGAGGCCTGGTTCGTACAGCTTTGGTATGACATCCATGAAGCGACACCTAAGGTCGTTCCACAGTGGGGCTATTCTCAAGGTTGTACCTTGTGATAAATGTAGTAGGTTGATTTCCTTTACAACATCCTCTGTTTCCGCTCCTGTCACCACAAGAGATACTCCTGTGGGACAGCGCATCCCCCCAGCTGCCTCACAGGCCATCGATGATGCTGTTGACCCTTACCTTTCGAGGGTCACAATATTGTGTATGTACTGCGATGCAGTACTCTGCAGAAGGAGAGTCTGCGGTCACGCAGCATGAGAAGGCCTGCTACCAACCTAAATAAGGCCCACCCTACATCTTCCTCTCTCCACCTGCCCTTTCTTATCCCCGTGGTTGGTGCCTCTTCCTTACCCTCCTTTCCCCTTCTTTCCTAGTGTGTTGTGTGTAAAAAACCAAAACAAATAGAAAACAACCAACCCCCCGAAAAAAAAGGCTCTTTTCAGAGTCGCCTTTCACAGTTTAAAAATAGAACTGACAAATAAATAGTGCAGGGCCCTGTGCATTTTTTAGAAGTCCGCGGACAGTTGGCAGACATCTAAAATTTTGGGGTGCTGCCTATCATAACCATTGCACTTTTCTATGGGTGGAAGTGGTGGCTCTGAAAAGAGCCTTTTGGTGGTGTTTTTCTGTGTTTGAAAAACTTCAAATAGTCAACACCTACTGCAAAATGGATGGCTGTAATTCCAAAAAAGGTTGCAATGCATTTTGTACATTTCTCAGAAAAATCTGATTGCCAGCATAAGTAAGATAGAATCCATCTTTGTGAAAAATGTATGTCCTACGAAACATAATATTTTCATTGTGAAAAGAGGACTTGCCAACATCTCTTAAAAAGGCACAAACAGCCTTATTGCCATGGCGCCTCGCTTTCTCCATTTGTGGACCAAATGAAGAAGAACGCAGCAACATTTGTTTCTGCGCAATACGAGAAAAAATTACTTGGGAATTTGGAAACATGTCCATGACCTTCCCAAGTCCTTCTTTCATTGCAAATTGCAAAGAAATTCCAGACACATGTCCTAAACTGTTCCCTCCACAATGAATTATAATTATGTCTGGATGATGCTGTGTCTCAAAAGTAGCACAGAGAGGTACCAAGTCCAGCCACTTCATTCCATGCACTCCATGCCAGTGCACTTCCACATGAGGGAATCCAAGATATGCAGCTACTCCACAGCTTTCTGCATGCACCTCCAACCAATGTATCCATGAGTCTCCCAAAATCCAGATAATCTGTTTTGTAAAACACACAGCCATAGCTATCTGTTCTTCTCTCAGGAAAAAGACTTCCTGACAAACTCTCTCCTTGTACAACACACCCAGTAAACTTTATTGATCAATTCCTTGCTCTACTCTTTCTCATTTGGATTCCTCTCCACCCCATAATCCCCATATGTAATACGCGGTATCCGCGGACTACCGCCATGTCCGCGGACATATCGAAAATCTGAGCGTGGTGAATTTAAATTTAAATTTAAATAGTGTGCCCCATTTCCCCTTTGAGGTTGGCTCTGGTAAGAGCTGTTTTTTTTGTTTTTTTTGCAGATGCTTGATAGACACCTGTTATTTTGTATTATTTTGTTTTTTTCTTACTTTACTCCTAAAATCTTCACATAACCTTCTCCAAAGCAACCCTTACATTCCAAAGCAGCATGGCATTTTCCATAAAAGATAAAGAATGCCATCTTCTTTAAAATAAACAGCATTACTGGAATCGATATTCTCATTATTACAGAAGAACATACCAGTTCTAAGCATGAAAGCACACATGGCTTGGTTGATTGCACACCTAGCAATGTTTTGCTGAGGACAAAAACAGAACTATTGTCCAATATTGCACTAGGTACTAATCCAGAAAAAATAACTTTAGCATTTGGAAGGATGTTCATTACTGCTTGAACCAAGTGTTCCAAACCTGCCAACAAAGTAGGGGCTCTGACATAGCCCAAAAGGAAAGCACCACATGGGGACTGTTCATCCTGCCCATATCTTCACAAACTTGTACTTTTCCCTGTACATTGCAATCAGGCACGGTGCTCCACACCACCTCCACTCCTTTAACATCAAAATTGTTTGTCACATGCCTGCATTGAGCATACTGCTGTAAACCATGCACAAACTTATCTCCAACCGCCAACACCCTGACTTTCTCCACCTCTGCCATCTTCACTACACACAGCCAATTTCAACGCAAATCTAAACCTCAACACCTGATTGGCTAATCCCTACAGTCCACTTGCCATGCTGGATTTCCTGGAAAACCCCAGATGTGGCACGCCCTGTCCGTGGACAGATGCGATGTCTAAGACCTCTACATCTAACTCCATCATCAGAGTTCAGCACTTAAATGTACTGTTGATCACTCTGAGTACAAGTATCATGTCATTGGAAAGCACCTACTACAAAAACTACTGTACAAGTCTCCAAGATGTCTACTTGCATATCCACATGCATGAATACAAACTACAGATATGCATATTTTCTGCACAGTACATGTACAGCTCTTATAAATGCATATAAACAGAGTAACTGCCACTTAACTTGCATAACCTATAAAATTAACTTACTATTATTTTTCCCATCTGCTATCAACTGTCACTTCCGAACCTGTCTGCTATCTAAATTCTTTTTTTACACACACAACTATCTAAAAAATTATAATATTAAAAGATGGGAGAAATAACAGTATAATTGTAGAAAAACACTTAGTAGTGTATTATAAAATTACGCACAGCCAGGATAAGCTCATGCATCTCTATACACTCACACAGATAGACAATATAATTGAAGAGCTCCCAGCTGAAATAACACCACTACCTGTACATCACATCCTTCTACTTTATTACCAACACCTTCACAAATGCATACATTCTATGCTTTTCTATACAGGTTCTGCCATTTACCTTATAAAAATTGCAAAATAAGTATATCATTATTTCTTCTATCTCCTAACATGCAATAACACAGCCTTAAGAAACCAAGTGAGTTTCATACACTGAGTATTGTACTCATTTACAAAGCATGTTGAACTAACATATTGTAAGTAAAATATAAAGGCTGCACATAGTCAAAGGAAACTACATGCACACAGTATGTTAAGTTATCCAACAACAATACTACTACAAAAACATAACAATCAACGTCTAAATTAACATCAGTGCTATAAACAAACACAATTACTAACTTCTTTCTTTTACAATTGCAGTGAAGACCACTCTCCTGAAAAGCAGTAGCATCTGAAGTACAAACAACAACTCAGAAGGAACCTGCTCATTCCAAACAAAAAAGTAAGTACAATTCTACCATAATATTCTTACTGTTACTCAAACACACTGTGGGGTTGATTCATGGAATTTGTGCACCGAAAAATAGGGATTTGTGCACCATTCTGCCCACAAATCCCCATTTGTTAAACAAGGAGTTGCAGGCAGAATGACATACACATCCCCGTTTTAAGGCACACAAATTACATAACTCAGCCCCTAGAATGGTAGTATTGCAGAACAAAGAAATGTTTAAATTCTATACCATTAGATTTAGTATTAGTGCTTCTCCTCACCACTAGCTTACTTTCTACTGTCATCTGAACTCCAGTATAGTAACACACAAATACAAGAATAGCCTTCCCAACTAGTTGTAGCTGCCCAATGCACAATCAAACACCACCACATATATCCTTACCATCATACTCAGACACTCATGCACACAGCACACATACATTGCAGAAAAGCACAACCCATACCTTCTTTTTTTTCAACAGACCCCAAAGAATGCCTACTAAAAAGCAAGTCCGTAGAGCAAATGAAAATAAAAGTTTCCAAAATAAGCATCTATCTCTAGCAGAATTGTACAAAAAGTTCAAACAAAAGATCTAATAGAGTCATTAAGTGAAACAAAACAAGCTTCCAGTACAAAAACTTTGCCTCCTCCTTCAAAATGTAAAATGAAACAGAAAGTGATTAACAAGAATTCAGCTACCACTACTGCTAGCACTGCTCCTATAAATCTTGATGTAGTGGCAAGTAACCATACCAAAAAAAGTATTTTACAAAAAATGTTCCACCACAGAGTCCTTCAGAATCTTATAAAAACAGGAGAGAAATCATGCACAACCCTTAAAACCTACCGTAGAAAATTAATTTTAGACGCTTTCATAGACAGTGCAATCCTTCTCAAAAGGAAGTTATTTATTTTAGTGTTAAACAGAATGAACCACTAACAAAACTAACTACTAAATTACAAAAAAGACTTCTCAATAAACAGAATCTGAACAAAAATAACTTCTTTAATATCTGTGGAGGTGAATGGAGTCACACCACAAGCACAGAACCATATTTCAATGAAGAAGCATACAAACAAAATCAAACAAACACAATTGCCATACATAGAAGTGGAGGAGGGTATGAAAAACCTAATAATACCACTCAGTATCACCTCTCCATCAGACTGAACCAAAACGTCCAGTGTACAAATGGCCGTGCACATCAATGTGTAACATTGACAAAAAATCTTTCAAATCTTTACGCAAGTTCCTCAATCATTATGTAAAAGGCAAAGACAAATTCAAAATGAAACGAGTACAAAATATGGATACCTGTCCAGTGCGCAAACACACAGGACTACAAGGACATTCATTAGCCTGCATTTCAGGACCTAATTGCAAAAGCAACTTCCATCATATCAAAGTGATATCAACACATCATTCAACTATAAGAAATCTAGTCCATAAACTGTACTATGCTAAAAGTCCAGCTTTAGCATTAGACAATTTAAATAACAATCTTCTACATGGTACAGCCAAAGACCAACTCGAAGAAATAGAACATATCCAGAGAAAATATTTTGGAAGTGAAAGCCACTTACAAAATGCAATAGCTTTACAACAGACTAGGAACAATTCTACAAATGGCTACCTTCTACTATCACATACAAAAAAGAAATACTAAAATTTTAAAGTACATCCGCTGAAGTACCATACAGCGTGTGTGTGTTGCTGCAGATCTTTTTGTAAAAGTAGCACAAAAACTGTAGACATGACATACAAAATAGAAGACAATGAAGATTCCAAATGGTTTGAATTAGCTCTCTACCGTATAGCAGAAAACAAATATGAAATAAATTACCCCTTAATACTTTGCAGTTACTGCACTGCAAAACTTGACAACAACCAAACTCCTTCATCTGCTATCACAAATAACTTAGAATTTTTCCCACTACCAAAACCCTTGCAACAACTCAATTTATATGAGAGCATCATAATTCAAACAGTGCATCCATTTCAAGCAATAATACGCCTTCAACCAAAAATCAGCAAAAATACCTCCCTCAGAATTAGTGAAAGGCCTTCGTGGCAAAGTAGTTTATTTACCATTAGACCTGAAAGAAAATGTACACACTCTAGGAGTGCAATGTCCATTAGAGCAATCTTTAATTGTCTTAGTAAATGGTGTACCCACAAAAGACAAAAAAATTTGGCAACAACTCGTAGACTTACATAAAGTTACACTAGCCTTGCAATATCTAAAAGACAACAATGAATACTACAAAGAAATGAATATTGAAGAAAACCTGAGGGAAACAACTGAAATAATTCAAGAGTCACCAGAAACTGGTCAATTTGAACCTCTAGATCCTGCTACAGTATCCAATATTGTAGACTATTATACAATTCATCCATTACACTCTAAATACACCATAGATGATGCACTAGAAACATACCAAATAAGACAAACTAAAGTTTCACCAATCAGCATATGGGAAAAAGTATAGAAGCAGGTGCTTTTCCTCTATTCTTTCCTACTGGGCAAGGAGGAAGGTACGATGATAGACCCGCTCAGATAACATCATCAGAATACCGCTCGTTATGAATGTATTCTGAAGATCCCAGATTTAGACAAAATGTGGAATATATATTCCACCTACTCTTTGAAAGTGAACTAGCAACTCTATGCTACGGAGTTGCACACACATTGAAATCAGGTACCCATTTTCAAAATATGTCAGCTACGCAATTACTACAAAAAGTGTAAGAAAAAGATGAGGTTTTACAATCAAGCATTACAAATCTGTTAGCAAACATGCGTGATACTAAAGAGTACTGGTTCCAATGTCACAGAGATGTATGTTCTATGATAAGAAACCTTGGCCCACCCACTTGGTTTGTTACATTAAGTTGTGCAGAATATGCATGGGAAGATTTACATGATTTCCTACGCATATCAAACAAAAACAAAACAAACATAAAACCTGGAGAACTTTGCTCTCTAGATTCTGTTAATTTTTCAAGATATTTCCATCATCGCTTCATTGCTATGCTACACTTTATTTGTAATATAACTGTTCCTCCCCTCGGAGAAGTGCAACACTTCTTTTGGAGAAAAGAATACCAAGCCAGAGGAGCACCACATATCCACATGCTTTTATGGATTAAAGATGCTCCTAAATTTGGTCAAAACAGTTATGTCACTGTTTTACAGTTTATCGAAAAATATGTCACTTGTGAAATTCCTTCAGAAGCAACAAATAGTGATCTTCATGCACAAATTTTACAATTTCAAAGACACAAATGTGGGAAATATTGTCGTCGCAAATACAAAAACAAAGGGAAATACTACACCAAATGCTGCTTTGGTTTCCCTATACCAGTTACAGCAACAGGTCAAGTAAACAACTTCATGTCTTCAGTTAGACATAGTGTTAAAGATAAATCACCTAAGAACACATATTACATAAAAAGAACAGAAGGAGCAAAATATATCAATGATTACAATGCAATAGTTGCCCTCTTATGGAACCCAAACATAGATGTGCAGTACATTTCAGACAATTCCTCTGCAGTTGCACAATATGTTACAGCCTACTTAACAAAAGCAGAAAAAACAGAGCTTCAAGACCTCTGGAATGACCTATCATCAGACATAACACTATCTCAGAAATTGTACAGCTTAGGCATAAAGATGCTCTCTCATAGAGAATGTGGCTCCTATGAAGCTGCAGATCGCTTAACCGGTACTGCTTTGTATGGAAAATCTGAAAATATAGTATGGCTAAGTCTTGGTCCTGCTAAATCTAGAAAAAGAGTTCTCAAATCATATGAGGACATAGAAACAATAGCCAAAAATGATCCCAACAGCCAAGACATTTTGTAAAACAATTTACTAGACACATCCTACCCGAACAGGAGTACCACTTTGGAAACCATGTGTCTATACCACATAGCCCAAAACTTTGTATACAAAAATAATATAAAACCCAATGAACAATGAAGGCAGCTTAGTGAAACTTACCAAACGAAGCATAATTCATCCTATAAAATTGTCATTAAAAACTCCTCAACAGAAAGAACTATATTACATGTCTCTGCTACAACTTTTTAAACAATGGAGAAAAGAAGAAGAGATACTCGATAACTATGACTCCTATGAAGACGCTTTCAAAGCAAATTAAAGCACTATCACTGATGTAAATTTTACGCAGTACAAAACAATGTTGCAAAATGAACAGCAACACGAAGAAGAACTCCAAGCCCAACTAGATACGGACACACCTGACAGTAGTCAACCTTCTGTGACAGGACACCAAGAACCACTGGGACAGCCACTAATAGCAAATGGGGCAGAATTTGCTATGACAGAAGTAGAAAACACCAAGTGTCACTATGAAGAAGATACAGACGACTTAACTGTACTACAATCAAAACTAAATCGATTCCCGTGCACAGTGTATTCATGGATTTCAGCCTCCAAAAGCAGCCGTGGCGCAGAGTGGCGCAGCGACCCTGTAGCAGCGCCAGTTGCGCCCCCAATAACGCCCTCGCGCAAGCAAAAGCCATCAAAATCCCAATCCAGCGCAAAGGGCTGCGCCAACCCTGGACCAGTTTACCGGACTGCCAAACAGCAAACACCAAGCGGGGAACGTGTATTACGGGTTTCGCTGTAACTTACACATGCGAAAGGGCCTGTGCAAGTGGGGTACGTGTATAACTGTTGTTTGCGTGAATTTATACACGCGAATGGCCTGGGTACGTGTATTTCAAAGGTGCGCGGGAAGTTTCACATGCGATTGGCCTGGGTACGTGTATTTCCGGGGTGCACGGGAAGTATTACACGTGATAGGCCTGGCTACGTGTATTTCAGGGGTGCGTGGGACGTTTTACACGTGAATGGCCTGGGTATGTGTATTCCAGGGGTGTGCGGGAAGTTTCACACGCGATTGGCCTGGGTACATGTATTTCAGGGGTGCGCGGGAAGTCATACACGCGAATGGCCTGGGTATGTGTATTTCAGGGGTGCGCGGGAAGTTTCACATGCGATTGGCCTGGGTACGTGTATTCCAGGGGTGCGCGGGAAGTTTCACACGCGATTGGCCTGGGTACGTGTATTTCAGGGGGGCGCGGGAAGTTATACACGCGAATGGCCTGGGTACGTGTATTTCAGGGGTGCGCGTGAAGTTTCACACGCAATTGGCCTGGGTACGTGTATTTCCGGGGTGCGCGGGAAGTATTACACGCGATAGGCCTGGGTACATGTATTTCAGGGTTGCGCGGGAAGTTTTACATGCGAATGGCCTGGGTATATGTATTTCAGGGGTGCGCGGGAAGTTTTACACGGAAATGGCCTGGGTACATGTATTTCAGGGGTGCGCGGGAAGTTTTACACGTGAATGGCCTGGGTATGTGTATTCCAGGGGTGTGCGGGAAGTTTCACACGCGATTGGCCTGGGTACATGTATTTCAGGGGTGCGCGGGAAGTCATACACGCAAATGGCCTGGGTACGTGTATTTCAGGGGTGCGCGGGAAGTTTCACATGCGATTGGCCTGGGTACGTGTATTCCAGGGGTGCGCGGGAAGTTTCACACACGATTGGCCTGGGTACGTGTATTTCAGGGGGGCGCGGGAAGTTATACACGCGAATGGCATGGCTACGTGTATTTCAGGGTTGCGCGTGAAGTTTCACACGCGATTGGCCTGGGTACGTGTATTTCCGGGGTGCGTGGGAAGTATTACACGCGATAGGCCTGGGTACATGTATTTCAGGGGTGCGCGGGAAGTTTTACACGCGAATGGCCTGGGTACATGTATTTCAGGGGTGCATGGGAAGTTTTACACGCGAATGGCCAGGGTACGTGTATTCCAGGGGTGCGCGGGAAGTTATACACGGGAATGGCCTGGGTACGTGTATTTCAGGGGTGCGCGTGAAGTTTCACACGCGATTGGCGTGGGTCTGTGTATTTCCGGGGCGCACAGGAAGTATTACACGCGATAGGCCTGGGTACGTGTATTTCAGGGGTGCGCAGGAAGTTTTACACGCAAATGGCCTGGGTACGTGTATTTCAGGGGTGCACGGGAAGTTTTACACGTGAATGGCCTGGGTACGTGTATTCCAGGGGTGCGCGGGAAGTTTCACACGTGAACTGGCAGTGTGGGTCCTCCCAGGTGTCCCCTCTACCCCCTCCACAGCCCCTGCAGGCAGCCCACAACACAGGGGACTACCCTGCACCCCTGGTCATGTCCCGCAGGCAGCCCATCCACCATGGGCATGCCCCCCAGCCAAGCCACATGTCACGTTGCAATATGATCACCAACACATGTCTCCCAGCACCCCCACCCCCCAGCAGTCAGGGGCACCTGCCAGCAGGCCCCCACACATGTCTCCCAGCACCCCCACCCCCCAGCAGTGCGGAGCACCTGCCAGCAGGCCCCCACACATGTCTCCCAGCACCCCCACCCCCCAGCAGTCCGGGGCACCTGCCAGCAGGCCCCCACACATGTCTCCCAGCACCCCCACACCCCAGCAGTGCGGGGCACCTGCCAGCAGGCCCCCACACATGTCTCCCAGCACCCCCACCCAGCAGCAGTGCGGGGCACCTGCCAGCAGGCCCCCACACATGTCTCCCAGCACCCCCACCCCCCAGCAGTCAGGGGCACCTGCCAGCAGGCCCCCACACATGTCTCCCAGCACCCCCACCCACCAGCAGTGCGGGGCACCTGCCAGCAGGCCCCCACACATGTCTCCCAGCACCCCCACCCCCCAGCAGTGCGGGGCACCTGCCAGCAGGCCCCCACACATGTCTCCCAGCACCCCCATCCCCCAGCAGTCAGGAGCACCTGCCAGCAGGCCCCCACACATGTCTCCCAGCACCCCCACCCCCCAGCAGTGCGGGGCACCTGCCAGCAGGCCCCCACACATGTCTCCCAGCACCCCCACCCCCCAGCAGTGCGGGGAACCTGCCAGCAGGCCCCCACACATGTCTCCCAGCACCCCCACCCCCCAGCAGTGCGGGGCACCTGCAAGCAGGCCCCCACACATGTCTCCCAGCACCCCCACCCCCCAGCAGTGCGGGGCACCTGCCAGCAGGCCCCCACACATGTCTCCCAGCATCCCCACGCCCCAGCAGTCAGGGGCACCTGCCGGCAGGCCCCCACACATGTCTCCCAGCACCCCTACCCCCCAGCAGTCAGGGGCACCTGCCGGCAGGCCCCCACACATGTCTCCCAGCACCCCCACCCCCCAGCAGTCAGGGGCACCTGCCAGCAGGCCCCCACACATGTCTCCCAGCACCCCCACCCCCCAGCAGTGCGGGGCACCTGCCAGCAGGCCCCCACACATGTCTCCCAACACCCCCACCCCCCAGCAGTGCGGGGCACCTGCCAGCAGGCCCCCACACATGTCTCCCAGCACCCCCACCCCCCAGCAGTGCGGGGCACCTGCCAGCAGGCCCCCACACATGTCTCCCAGCACCCCCACCCCCCAGCAGTGTGGGGCACCTGCCAGCAGGCCCCCACACATGTCTCCCAGCACCCCCACCCCCCAGCAGTGCGGGGCACCTGCCAGCAGGCCCCCACACATGTCTCCCAACACCCCCACCCCCCAGCAGTGCGGGGCACCTGCCAGCAGGCCCCCACACATGTCTCCCAGCACCCCCACCCCCCAGCAGTGCGGGGCACCTGCCAGCAGGCCCCCACACATGTCTCCCAGCACCCCCACCCCCCAGCAGTGTGGGGCACCTGCCAGCAGGCCCCCACTCATGTCCCCCTGCCCCCAGCTCATGACGATCCCAATCATGGCCCTTATGGCCATCCTACCCAGCACAAAGACCCAACCAAGTATTGCATCCACCCACATAGAAAAGGCAATTACATGATACAACCCCAATGGCAAGTAAGTAAATGAACACATGTCCGTCACACACACACAATGGTTGCAAGTGAATGTGAAAACCCATATCTTGACCTCCATGAAACCAATGAGATAATACCACACATCGAAGTATGAAGAAAATAATTTATTAAACACAACATTAAAGTAATTAAAATCAAACAAACAACAATGGGAATAAAAAAAGAATAGCTGGATGTCCGTGAAAGAATGAAAAACCAGAAATCATAATCCAAAGAAATCCAAAAGAAATGGTGTCCAAAGTCACAGTCCAACAAAGCAAATCCAAGGGAAAAAACAAAGTGAAAACCATTGCTCCATGGTGAAATTTTTAAAAAAAGAAAGAGGAATCCAATGGTAAACTATATACAACAATCCAGGGTCCATGAGCCCAACTGAAGAAATGAAACCTATCAAAAATACTACCTATTCAAAAAAATATACAGAAACTTGGTGCATTGTCCAAGCGCAACCAAAATAAAGAAAAAAACAAAAGGAAACTTAACACTAAAGAACTATTTACAAGGGCAGCGGGCTAGTCCGATGGCACACTTCTGGATGTTCCGGGCCAGGGCATCATCGCACTCCTGCTCAATGTCCTGGAGGCGGTCCTCTTCCAGGGCCCCGAGGTTTCGCAGGGACGACATGTTCTCCTCCAACTCCCTGCGAATCGCCTCGAGGCACTCGGCCCGCCTCAGGGCCCTCCGCATGGAGTTCTCCGCCCTGACCATCGTGAGCCGTGCCTCTTCCGCCCACTGCCGCTCCGCATCTATGGCGTGGCCCAACCGCTGCCACATGGAAGACACTTCCCGTCCTGGGTCCTCCTGCCCTCCGGCCGATGCCTGCCCCTCCGATGTCGAAGGCCCCGAGCCATCATGGCTCCCACCTTGTTGCCGCTGCTGCTCTGCCTGTGCCCGTGCCATGGCTCCTGCTGCCTGCACATCCTCCTCCGGCTGGGGTGCAGTTGTTGAGGTGCCACCCATGCTGGACGTCGGACTCCCGACTGTGGCAGGGATCTTACCTCCACTAGCCTGGCCGCACGGTCAGAGGCAGCTCCACAGGGCACCCAGGTGATACATGGGTGGGAAGATGGCACGGAGGACGACTGGCGCATAGGGGGTTCAGGTGAGGAGGGGGTCGAATCAGGTCCCAGTAAACGGAGGAATCCGGCCTGGCTGACCTGTCCCAGTAGGCTGACGTGGTCAACGAGCCATTTGAGATGACGTGCAGTCTCCTCATGAAAAGACTGCAGGTCACCTCGCATGGCCCGTTGACGCAATGCCACACCACCCAGGACAGGCTCAACCCGATCCCAGATAGCCACGTCCGCAGGCAGAGGAAGGCCAGTTGTCGTAAGCTCATCCCCTGCCTGAAAACGGGTCTGGACGTAGGCATCCCTGCTGGTGCAGGATGATGCAGTCACAGGATCGGGGACAGGATTACACACAGGCACCTCCGCGGCGGCCTGTGCTGCCTCCTGTCCCTGCCCCTGCACTGCACCACTAGCACCAGTGGAATCCCCACCTCCAGACCCCGTCTCTGTCCCTTGCATGGCTTCCTCCTCCACCAAACCCCCCACCAACCTGGATGACTCTGTGCCATCTTCCTCCGTCGGGCCCTGTGGGGTCTCAGCTGCCCCTTCTGCTGCCGAGGAGTCCAACTCCGACCTCCGCCTCTTGGACCTCCCCTCGGCAGCTGCGACCTGAAAAGTCTATACAGGGATTCTTATTATAATGTTGACAAAAAAGTGTCAAGGATCATTGGTATAAATATCATGAGCTACTTGGTGCATTAAGATATTCATTGATATAAATAGCATTCTATTATGAAGTTCTTTACAGTATAGTAAGCCACTCATGTATAAACGTAAGCATTGTGTGCAGCATACATGATGGAGATGCAATATTCATAATCTTCCCATGTTGAATAGTGAAATGATAAATGCTTTCTTATTAGAGTTTTGTGTACTGTGCAACATGTAATAAGTAGCTAATGAATTTAATTATTACATACAAAACACAAAGACACAACAACACATACAAATATCAGTATATACAGGGAAAGTCAAGTACGCAAAAAAGCAGCAGTAGAACCACAAATTGTTCATAACCTACCTGATTATCTTTATGCTCAGAAATTATTGATCTGCTCCAAACCTACTAATTCCCTATGTATACCTATTACATGATGTGACTGCACCCTAAAGAGAGTAATGCGAATACAAATATGAGCATATCCAGAGAAAGTACAGTAATTAAAAAAACAGCAGAGCAATAAGAATGTGTTGATAACCTTACTGATTGTCTTCATACACAGGAAGCATTGGTATCTTTTAAGTGTGTATTCTCCCTATGTATAAGTTTCATATGCTGTGAGTGAACCCAAAATGAATTACTGTAAGAACATATTTGAAGTATAAGTCTGCAAATATAGTACTTTTGGATTTCTTTGTTCCTAAGTATTACTGGCTAAGATATGTCACTAAAGGAAAAAAGAGGGAGCCAGACATATGATGTCATGAGTGATGTCATCAATGACATTTGTGATGTCATCTTTGATGTCCTGGGTGTTAGTCTTAGCAATGCACATTGGTGGCGCGAGTTATGGTGCTTAGCTTACCATAACTTGCGAATTTCAGGGGTTTTTCGGTTTTACTTTGAACCATAACGTCCCTTTAACAAAGTTTTTTTACTGAATTTCATAGGTTTTTAGTCACGCAACCTAACCATAATGTCCCCATAAGAAAGTTTTTTTACTGAATTTCATAGGTTTTTAATAGCGCAACTTAACCATAACCTCCCTTTATCAAATTCTTTTTACTGAATATACATATTCATAGTGTGAATTTGATACATGTTTACTAGGATTCCCTTACTTTATATACATGTAACATAGAACATACTGAACCCCCAGCTAGTGATTGTGATGTCCGCGGACTGTGCGAATGTCCGCGGATGGACGCGGTCAACATCACCACTACCCAAAAACTCAGGGGGTATCTTAAATTGTTCTATCATGCCATATAAACACTGACAAAAAGCAGCACATAAACACATTATATGTAACAATAAATAAGAAGTGGAACCTATATATGTAACACATCAACCGTCCATTTAAATAGCATATAAAATGGAATATACCAAAACAAAAAAGATATGCCTCCAACATAATTACCTCACAGAAACTGCACAGCAAGAAGCAACAGCAGACCTACACAACAGTAACAACAAAACTTACCAGAAACTAGTAAGTAAACTTCATTTTTCTTATATATATCTAAAGTTTCTGTATTAGGTACACTAAAGGTAATATATTTTTTTTTACACTGAAATGTCCAGTACTTTGGAATGGCTTGAAGAAAATTTCCCAACTCGAGGAAATGACTGAAGACAGTGATACTAATGGTAGACACTTCTCTATATAAGCAAATTATTAATCATTACTTTATGTGTACTTAACATATATATATTTTTTTAACAGACCATGGAAACATTGAAAATAATATAGCAAAAGAGACAGTACAAAATACTCTGCAGCGCATGGAACAAAAAATGGATATGCTTATGGAAAATTTCAATCTTTTAAAACATTCTGCGGATGACCACATAAAAGAAAAAATTAAATATCATTGTCCCACATGTACCTGTTCCCCCTCTCCATGTCCCAGTCAACTATCCCCAAACCCTCACCACCAAGAAAAACGTTATGATGAGACTTCCATCCCTTCATCCCCTCCCATCCATCCTCTCCAAACCCATAATTCCCTTGGATTTGTGTCAGTTTCTGTTTCCCCCTCTCTTTCATAAATGTATATCTGTATATAATTAAAAAAAAATTATGTGTGTTTTAATTCAGTCCTTTGTGTCTTATTCTTTTTAAAAATGCATTTGGGGTGTCCGCGAACAGTGTTGGTGTCTGGAATGTCCACAATTAACCAAAATGGGGGTGTCCTAAGGACATTATACCTGTCCGTACTGTCCGCAAGCAAGATGGCACTGTCCTTAGAACACACTCAGTGTTCTGAATGTCCGCAATTAACCAAAATGGGGGTGTCCTAAGGACACTATACCTGTCCGTACTGTCCGCAAGCAAGATGGAACTGACCTTAGAACACACTTGGTGTCCGGAATGTCCACAATTAAGCAAAATGGAGGTGTCCTAAGGACACTATACCTGTCCGTACTGTCCGCAAGCAAGATGGAACTGGTCTTAGATCACACTCGGTGTCCGGAATGTCCGCAATTAACCACAATGGAGGTGTCCTAAGGACACTATACCTGTCTGTACTGTCCATAAGACATCTATGCACATGCGCACCACACCGATAAATCCTACGAACATCACGCCTGTCCGTAACTGTCCGTCTCACATGTGTCACACTTTTAAATATTTTGAGGGCCCGAACATTGTCCGTAGAACACCCGCACGCATGCGCATGACCGATCCTGCGCATTTGGTGTCCTGCATACACCCGTCCCATTCGCAGACATGTTTGTGATGTCATAATGTGACCGCACCCAAGCTGAGCAAGTGTCCTGATTTGCAGACATTGTCCGGGTCTCCGAACATTTTAAAAGTACTTTTTTGGACAATCAGAACTATTTTATAGTCAAAATTCACCATTGCATATTTCCCAGACAATGTCCCTGGCGTTCTGCATACTTTTTGGAACTTTTTGAGCCTTTTTGGGGTGTTTGATCTGTCCGCAGACAGTGCGGCTGTTCGCGGAGGCGCACCAGCATCCCTATAAAAGGCCACACCCCAGAGCTCATCCTCATTGTGCTTCTGGCTACCTGACAGAGCATTGTCTTGTCAGCTTTTGCTGCTTTTGCTGCTTTCTGTCATCAAACCTGATGGCAACTATGGTTGCTGCTGCTCCAGCTGGTGCTACTTCTGCCTCAAACACACCCCTAACCCCTCCACCACCACCACCTCCCCAAGGGCCTGCAGATGGAAACAGGCGGGAGGGTGTAGAGGAGTCAGATGAAGAGGATGAAGAGGATGAGGTAGTGGAAGTCCCTACTACCAGCACTCACCATGAGTCTTGGCTGTGGTGGTTGTTTACCATTCTTGGTGGAGTGCCAAAAGCATGTGCGAACAAGGTCACCTGCAACCAGTGCAAAATGGGGCTGAGTCGTGGGAGGCCTGGTTCGTACAGCTTTGGTACGACATCCATGAAGCGACACCTAAGGTCGTTCCACAGTGGGGCTATTCTCAAGGTTGTACCTTGTGATAAATGTAGTAGGTTGATTTCCTTTACAACATCCTCTGTTTCCGCTCCTGTCACCACAAGAGATACTCCTGTGGGACAGCGCATCCCCCCAGCTGCCTCACAGGCCATCGATGATGCTGTTGACCCTTACCTTTCGAGGGTCACAATATTGTGTATGTACTGCGATGCAGTACTCTGCAGAAGGAGAGTCTGCGGTCACGCAGCATGAGAAGGCCTGCTACCAACCTAAATAAGGCCCACTCTACATCTTCCACTCTCCACCTGCCCTTTCTTATCCCCGTGGTTGGTGCCTCTTCCTTACCCTCCTTTCCCCTTCTTTCCTAGTGTGTTGTGTGTAAAAAACCAAAACAAATAGAAAACAACCAACCCCCCCAAAAAAAGGCTCTTTTCAGAGTCGCCTTTCACAGTTTAAAAATAGAACTGACAAATAAATAGTGCAGGGCCCTGTGCATTTTTTAGAAGTCCGCAGACAGTTGGCAGACATCTAAAATTTTGGGGTGCTGCCTATCATAACCATTGCACTTTTCTATGGGAGGAAGTGGTGGCTCTGAAAAGAGCCTTTTGGTGGTGTTTTTCTGTGTTTGAAAAACTTCAAATAGTCAACACCTACTGCAAAATGGATGGCTGTAATTCCAAAAAAGTTCGCAATGCATTTTGTACATTTCTCAGAAAAATCTGATTGCCAGCATAAGTAAGATAGAATCCATCTCTGCGAAAAATGTATGTCCTACGAAACATAATATTTTCATTGTGAAAAGAGGACTTGCCAACATCTCTTAAAAAGGCACAAACAGCCTTATTGCCATGGCGCCTCGCTTTCTCCATTTGTGGACCAAATGAAGAAGAACGCAGCAACATTTGTTTCTGCGCAATACGAGAAAAAATTACTTGGGAATTTGGAAACGTGTCCATGACCTTCCCAAGTCCTTCTTTCATTGGAAATTGCAAAGAAATTCCAGACACATGTCCTAAACTGTTCCCTCCACAATGAATTATAATTATGTCTGGATGATGCTGTGTCTCAAAAGTAGCACAGAGAGGTACCAAGTCCAGCCACTTCATTCCATGCACTCCATGCCAGTGCACTTCCACATGAGGGAATCCAAGATATGCAGCTACTCCACAGCTTTCTGCATGCACCTCCAACCAATGTATCCATGAGTCTCCCAAAATCCAGATAATCTGTTTTGTAAAACACACAGCCATAGCTATCTGTTCTTCTCTCAGGAAAAAGACTTCCTGACAAACTCTCTCCTTGTACAACACACCCAGTAAACTTTATTGACCAATTCCTTGCTCTACTCTTTCTCATTTGGATTCCTCTCCACACCATAATCCCCATATGTAATACGCGGTATCCGCGGACTACCGCCATGTCCGCGGACATATCAAAAATCTGAGCGTGGTGAATTTAAATTTAAATTTAAATAGTGTGCCCCATTTCCCCTTTGAGGTTGGCTCTGGAAAGAGCCGTTTTTTTGGTTTTTTTGCAGATGCTTGATAGACACCTGTTATTTTGTATTATTTTGTTTTTTTCTTACTTTACTCCTAAAATCTTCACATAACCTTCTCCAAAGCAACCCTTACATTCCAAAGCAGCATGGCATTTTCCATAAAAGATAAAGAAATGCCATCTTCTTTAAAATAAACAGCATTACTGGAATCGATATTCTCATTATTACAGAAGAACATACCAGTTCTAAGCATGAAAGCACACATGACTTGGTTGATTGCACACCTAGCAATGTTTTGCTGAGGACAAAAACAGAACTATTGTCCAATATTGCACTAGGTACTAATCCAGAAAAAATAACTTTAGCATTTGGAAGGATGTTCATTACTGCTTGAACCAAGTGTTCCAAACCTGCCAACAAAGTAGGGGCTCTGACATAGCCCAAAAGGAAAGCACCACATGGGGACTGTTCATCCTGCCCATATCTTCACAAACTTGTACTTTTCCCTGTACATTGCAATCAGGCACGGTGCTCCACACCACCTCCACTCCTTTAACATCAAAATTGTTTGCCACATGCCTGCATTGAGCATACTGCTGTAAACCATGCACAAACTTATCTCCAACCGCCAACACCCTGACTTTCTTCACCTCTGCCATCTTCACTACACACAGCCAATTTCAACGCACATCTACAACCTCAACACCTGATTGGCTAATCCCTACAGTCCACTTGCCATGCTGGATTTCCTGGAAAACCCCAGATGTGGCACGCCCTGTCCGTGGACAGATGCGATGTCTAAGACCTCTACATCTAACTCCATCATCAGAGTTCAGCACTTAAATGTACTGTTGATCACTCTGAGTACAAGTATCATGTCATTGGAAAGAACCTACTACAAAAACTACTGTACAAGTCTCCAAGATGTCTACTTGCAGCTTCATGCATATCCACAGGCATGAATACAAACTACAGGTATGCATATTTTCTGCACAGTACATGTACAGCTCTTATAAATGCATATAAACAGAGTAACTGCCACTTAACTTGCATAACCTATAAAATTAACTTACTATTAATTTTTCCATCTGCTATCAACTGTCACTTCCGAACCTGTCTGCTATCTAAATTCTTTTTTTACACACACAACTATCTAAAAAATTATAATATTAAAAGATGGGAGAAATAACAGTATAATTGTAGAAAAACACTTAGTAGTGTATTATAAAATTACACACAGCCAGGATAAGCTCATGCATCTCTATACACTCACACAGATAGACAATATAATTGAAAAGCTCCCAGCTGAAATAACACCACTACCTGTACATCACATCCTTCTACTTTATTACCCACACCTTCACAAATGCATACATTGTATGCTTTTCTATACAGGTTCTGCCATTTACCTTATAAAAATTGCAAAATAAGTATATCATTATTTCTTCTATCTCCTAACATGCAATAACACAGCCTTAAGAAACCAAGTGAGTTTCATACACTGAGTATTCTACTCATTTGCAAAGCATGTTGAACTAACATATTGTAAGTAAAATATAAAGGCTGCACATAGTCAAAGGAAACTACATGCACACACTATGTTAAGTTATCCAACAACAATACTACTACAAAAACATAACAATCAACGTCTAAATTAACATCAGTGCTATAAACACACACAATTACTAACTTCTTTCTTTTACAATTGCAGTGAAGACCACTCTCCTGAAAAGCAGCAGCATCTGAAGTACAAACAACAACTCAGAAGAAACCTGCTCATTCCAAACAAAAAAGTAAGTACAATTCTACCATAATATTCTTACTGTTACTCAAACACACTGTGGGGTTGATTCATGGAATTTGTGCACCGAAAAATAGGGATTTGTGCACCATTCTGCCCACAAATCCCCATTTGTTAAACAAGGAGTTGCAGGCAGAATGACGTACACATCCCCGTTTTAAGGCACACAAATTACATAACTCAGCCCCTAGAATGGTAGTATTGCAGAACAAAGAAATGTTTAAATTCTATACCATTAGATTTAGTAATAGTGCTTCTCCTCACCACTAGCTTACTTTCTACTGTCATCTGAACTCCAGTATAGTAACACACAAATACAAGAATAGCCTTCCCAACTAGTTGTAGCTGCCCAATGCACAATCAAACACCACCACATATATCCTTACCATCATACTCAGACACTCATGCACACAGCACACATACATTGCAGAAAAGCACAACCCATACCTTCTTTTTTTTTTTTCAACAGACCCCAAAGAATGCCTACCAAAAAGCAAGTCCGTAGAGCAAATGAAAATAAAAGTTTCCAAAATAAGCATCTATCTCTAGCAGAATTGTACAAAAAGTTCAAACAAAAGATCTAATAGAGTCATTAAGTGAAACAAAACAAGCTTCCAGTACAAAAACTTTGCCTCCTCCTTCAAAATGTAAAATGAAACAGAAAGTGATTAACAAGAATTCAGCTACCACTACTGCTAGCACTGCTCCTATAAATCTTGATGTAGTGGCAAGTAACCATACCAAAAAAAGTATTTTACAAAATATTTTCCACCACAGAGTCCTTCAGAATCTTATAAAAACAGGAGAGAAATCATGCACAACCCTTAAAACCTACTGTAGAAAATTAATTTTAGACGCTTTCATAGACAGTGCAATCCTTCTCAAAAGGAAGTTATTTATTTTAGTGTTAAACAGAATGAACCACTAACAAAACTAACTACTAAATTACAAAAAAGACTTCTCAATAAACAGAATCTGAACAAAAATAACTTCTTAAATATCTGTGGAGGTGAATGGAGTCACACCACAAGCACAGAACCATATTTCAATGAAGAAGCATACAAACAAAATCAAACAAACACAATTGCCATACATAGAAGTGGAGGAGGGTATGATAAACCTAATAATACCATTATGGAAGAAGAAACGCTGCTCACAAAAATATCCCCAGAAAACTCAGTATCACCTCTCCATCAGACTGAACCAAAACGTCCAGTGTACAAATGGCCGTGCACATCAATGTGTAACATTGACAAAAAATCTTTCAAATCTTTACGCGAGTTCCTCAATCATTATGTAAAAGGCAAAGACAAATTCAAAATGAAACTAGTACAAAATATGGATACCTGTCCAGTGCGCAAACACACAGGACTACAAGGACATTCATTAGCCTGCATTTCAGGACCTAATTGCAAAAGCACCTTCCATCATATCAAAGTGATATCAACACATCATTCAACTATAAGAAATCTAGTCCATAAACTGTACTATGCTAAAAGTCCAGCTTTAGCATTAGACAATTTAAATAACAATCTTCTACATGGTACAGCCAAAGACCAACTCGAAGAAATAGAACATATCCAGAGAAAATATTTTGGAAGTGAAAGCCACTTACAAAATGCAATAGCTTTACAACAGACTAGGAACAATTCTACAAATGGCTACCTTCTACTACACACATACAAAAAAGAAATACTAAAATTTAAAAGTACATCCGCTGATGTACCATACAGTGTTACAGTGCTGCAGATCTTTTTGTAAAAGTAGCACAAAAACTGTAGACATGACATACAAAATAGAAGACAATGGCCCTCATTACGACCCTGGCGGAAAGTGACTGACCGGACCGCCACAGCGTAAATAGCGTTTCCGCCATTGCACGAAGGAGCAAAGTGCGGCCCATTCCGACCCATCGGGCACGAGCACCACGGCATGGCGGAAGTGCAAAGTCCGCGATGGCGGAAATGACCCCAAAACGGCCCACACCGCCGCCGTACGGCGCCCTAGGTGCAATACCGCCACCCATCACAGCGGACACCGCAGTGTGCGCCTACCGGAAAGTACGGTGACCGGAAATATACGGAAACGGAAGTTAAAACATGGGCCCGGAACGGGAAACATCCCGCCGTACACCTATAAAACCACTAAAACCACACAACCACTAAAAACACTACCCTGAGACACACCCCAACCCGTCATCCACCCTAGCGAAACCAAGAAAAATGGGAAAAGTAGCGAAGAAAGCGTGCGACCGCAAGCGGCAGGTCCACTTCTCCCGTGAGGAACTCACCGTGCTAACAGAGACCCTCCAGGAGAATGCTGCCGTCGTCTTCTGCACGCAAATGACCAGGACGGCACTTGCAAACAAGAAGGCCATATGGGCTCTGGTGGCACAGCGGGTAAGTGCGGTGGGGACCGCACCCCGCACCTCACAGCAATGCCGTAAGCGATGGGACGACCTGCGGATACGCGTCCGCAGCATACTCTCTGCCAACCGCAACATTGCCACAGCCACCGGGGGAGGTCCTGAATCACCCATCAAGTTGACCCCCTGGGAAGAAATCTGTGCCTCCACCATCGGAATGGAGAGCATAGAGGGAGTCGGAGGGATGGAGAAAGGAGTGCAGACATCCGAAGATTCAGGTAGGTGGCCCAAATAAAACAATGCCAAATCCACAAAGTCCATCCATGTGAAGTATCATGCGTCCACATAGTGCAACAGAAACACATGTCCAGGAGAACGTCCACACACATCGGCCTGATAGCGCACGTTAAAACCCACAATAAATACATAAATAATTAAAAACCCCTAAAACACGCACTACACGTGCAGCAGGCACACCCTAACTGCAGGCTGCCAAACAACTGCACCCTCACTCCACACACAAATGAAAGCACCTCCAAGGCCCCGACCCAAATCACCCTCAGGTACCACCCCAATGCATGTGATACAATGCCATTCCAATTCCCACAGACCCATCAATAACCCTCGCCCTCCTTTACTCCACCGCAGGGTCCGATCCAAACGACGAGCTTCAGGACACCCCTACCAGCACACCTGCAAAGAGGGCCAAGACCAACGGCCAAAGACCCTCCACCTCAGCTGCACGCATCAAGACACGGCAGCAGCACAAATCAGGTGGCAGCACAGAGGAGGGAACATCAACAGGCACCCCAGCAGCCAGCATGCCCACAACACCACCACCACAGGTCCCCCCAACGGATGCCACAGAAGGCACTGCCTCCGGTGGCAGCAGCACCATAGGTGACACCCCATTGATGGCAGCATGCTCCGACACAGAAGACGGGGATGTCGAAGTCAGATCCATCCATGACCTGTCCCAATCCCCCTGTCTGTCCCATCCCGTACAACATGAGGATACCACGCAGGGGCACCCACAAGACGACGACTGGCCATCCTCCACAAGCCCTGTGGCAAGGCAACATGAGGACAACAGCCCCTCTGTGACACCCCCGCAAATGGCCATGGCCCAGCAGAGGCAACAGTCCCTCGACCAGTTAATCGTGCAACAGCAGCAACTGGCCACGCTCCTCAAGGACCGTGCCGATGAATGTGGGGGCACTAAGGCAGACATAGAAACATCAACTGAGACACTTAGGGCAGAAATGGAGAGGAGTACAGAGACACTAAGGGCACAAATGGAGAGTAGCACCGAGAGCTTGAGAGTCCAAATGGAGAGAAGCACCGAGAGCCTGAGGGGGGAACTGCATGCGACGTCCAAGGACGTATGTGCCGAACTTGCCGCAGTGCGCCGTGTGCTCACTGAGCTCTCGCAAACCCTTAGGGACATGCATGGACGTGAGCAGGCAGAGACATCATCCGTTGCAAGTTCCGTCCAGGGCAGCCCCCAACGTAGATCTGGGAGGAACCTGCGCTCCACAGGCAGGGGTGCCCCTGATACCCGCAGAGGGGGCTTGCAATAGCGACTGCCCACTGACAATGAGCATCTTTGGACACTGGTGTTCGGGGGGGAGGTAGGAGGGTGGAGGGGGTGTGTTGGGCTCACTTGGGTGGCGGGTCGATAGGGTGTACAACATGATATCACATATGCCATAAAAAGTGCACGATCAACCAATGAGATGTGTGGACATTGATCTTTGTGTACTAGGCCATCATAGGCGTACAGTCCATATTGTGCATGTCCCAGACACACACAGTGCCACGAGTCCCGTGTCCATGTATCAGCCACCAGGCGTGAGTGCTAGAAGCATACATCAATGAGATGCTGACGAATGTCACGGCCCTCCGGTGCCTCGCAGACTCCTTGAGGTGCTGCCACATCCCCACCCTCATCATGACCATCATCAGGTGCTTGCAGTTCTGCGTCAGGGGGCATGGGCACATTTCTACGTACGCACATGTTGTGGAGCATGACACATGCCATCACCATCTTTGCAACCTTCTCATGGCGGTACAGGAGTGCCCCGCCAGACCTGCTGAGGCAGCGGAAACGACCCTTCAGTAGGCCGAATGCCTGTTCAATGACTACACGGGTACGTGAGTGGGCATGGTTGTAGTCCTCCTCATGCTGGTCCCGTGGGTTCCGGACTGGTGTGAGGAGCCATCTCTTCAGTGGATATCCAGCATCACCTGTATGTGGACGAGAAACGTATGATGTGGAATGCCATTGCTACGTACGCACACCCCCCCCCCTTCCTGCCAGGTCATTGCCGAATCACATACCCCACATTATCATGCATGAAATGAGACTCACCGAGTAGCCAGGATCTGTTCCCTGCGTGTCGCTCCATGTAGCGTGGTATTGTAGAGTTCCTCAAGACCATAGAATCATGGGTTGATCCAGGGAATCGGGCACAACAATGTGTAATGATCCTGTTGGAGTCACACACCATTTGTACATTCAGAGAATGAAATTGTTTTCGGTTGCGGTACTGGGCCTCCATGGCATGTGGGACGACCAATTCCACATGGGTGCAGTCGATGGCACCAATGCAACCCGGTATGCCGGCAAGTGCATGGAATCCCACTTTTGTGTTGGTAATTTCCTGCTCCGAGCGTGGTAGGGAGATGTAGTCGTCTGCGTGCTGCAGGAGGGCATCGAGCACTTGCAATAGTGTCCGTGAGAACAGTGGCTGAGAAATGCCATGCAACTGTCCGACTGTGTGCTGGTAGGTGCCTGTGGCCAGGAAGTGGAGTACAGACACCACCTTCAGTAGGGGTGGGATGGCGGTTGGGCTATCTATCATGCTGACAAGGTCAGCCTGTGTCATGTCCACAATGGCGGCTATGGTGTCCCGGTCCAGACGGTAGAGGGTGTGGATCTGCTCATCAGTGAGGTTGAACGGATGTGCTCGGAGGCGTGGGATTGCGGGCTGCCTGCGTGGTGGTAGTGGCTGTGCTGGCGGCCCTTGCTGGCCCTGCCTTGGCCTCCTCCTCCTCCTGCGTCTCCTCCGTGCGGCCGGTTGTAGTTGGTGTTCGTCTTCTTCTTGGAGTTGGAGTACTTGCAGTGCTATCAGGTCCCCCAGGGCCAACATCGCGAGTCCTGCCGGTAGCATTTCGGTGTGGTTGTGGGAGGAGACTGGCTGTGCAATTTATGTGTTTTCAGGCTGAATGGCCTCCACCTGTGGTGATTCATTCCACCTGTGCAAACTGCTCTCCCCTTTGGTCGAGCACGTCCCGCGCACAACGCTGCAATTCGTGGAATGGCATCTTGCTATTGCAATCATGTATTTGTACCCGATGGCCGTGTAACATTGGTTGATATGTTCATTCTGCTGTGGTCCCATTGGTTCACATACTATCTGTGCAGTCGCGAACAGAGTTGTGAAGGGTCAGTGGAACGTAGTACTCGAGTAACGGTGGGCCCTCATTCATCACTGTACCGAGTTGCAACGACGGGCGGGGCGTCCCATTCGTGGGTGAAGGCAGTTGCCATTTTCACACACAGCCGCACTCGATGGATTAATTAGTGTATTCAAACGGCCACAGATGCCTCTTCGACGTGATGTTGCAAATGAGGAATTCGTAGGGCGGCGCTTTCGGTTTTCAGCTAGCGGCGAGGAGATGCCCACAGGTCTGACTGCAAATATAACGTTCTATTGTTCAATGTCCTTGGGACAGGGGCCATGGCGAGAATGCAATGATTGATATGAATGGTTTGGGATGCGCAATAGCGACGTGGGCGATGAGGCCGGACGTTCCCATATACATGTTACTTCACTACACTGGAATTACGGGCTGGGGCACTGTGGATTTTGCAGGCTGCATAACGCACAGACTCAATGGATATTTCTAATGTTATGTGAGTAAATATTCAGGCGTTTTAATCCCGGGATGAGGGAATGATGAATGGATGCATGGGCAGGTGATTTGATACAGAGTTTGCCATGTACAGGGCTTCTTGGGATCTATCCGCCTCCCCTACGCTATGTGATGCAGGGCTGCCATAGTGGGACCATCGTCTATCTGGCCTTGTTGAGCCCTCCCTGTCTCGACGCGCCCTCAGACACTTGTGTCCATGCACGTTACCAATCCCATCAGATGGATTCTGTTTTCACACGCGCATGCACAGGTATACTCGTTTGTGATGGTGTTTACACCTCGACATAGATAGTTATGAGTCGCAAGTGGTTTTTGGGTGGTGATGGACCTTTGGAGTGGGCTAGCATGCATGTGGCTGTGGATTTAGTGTGATCATTGCAGTGAGTTGTTGGAATGTAGTACTGATGGCCATTCTGTTCTTTTTCTTTTCTTTTGGTTGACAGGTATCTCCTCCCCTTTTGCCACTGCCATCTGTATGCCACTCCTGCAGATGGGTTTTACTCCCGACACCTGCTGCTTCGTGTTAATCAGTGGAGCAGCATTACGATCTTATGGGACGATCGCCAATGGGCCACATGCCCTTACGCAGTACTGGTGGCTCGGAGCAACATTTCGGCCTTTCAGCTGGACTAGTGCCTCCACATTGGGACGGCCCTGCGGTTCTGTGCGCTTCCATGTTGCCTTTTCGTACGTGAATGTGGCTCTGTGTACCATGAGGGAACAGGGCGTCACACAAGTAGTGGCTGGTCATTTCTTGCGGATGCAGCCCACAATGGTGAAATGTGTTTTGGAGTTCATGGCCTGATGGCTGTATGGGCTTGGTGATTTTGTTGTGCATTAAATTTCTATTCTGATTTGGCCCTTGTAGCGTTCTTCTTTGCAAATGATGTGGCATATGCCTATTTGGGGGGCGATGTATTGTGAGGATATCTGCACTGGGTTCCAGCTTCGGAGTTTAGTTGCGTGGTACTGTACTGGGCGCGTTTGCCTACGAAGCCCGTGAGGTCAGGGATGGGGGCTGCCCAATGTTGTCATGCTCAGGGGCGGGGGATTGGGTTTTGTGTGCCAGATGCCGGTCAGCCAGGTGGACTGGTGGAATGATGTGATTTTCGGAATATTGCTGGTCACAGGTGCCTGTGTTTGCGTGCGTTTCTTGGTGGGGGACTGTGGTCATGTCCATTGGGATGGCTTCTGTGTTCGTGCCATCTGTGCCCTGCAGCTCCCATTGGCCCCTGTTGTGTTTCTTTTGTTCGTTGGCATGCATGGGTGACTTGTACATTTCAATGGTTGCATTGTGACTTCATTGCACCTACGGGGAGTTGTACTTTGTGGGCAGGGAGCGGTGTACGGGCACTCAGTGGGGCCGTTTACGGTTGATTCGCGATGCCGTACTTCTCACCATGGCGGAATGGTGCATTCCGCCATGCTTGATGGCGTTAGGTACATGTCCGCTAGGGTCGGAATTGGCGTACACTTGCGCCATGGTGGTGTTTACGGTTTGGCATGGCGCGCGCGCGCGTGCTTGGTGCAGTTAGCGTTGGCGTTCACTACGGTGTCGCTAATGGCATCGTACTTTGCGGTGACGGGTCATAGTCGCACCGAGCGCTATTCGATGGCGGTATTGCATTTCCGCCATCGTTTTTCGATTTCCGCCAGGGTCGTAATGAGGGCCAATGAATATTCCAAATGGTTTGAATTAGCTTTCTACCGTATAGCAGAAAACAAATATGAAATAAATTACCCCTTAATACTTTGCAGTTACTGCACTGCAAAACTTGACAACAACCAAACTCCTTCACCTGCTATAACAAATAA
Organism: Ambystoma mexicanum; assembly: GCF_040938575.1. NCBI lineage: Eukaryota > Metazoa > Chordata > Amphibia > Caudata > Ambystomatidae > Ambystoma > Ambystoma mexicanum. The sequence continues at coordinate 234,099,598 of NC_090936.1, forward strand.
CTTAGAATTTTCCCCACTACCAAAACCCTTGCAACAACTCAATGTATATGAGAGCATCATAATTCAAACAGTGCATCCATTTCAAGCAATAATACGCCTTCAACCAAAAATCAGCAAAAATACCTCCCTCAGAATTAGTGAAAGGCATTCGTGGCAAAGTAGTTTATTTACCATTAGACCTGAAAGAAAATGTACACACTCTAGGAGTGCAATGTCCATTAGAGCAATCTTTAATTGTCTTAGTAAATGGTGTACCCACAAAAGACAAAAAAAATTGGCAACAACTCGTAGACTTACATAAAGTTACACTAGCCTTGCAATATCTAAAAGTCAACAATGAATACTACAAAGAAATGAATATTGAAGAAAACCTGAGGGAAACGACTGAAATAATTCAAGAGTCACCAGAAACTGGTCAATTTGAACGTCTAGATCCTGCTACAGTATCCAATATTGTAGACCATTATACAATTCATCCATTACACTCTAAATACACCATAGATGATGCACTAGAAACATACCAAATGAGACAAACCAAAGTTTCACCAATCAGCATATGGGAAAAAGTATAGAAGCAGGTGCTTTTCCTCTATTCTTTCCTACTGGGCAAGGAGGAAGGTACGATGATAGACCCGCTCAGATAACATCATCAGAATACTGCTTGTTATGAATGTATTCTGAAGATCCCAGATTTAGACAAAATGTGGAATATATATTCCACCTACTCTTTGAAAGTGAACTAGCAACTCTATGCTACGGAGTTGCACACACATTGAAATCAGGTACCCATTTTCAAAATATGTCAGCTACGCAATTACTACAAAAAGTGTAAGAAAAAGATGAGGTTTTACAATCAAGCATTACAAATCTGTTAGCAAACATGCGTGATACTAAAGAGTACTGGTTCCAATGTCACAGAGATGTACGTTCTATGATAAGAAACCTTGGCCCACCCATTTGGTTTGTTACATTAAGTTGTGCAGAATATGCATGGGAAGATTTACATGATTTCCTACGCATATCAAACAAAAACAAAACAAACATAACACCTGGAGAACTTTGCTCTCTAGATTCTGTTAATTTTTCAAGATGTTTCCATCATCGCTTCATTGCTATGCTACACTTTATTTGTAATAAAACTGTTCCTCCCCTCGGAGAAGTGCAACACTTCTTTTGGAGAAAAGAATACCAAGCCAGAGGAGCACCACATATCCACATGCTTTTATGGATTAAAGATGCTCCTAAATTTGGTCAAGACAGTGATATCACTGTTTTACAGTTTATCGAAAAATATGTCACTTATGAAATTCCTTCAGAATCAACAAATAGTGTTCTTCATGCACAAATTTTACAATTTCAAAGACACAAATGTGGGAAATATTGTCGTCGCAAATACAAAAACAAAGGGAAATACTACACCAAATGCTGCTTTGGTTTCCCTAGACCAGTTACAGCAACAGGTCAAGTAAACAACTTCATGTCTTCAGTTAGACATAGTGTTAAAGATAAATCACCTAAGAACACATATTACATAAAAAGAACAGAAGGAGCAAAATATATCAATGATTACAATGCAATCATTGCCCTCTTATGGAACCCAAACATAGATGTGCAGTACATTTCAGACAATTCCTCTGCAGTTGCACAATATGTTACAGCCTACTTAACAAAAGCAGAAAAAACAGAGCTTCAAGACCTCTGGAAAGACCTATCATCAGACAAAACACTATCTCAGAAATTGTACAGCTTAGGCATAAAAATGCTCTCTCATAGATAATGTGGCTCCTATGAAGCTGCAGATCGTTTAACCGGTACTGCTTTGTATGGAAAATCTGAAAATATAGTATGGCTAAGTCTTGGTCCTGATAAATCTAGAAAAAGAGTTCTCAAATCATATGAGGACATAGAAACAATAGCCAAAAATGATCCCAACAGCCAAGACATTTTGTAAAACAATTTACTAGACACATCCTACCCGAACAGGAGTACCACTTTGGAAACCATGTGTCTATACCACATAGCCCAAAACTTTGTATACAAAAATAATATAAAACCCAATGAACAATGAAGGCAGCTTAGTGAAACTTACCAAACGAAGCATAAATAATCATATAAAATTGTCATTAACAACTCCTCAACAGAAAGAACTATATTACATGTCTCTGCTACAACTTTTTAAACAATGGAGAAAAGAAGAAGAGATACTCGATAACTATGACTCCTATGAAGACGCTTTCAAAGCAAATTAAAGCACTATCTCGGATCTAAATTTTACGCAGTACAAAACAATGTTGCAAAATGAACAGCAACACGAAGAAGAACTCCAAGCCCAACTAGATACGGACACACCCGACAGTAGTCAACCTTCTGTGACAGGACACCAAGAACCACTGGGACAGCCACTAATAGCAAATGAGGCAGAATTAGCTATGACAGAAGTAGAAAACACCAAGTGTCACTATGAAGAAGATACAGACGACTTAACTGTACTACAATCAAAACTAAATCGATTTCCGCGCACAGCGTATTCATGGGGTTCAGGCTCCAAAAGCAGCCGTGGCGCAGAGTGGCGCAGCGACCCTGTAGCAGCGCCAGTTACGCCCCCAATAACGCCCTCGTGCAAGGAAAAGCCATCAAAATCCCCAATCCAGTGCAAAGGGCTGCGCCAACCCTGGACCAGTTTACCGGACTGCCAAACAGCAAACACCAAGCGGGGAACGTGTATTACGGGTTTCGCTGTAACTTACACACGCGAAAGGGCCTGTGCGAGTGGGGTACGTGTATAACTGTTGTTTGCGTGAATTTATACACGCGAATGGCCTGAGTACGTGTATTTCAGGGGTGTGCGGGAAGTTTCACATGCGATTGGCCTGGGTACGTGTATTTCCGGGGTGCGCGGGAAGTATTACACGTGATAGGCCTGGGTACGTGTATTTCAGGGGTGCGTGGGACGTTTTACACGTGAATGGCCTGGGTATGTGTATTCCAGGGGTGTGCAGGAAGTTTCACATGCGATTGGCCTGGGTACATGTATTTCAGGGGTGCGCGGGAAGTCATACACGCAAATGGCCTGGGTACGTGTATTTCAGGGGTGCGCGAGAAGTTTCACATGCGTTTGGCCTGGGTACATGTATTCCAGGGGTGCGCGGGAAGTTTCACACGCGATTGGCCTGGGTACGTGTATTTCAGGGGGGCGCGGTAAGTTATACACGCGAATGGCCTGGGTACGTGTATTTCAGGGGTGCGCGTGAAGTTTCACACGCGATTGGCCTGGGTACGTGTATTTCCGGGGTGCGTGGGAAGTATTACACGCGATAGGCCTGGGTACATGTATTTCAGGGGTGCGCGGGAAGTTTTACACGCGAATGGCCTGGGTATATGTATTTCAGGGGTGCGCGGGAAGTTTTACATGCAAATGGCCTGGGTACATGTATTTCAGGGGTGCGCAGGAAGTTTTACACGCGAATGGCCTGGGTATGTGTATTCCAGGGGTGTTTGCCTTTAAGTTTTACACGCGATTGGCCTGGGTACTTGTATTTCAGGGGTGCGCGGGAAGTCATACACGCGAATGGCCTGGGTACGTGTATTTCAGGGGTGCGCGGGAAGTTTCACATGCGATTGGCCTGGGTATGTGTATTCCAGGGGTGCGCGGGAAGTTTTACACGCGAATGGCCTGGGTACATGTATTTCAGGGGTGTGCGGGAAGTTTTACACGCGAATGGCCAGGGTACCTGTATTCCAGGGGTGCGCGGAAAGTTTCACACGCGATTGGCCTGGGTACGTGTATTTCAGGGGTGCGCGGGAAGTTATACACGCGAATGGCCTGGGCACGTGTATTTCAGGGGTGCACGTGAAGTTTCACACGCGATTGGCCTGGGTATGTGAATTTCCGGGGCGCACGGGAAGTATTACACGCGATAGGCCTGGGTACGTGTATTTCAGGGGTGCGCAGGAAGTTTTACACGCAAATGGCCTGGGTACGTGTATTTCAGGGGTGCACGGGATGTTTCACACGTGAATTGGCAGTGTGGGTCCTCCCAGGTGTCCCCTCTACCCCCTCCACAGCCCTTGCAGGCAGCCCACAACACAGGGGACTACCCTGCACCCCTGGTCATGCCCCGCAGGCAGCCCATCCACCATGGGCATGCCCCCCAGCCAAGCCACATGTCACGTTGCAATATGATCACCAACACATGTCTCCCAGCACCCCCACCCCCAGCAGTCAGGGGCACCTGCCAGCAGGCCCCCACACATGTCTCCCAGCACCCCCACCCCCCAGCAGTGCGGAGCACCTGCCAGCAGGCCCCCACACATGTCTCCCAGCACCCCCACCCCCCAGCAGTGCGGGGCACCTGCCAGCAGGCCCCCACACATGTCTCCCAGCACCCCCACCCCCCAGCAGTGCGGGGCACCTGCCAGCAGGCCCCCACACATGCCTCCCAGCACCCCCACCCCCCAGCAGTCAGGGGCACCTGCCAGCTGGCCCCACACATGTCTCCCAGCACCCCCACCCCCTAGCAGTGCGGGGCACCTGCCAGCAGGCCCCCACACATGTCTCCCAGCACCCCTACACCCCAGCAGTGCGGGGCACCTGCCAGCAGGCCCCCACACATGTCTCCCAGCACCCCCACCCACCAGCAGTGCGGGGCACCTGCCAGCAGACCCCCACACATGTCTCCCAGCACCCCCACCCCCCAGCAGTCAGGGGCACCTGCCAGCAGGCCCCCACACATGTCTCCCAGCACCCCCACCTCCAGCAGTCAGGGGCACCTGCCAGCAGGCCCCCACACATGTCTCCCAGCACCCCCACCCCCCAGCAGTCAGGAGCACCTGCCAGCAGGCCCCCACACATGTCTCCCAGCACCCCCACCCCCCAGCAGTGTGGGGCACCTGCCAGCAGGCCCCCACACATGTCTCCCAGCACCCCCACCCCCCAGCAGTGCGGGGCACCTGCCTGCAGGCCCCCACACATGTCTCCCAGCACCCCCACCCAGCAGTGCGGGGCACCTGCCAGCAGGCCCCCACACATGTCTCCCAGCACCCCCACCCCCCAGCAGTGCGGGGCACCTGCCAGCAGGCCCCCACACATGTCTCCCAGCACCCCCACCCCCCAGCATGCGGGGCACCTGCCAGCAGGCCCCCACACATGTCTCCCAGCACCCCCACCCCCCAGCAGTGCGGGGCACATGCCAGCAGGCCCGCACTCATGTCCCCCTGCCCCCAGCTCATGACGATCCCAATCATGGCCCTTATGGCCATCCTACCCAGCACAAAGACCCAACCAAGTATTGCATCCACCCACATAGAAAAGGACATGATACAACCCCAATGGCAAGTAAGTAAATGAACACATGTCCGTCACACACACACAATGGTTGCAAGTGAATGTGAAAACCCATATCTTGACCTCCATGAAACCAATGAGATAATACCACACATCAAAGTATGAAGAAAATAATTTATTAAACACAACATTAATGTAATTAAAATCAAACAAACAACAATGGGAATAAAAAGAGAATAGCTGGATGTCCGTGAAAGAATGAAAAACCAGAAATCATAATCCAAAGAAATCCAAAAGAAATGGTGTCCAAAGTCACAGTCCAACAAAGCAAATCCAAGGGAAAAAACAAAGTGAAAACCATTGCTCCATGGTGAAATTTTAAAAAAAAGAAAGAGGAATCCAATGGTAAACTATATACAACAATCCAGGGTCAATGAGCCCAACTGAAGAAATGAAACCTATCAAAAATAATACCTATTCAAAAAAATATACAGAAACTTGGTGCATTGTCCAAGCGCAACCAAAATATAGAAAAAAACGAAAGGAAACTTAACACTAAAGAACTATTTACAAGGGCAGCGGGCTAGTCCGATGGCACACTTCTGGATGTTCCGGGCCAGGGCATCATCGCACTCCTGCTCAATGTCCTGGAGGCGGTCCTCTTCCATGGCCCCGAGGGATCACAGGGACGACATGTTCTCCTCCAACTCCCTGCGAATCGCCTCGAGGCACTCGGCCCGCCTCAGGGCCCTCCGCATGGAGTTCTCCGCCCTGACCATCGTGAGCCGTGCCTCTTCCGCCCACTGCCGCTCCGCATCTATGGCGTGGCCCAACCGCTGCCACACGGAAGACACTTCCCGTCCTGGGTCCTCCTGCCCTCCGGCCGATGCCTGCCGAAGGCCCGGAGCCATCATGGCTCCCACCTTGTTGCCGCTGCTGCTCTGCCTGTGGCCGTGCCATGGCTCCTGCTGCCTGCACATCCTCCTCCGGCTGGGGTGCAGTTGTTGAGGTGCCACCCATGCTGGACGTCCGACTCCCGACTGTGGCAGGGATCTTACCTCCACCAGCCTGGCCGCACGGTCAGAGGCAGCTCCACAGGGCACCCAGGTGATACATGGGTGGGAAGATGGCACGGAGGACGACTGGCGCATAGGGGGTTCAGGTGAGGAGGGGGTCGAATCAGGTCCCAGTAAACGGAGGAATCCGGCCTGGCTGACCTGTCCCAGTAGGCTGACGTGGTCAACGAGCCATTCGAGATGACGTGCAGTCTCCTCATGAAAAGACTGCAGGTCACCTCCCATGGCCCGTTGACGCAATGCCACACCACCCAGGACAGGCACAACCCGGTCCCAGATAGCCACGTCCGCAGGCAGAGGAAGGCCAGTTGTCGTAAGCTCATCCCCTGCCTGAAAACGGGTCTGGTGCAGGATGATGCAGTCACAGGATCGGGGACAGGATTACACACAGGCACCTCCGCGGCGGCCTGTGCTGCCTCCTGTCCCTGCCCCTGCACTGCACCACTAGCACCAGTGGAATCCCCACCTCCAGACCCCGTTTCTGTCCCTTGCATGGCTTCCTCCTCCACCAAACCCCCCACCAACCTGGATGACTCCGTGCCATCTTCCTCCGTCGGGCCCTGTGGGGTCTCAGCTGCCCCTTCTGCTGCCGAGGAGTCCAACTCCGACCTCCGCCTCTTGGACCTCCCCTCGGCAGCTGCGACCTGGGACGCGGCACCAGACTCCTCACTCCCCAATGAGATGACAACCGGGGAGGGGAGCCGGGCCTTGCGTCTCCGGCTGGCAGTGCGATCCCCGCCGCTGTGCTCCACAGCACCCTCTCCGTCCTCTTCATCAGTTGACGTTGCAGACAGGGAGAGATAGGAGACAGGCATCAGGGCACTGTACAGTGGACTCATACACACATGACAGTTGCACACGAGTGTCATTGTCAAACTTCAGACATGGCATCACAATCCCCAACACACATGACATTTCAACTCACACACATGAGCTATTCCACAGCCGTATCGCAACAGCCAGCACCATCCATACACATACAACAGCATGAGCAGGCAAAGGTGAGCCAGACATCACATGAGACACAGGGAGTGCACTAGACATGCACACACGCCACCACACTTACATGCATGTGTACACCTCCACCAAGTGTCGCAGTGATGAGATCGGCATCCATGTCACATCTGGCAATCAGTCTTCTACATATCAGTGTCGCAAGCATCCATGTTGCACCTTTGTCAAATACACACACATGCACATGTACACGGTGCAGATACATGCAGCTGGAACCGACATCCATGTGTGACACCACGACCTTGCCTACTTACATACACAGTCATACAAACATGTGTGCTCACACATCTGCATTTGGCATGCAAGCTTACACACACATGCACCATCCATGTGTCACACATGAGAGGCCTTGCATGTGTTAGCCTCATGGCCCTGTACACACACATCCATACATGGCCCTACAAAACCACATGTGCAACCTGCACACTACTGGCACACCACCACACGCACAGCTTACAATCAGTATGCATGTACACTTACCGCTCGACTCCAGACGGGTCTGCCTCTCAAGGACCTGGACGTGGAGCGCTGGGGATATGCGTCCCAGGACCCTCATTTGATCTTCCGACAGGTGGCCCTGGCGCCCCTTAGCATCCACTGCCATCAAGAGGCTTCTTGAGGGTCCTGGACCTGAAGTCCTCCCAGCGCTTCTTGACATGATGGAATTGGCAGACTGCCACCCCCTCCGCATTGATGGCAGTCACGATGTCCGTCCAGATCCTGGTCCGTCCTTCCTTGTCGGCGTGCAAACTTCCGAAGAGGGCATCATACTGCCCCAGGACTACCTCCACCAGGACAACAACTTTGGTGGCAGTGAAGCTGCTGGCCCTCTGCCTCTCTGACTGGGGGTTGCCAGTGGTGCCAGATGGAGATGTGCCCGACATGGCAACCCCAGAGGCAGGAGTGGGTGGGCAACTGGGTCCTGGGGCTGGGCTGTGGAGCGATGGAATCCCAGTCGGGAGTCTTCGGTTCCAGCAGGGGTGGTCACAGCAACTGCACCCCTGGCTGATGTGCAGGCAGCAAATAGCAGGGTACGTGGCCAGCAGGCAGGCAGGCAGCAGCAGATGGCAGGTGGGAGCGTGCTCGGGGCTCTGGGGGGCAGTAATTCAGCCTTCTGGGCAGGAGCATGGTCTTCCGTGTGCTTACGCGTGGCCAGCTTGATATGGAGTGATTTGGCACGTGAAAATCCAACACGTCTGCGTGTAATTCGAGGAAAGGCCCTTAGCGCGTAAGTGCGTCAGCACACGTACGCGATTTCATTGGATCAAAGGCCCTTAGCGCGTAAGCGCGTCTGTGACGTGCGCGCGGGCGTTTCCCTGATCACGGGGGGTGCATGTTACACGTCCAAAAACTGCACGTCCGAGTGTCAGCTCATGTAATTGGAGGATAGGCCCTTAGCGCGTACACACGGAAGTGACGTTGGACGTGTGGGCTGTTTTAAAAGGCATGTGTATGATGCCATTTCCTTGTACGTGCTTTTCGTAGAGAGCGAGTGGGTGAATTCTGGACTTCTTGTCGGTTCACACGCGATTTACTTCCCAGCGTTTCTAGTTCGTACTCCCTGTTACCTCTGACAGCTTTTTTCTGATTTTCTGTTGGGCCTGTTTCCTCAAACAGCGTTCACTTCTTCTTTTGTCCTGTCTCCTCAGACAGCATACAATTCTTCTCTTGGCGGGGGTGTTGCCAACGCGCACACGTGCGTATTTTTCACGCTCTTTTTCCAGGCAGACGGTGAGTCGCGCACGTATTTACCAACTGTGCCTGCCCCATGTGTCGCGTACCCCTTCAAAGGTCATTGTAGGCTGCGTGTCACACGCGTACGTTCATTTTTGCGTTTCTGGGTGCCACAGCGTAGTGCGGGTTCATTTTTCCACGCACGTGGTCTACGAGGGGTTGCGTGCACATTATTTTCTGTTTTTGGGGTGCCTGTGCGTTGTGTGATCCGTCATCTTTCCCCAGGGGTCACATACAGCCTTGCTAGAGCACTAGGGTTCGAATTCCATCTGGTACCCTACCCCTTTGACCCCCAATTGCCCAGGACAATGGTTTACTGCAACTTCCATACGCAAAACAACAAAACAACACCAGTGCCATGGTTGGGAGGCAACCAAGCGGTAAGGGTGGCAAAGGTGGCCGAGCCTCAAGTGGTGGTGGGCGCGTAGGGGACGTGGCCGAGATTTGCAGGGTACCCCTAGCCCCCCATGTGTGGAGGACCAGTCAGGGACACCCATGCCCCCCCCCCATGGTTGAGGGAAACGTGGCTGACACCATCCCTGCTCAGCCCTTGTTGGACCGGCCCATTGTGGCACCTGACCTGGCACAGGGTGACTCCCTGGCTGACTTCCAGGTCGGCAAGTCTAGGCCACGTGTGGCGGTGCAAGTTGGTGTCACCAGGCCACGTGGATCAGGGGTAGCTATGTCATCTGCTGCCCCGAGTAGGCAGGGTGGGGAGGCTGCAGGGGCAGCTGCAGCTCCATCCACCCCAGCTCTGACTCTCCCAGCCAGGACAGTGTTGGTCCCAGTCCATCTTGCTAACGTTCCCCCTGACTACATCAAACTTCAGCCAATGCCTGCACCAAGTCCCATGGTCAGTGTGCATTCCCACACGCCAACTACCCAGTCCACTGGTGCTCCTGCCCCTAGTGGCCAGAGCGGCGTAGGCCACTCAGGATCCCCACCACCTTCAAAGAGAAAGAGGAAGAGTGCACGTCCAGTACAGGCTGATGCCCCAGACACGGCTACACAGTCCGGCACACCAAGGAAGCCTAGCTTCACTGATGCCGAAGGTGATGCACTTGTGCAGTATGTGTCCACACATGACTGCGAAATGTTGATAACTGCAGGGTGCAAGACCACACCTGCTCAACATCAGGCACACTGGCAGACCGTCGCAGACATCATAAGTGCCCTTGGAATTGTGAGGCGCACAGCTAATGATTGCAACAGCACTGGAATGACCTTAAACGCAGGGCAAAGAAAAAGCTGGCCTCAAGTCATGCCGCTACTCTGGTGACTAAAGGTGGGTCTCCAGCAGAGGACATTGAACTCACTCTACATGAGTATGTTGCTGGGACCTACGTCACAGAGGAACAGATCCGAGGTGTGGGAGAACTGCCAGATTACGAGACATTGTCCGGTGAGTGCACAAGCATGTGTGTGTGGTGTGTGTGAGGAGTTCTGATTGAGTGCCAGGTGAGGGTGTGTGTGCCTGAGTGGTTTGGGGCACCCATGTACTTCATCCAAAACATTCTGCGCCCCTGGATTTGGGTATTACAGTATCCCTTCTGCCCACAATAGACATTTTGTGCTACAACACGCCAGTTGCCCTTGAAGTGTCATCTTGCAACAACATTGTTCCGTATTTTTAAGTGTTCATTCAGGCTGATTGTTTCAATTCCCCCACTTTTACTACACATTTCTCAGCCCTATTGTCACATATGTGACATGCCTATGGTACATGCCATCTGTGTGATGGCATGTGTCATGTATGTGGATTGGACATGCCACTCACAGGCCAATGTGTGATGGCACTGCTAGCCAGCATGCAGCTCATGTGTTGCTCTTCCATCTTGGTGTCATCAGGGTCTGCCATTTGCCTCCCCTTCAAACTCAGTGACAGTGCATGCATGGGAGGGTTATAGTCATGTGGGACATGTGTCAATCAAGTACTGGTTCTGTAGCTTGTCAGGCCTAATTGTGTGCCATGGTGCTAATGCCTGTTTCCATTTTTTATCTTTCATGTTTTTGCAGGGGATGACGCACTTGATGCTGTTGAGGCTGAGGAGATGGTGCAGACCCAGGAGGGATCTAGGGCACGACCGGGCACCAGTGGGGGACGTGGTGTGGTGGTGGGGGAGAACCCTCTCTTGCTGCAGACCATTCTCTCCAGGGGTGTCTCTGGGTGCACCTCCCCAGACCTCTATTCAGGTGTTGATTCGGATGATGAGACCTATGTGCCGTTGCAGGTAAGTGTTTCTGGGAGCGATTCTGTTCTGTCCTACCCACCTGCACCAGGGGTAGAGCCCACTATGGGGATGTCAGTGTTGGTAGGTCCGCCTTTGGTGGTTACGGATGCAGGGCCACACTCCGCAACATCTGATCCTGTTCCTGTGCAAGCAGATCAGAGGGGAAATGCTGCAGCTTCAGGCAGTGCTGACACAGCAAGGTGCAGTTCGCCTTGCCCCAGAGAGGTGTGGTGCCCGCCAATGCGGTGGCCGTACGCCACCAGGCAATACCGCATGTGAGCAATCCATATTCGGTATGGCAAACCAACAGGCAGCATCATCTGATATGATGGCTCAAGCAATGGAGAGGGTGGCCACTTCCATTGTCCCCCCAGAAAGGCAGATGAAGCAACTACAGCAGGCAACAGACTCCATTTGCCAATCACTCAGGGAGGACATGTTGGCATCAAACAGGGACAGACGGGTGGCCCTGGACACTCTGCAGGAAGCCATTTCTATGGAGTCCCAGGGCCACAGGGAAGCCCTGAGGGTAGAAGTCCATCACCTCAGGCAGACTCTTGTTGACCTTGAGGCTTCCACTCACACGAGGACAGAACAGCAGCTGGAGCGGCTCACACGTACGCTCTCAGCTGAGATGCAGGCAACTCGGGAGGAGGTCCGGGCATCACGTCAGGTGGCGCATGGGGATCTCCGCACTATAATCCTCCAAAATGAGACCTTCCACACCCGCATGCTCGCTGCCATGGAGGACCAGACTAGGGCTTTGCGTGGGCTGCCTCCCATAGCACCACCACCTCCTGTGGCGGCAGCAGCACAGGGTGAGGAGGGCGACCACAGCGAATCTGAATCTCCCACGATAGCGTAGCCGTGCAGGCCATGAGCCCATTGAGGTGTTTTTTTTTTCCCAGCATCCACACAGGTGGCTGTTCGTGTGCACCCTGTCCTCAGACCTCCTGGGTGGCCTCCCCCAACCCCTCTCGCCCCCACATGGCCATTTTTGATTTTTGATTTTTGATTTTTGATTTTTTGTTACAGTGTGTTGCCTTGTGTGGCTCCCGTGGGCATCCACTGTATTCCGGCTGGGCACATGCAGGCTTGTCCTGAGTTTGGGTTAGATTCTTGGGTTTGTGAGACACACACCCCTCCTGCTTCCCGTTTCCATGGGCTTGCAAAGGGTGTGCCCAAGTGACAGTGACTTACACAGTGACGTTGGACTCCCATGACATGTGTGGGCAGTCTGTAGTCAATACTGTGTATACATTCCTAGTGCATATTGTTGTTGTATTGTACACTGCATGTTGTATTGATGTGTGCTTGTGCATCCATGTCTCCCTCCTAATTTGCAGGTTCATTCCTCATGTCTTCACAAGGCCGTCTACTTCGGAGATGGAGTTCATGTTCTAAGCAGTGCACTTACAGATTTGCGTGGCTTCCAACACTGTACAGTTGGAAGTGGTCGATGTGCTGGCATAATCAGGTTGTAAGACTAGGTATCCTTTAACTTGGTGCTGTCATGTTTATGCTATGTTTGGGGTTGGGTAGCGGCATTGTATTGTGGTAAATATTTGGTTATGTGTGTTGTTAGTTCTACATTGATGGGAGCATATTGTGTGTGGCCAGTTTCCATTAGGGACACTGTACTTTGTGACACTTGTGTCACGTTTTGGGGATTACTTTGTTTGCTCTCACATAGCATGACATGCCATGGTGTGTTCGGTGGCGGTGCTGGGGAGGGGTTGGGTGACATGGCACTGTTGTCATGTTGTATCTTGCAAGGGGGTAATGATTTTAGCAGCACAGAAGTGTGTCTTTTGATGACACAGCATTGGTGGTGTTTGTGTAGGTAGGGATGCACACAATGGAACACTTCCAGGTGAACAATCTCAGGCTGGTATGGTTGTGACAGTTGACTGTCACTTGCCTCATCATCATTGATTGTCAGCTGGTATGTGCCAGGGCTGTGTGCACTCCACAGGGGTGTGATTTTAGGTGAAGTAATTAGCCACCAGCTGCGTACGGGCTGCCTCACCCCGTGCCCTTTCCCATCTCATGCGCAGCGGGCGTGCATGTGGTTGCGGATGTGGGGGCACCACCATGTCCACGGCCAGGCCCCGGCATGTTGCAACGTTGTGCAGGACACATGCTGCCACCATGATCCTGCACACTACTGGGGGAGCGTATAACAGCTGCCCACCAGAACGGTCAAGGGAGCGAAAACGTGACTTGAGCACTCCGAATGTGCGCTCCACTATGCCCCGGGTTGCAATGTGGGCTGTGTTGTATCTTACCTGGGGTGGCGTGGTGGGGTTCCGAATTGGCGTCATCATGTGGGTGCTCAGAGGGTAGGCACTGTCCCCTGGTGAGGTGGTGATGGGTATCATTAGTGGGGTTGTGACATTACTCAGTATCTGACATGCATGCATGTGCAGTGGCATTTATACTCACCAAGCAGCCATGTATCGCCATGCCGCCCAGCTTCTAGGTCCTGGTTTAGGGTTGACATTCTGTAAATGAAACTGTCGTGGGTGGAGCCTGGATAGTTGGCATATACTGAGGTGATGATTCCCTTGGCATCACATACTACCTGGACGTTGATGGAATGCCAGTGCTTGCAGTTTCTATAGATGTGCTCAGGTGCCCTGGGGGACATAGAGCCACATGGGTGCAATCAATGGCACCTAGCACTTTGGGGAATTGTGCCACTCCATAGAAATCCTGGGCGGCAGCCTGCCTTTTTGCAGGTCTTCTGGCAGGTATATGTGCCTGCGGACTGATGGGCGTGCAGTGATGATGGCCAAGACCTGGTGTAGGCAGCGTGACTGCGTGGCCTGTGACACCCCCCCCCCACTATGGCACTTGTCCGCTGAAATGATCCAGTGGCCAAGAAGTGCAGTACATTAAGGACCTTCTTCAGGGGGCTGAGTGCTTGGGAGCAGAGGGTGGGTGATGTGAGGTCATCCTCCCACTCACTGACCAGGTCGAGTATTATGTCAGGTGGAAACCTGTACCTCCCATACACCTGGTCATCAGGCATCCCATAAAGGCTGGTTCTGGGTGTAAAAATTCTGGCCCGGACTATCCTCCTCCTACTCCTGCGGTATCCCACGACCACTGCTGCTAGGAACGGTATATTCATCCTGGCGTCTGATCTTGTTTGTTGTTTGCGCGCACTTTTATGCTGCGCGGGTCGACGTACCCCTGCTTCCTGCTGGCGTACGTGTTTCCGGATTGGCACGTCTTTTTTGGCGCATGCCTTAGGCCTGTTCGATTCCATGAATGCGTGTTGTAGGCGAGCGTGTAAGACTTCCCGCGCACCCCAGTAATACACGTACCCCGGTCACTCAGGCCCACTCGCGTGTGAAACCTCACGCGCACCCCAGTAATACACGTACCCCGCTTGCCCAGGGCCAATCGCGTGTGAAACTTCCCGCGCACCCCTGAAATACATGTACCCAGGCCAATCGCGTGTTAAACTTCCCATACACCCCCTGAATGCACGTACCCAGGCCAATCGCGTGTAGATCTTCCCGTGCACCCCTGAAATACACGTACCCCGCTCGCCCAGGGCCAATCGCGTGTGAAACTTCCCATGCACCCCTAAAATACACGTACCTAGGCTAATCGCTTGTTAAACTTCCCGCGCACCCCTTGAATACACGTACCCAGGCCAATCGCATGTAGAAGTTCCCGCGCACCCCTGAAATACACATACCCCGCTCGCCCAGGGCCAATCGCGTGTGAAACTTCCCGCGCACCCCTGAAATGCACGTACCCAGGCCAATCGCGTGTTAAACTTCCCGCGCACCCCTTGAATACACGTACCCAGGCCAATCGCATGTAGAACTTCCCGCGCACCCCTGAAATACACGTACCCCACTCGCCCAGGCCCAATCGCGTGTGATACTTACCGCGAACGACAGATTTACACGTACCCCACTCGCCCAAGGCCTATCGTGTGTGATACTTCCCGCGCACCCCTGAAATACACATACCCCGCTCGCCCAAGGACTATCGCATGTGAAACTTAACGCGAACCCCTGAAATACACGTACCCCGCTCCCCCAGGGCCAATCGCGTGTCGTACTTCCCGTGCACCCCCGAAATACACGCACACGCTATTTTTCAGGCAGCGGGTGTCCGTGTTTGTTGCGTACCCCTTTGCACGTCCTAGGGGGCCACAGTATGGGACATTCATCAGAGCTGTATATACCTGCTTTTTGTGGGCGCACATTTTGGTGCACATTTTTTTTTCATGCGCCTTCGTGTGGCGGACGTGTTTAGTCCTGTGCGCGTCTTTGCCCGTGCGCTGTTTTTCCCTATTCGATTCCATGAATACGTGTTGTAGGTGAGCGTGTGGGCGTTCCACGCACTTGCCTCCTGTACTTCCCCCGTGACGCCCACATTTTCACGAGTTGTTCCCCATTCCGCGTGTCACGCCCCGTGTTCCGCCTACTTTTGTTATGTGCGCCGCGCTATGTGCGCTTTCGCTGTGGCCTTAGCGCACGCCATTAGATGACCTGTGCGCCGGCGTGCGCCGCACACTTTTCAGCTCACATCCCAGATTTTACTCGCGCACGGACTTCCATGAATAGATGTGCGCTGGTTTCCCTGCAATATTCGCACTTGCACTGCGATTTTCGCTCTTTCACTGCATATCGCACGTTTACCGCACGCTTGCGCGCCGATATTTTCAGCGCACATTAATTCCATGAATCGGCCTGACAGTGTTCATGGAATAAGACAAGAATTGGACTACTGTGCTGAAATGGTGAAATTCGCTATAAACTTACAAGAAGATCCACAGAAATTTCTAATGTACTTACTACAAGTACTGGAAAACAAAAACATACCTATAAATGAAATCTTCCAGATTTCATACATGTGGAAACATACATGCACTCTCTGCAACAATGTGGCACAGGAACAAATCCCTAATGAATGCTTTGTGTATGTAAAATGCAAACCATGGCAGATTATGTACTACCTGCAATTCAGATGATCGCTCCACCTTACAAATACAAACACATAGTAAATACGTAATACTAATGCTTTTATGTTACAATGCAGATGGTACCAAAAACAACTGGAGGGTGACTGGATTCACACATGGTCAAGTGTCACTTGGTAAAAAAACCTTCAGAACAATAGGTATAATCTACCACGCAGGAGCCACAACCAATGCAGGTCACTACACTGCATATATAAAAAAGAATTGTGGATGGTTTGAATGTAATGATAGTTCCATTACTATAAAGCAGAGATTACCAGCAAACCTTATAAACACTTATTTAATATTCTTAAAACCAAAATGTAATAACTAATCTGTGCATAAACATTAATAAAACTTCAATTAGAAAACCATTAACTGTTAGAATACGCCAACAGGTATCTAACTGCCCAAGATTCTGCAACAACCAAACACATAAATCAATACCACTAAATTATAAGAAGAAATAAACAGTTAGAATACGCCAACAGGTATCTAACTGCCCCAAAAATCTGCAACAACCCAACAGATAGATGAGTAACTTGAAAATATGAATACAAAACTATAACCAGTTAGAATACGCCAACAGATATCTAACTGCCCCAAGATTCTGCAACAACCAAACAGATAAATCAATACCACTAAAATATAACAAGAAATAAACAGTTAGAATACGCCAACAGGTATCTAACTGCCCCAAAAATCTGCAACAACCCAACAGATAGATGACCAACTTGAAAATATAAATAAAAAACTATAACCAGTTAGAATTCGCCAACAGGTGTCTAACAATCTGCAACAAGCCAACAGATAGGCAGAAACAACAAATAAACACTGAAAACAAAGAAAGAAATGTACTGTACCATAACAAAAAAAGTTTTTTTTTAATCCAACATGGATTTGTTTCCCACAGACAAATGATTTAAAAAACAAACACAGAAACTGAGCAAATTGCACAGTACACTGGTTTGTAAACTACTAAATATGAGGGTCGAAATAATGCAGAAATGTATGCAATGCAATAGCTCTTTATAAACTACCTACACTAACATGATTTTTTCTTTTAACGCCGAAATTGAAAAAGAATATCTGCTCCAGTTACCCAAGTCATGAAAAAAATATATCCAATCCCAAAAAATCAAACAGTAAGTATATTATAATTCAACTCACAAATACTGCTCCATAACACAACCATTGAAGCAAACATCTAACCATACACCACAATCCAAAATGTTAACTTCCATGGATATGTTATACTGCAGTGCTTGTTACCAAACTCTACAATCTTAATTACATGACATAGCCAAAACTTCACATACAAACTATACAAATCAAACAGTACACAAACTGTAGATTTGCGGATATTTGAAAGCGGCGGCCTTCGGCCATGCGCCCAAGACTCTAGGCCCTGGCCACCACCATCGCAGCATATCACACCCATAGATCACACCCATAGAATCAAACATTTTAACTCTGCTATATGGGCTACTGCATTTTTTATGTCAGCGGACAGCCGCGGTGACTGCAGACATGACAAACACATCAGGGGCGCCTGCCACCTAAACAAATACAGCATTTGACCCATATCTTCTGCCCCACCCTCTCCAAGCACTCTTACACACCAACACACTCCCCAAAGTTGTATTTCTCCCTGTACGTCGCTGCGCTGTCTTCGTATTCAAGATGGCAGCCGCATCAAAACAATACGACGCACCTCACGCTTCATTCCAGCCAATCAGCGAACACGTTGCATGTCCGCGGACATGATACAAGCCGATTAGCCAATCGGTGTCCTGTCCGCGGAGCGAACAGGGAAGTGTGTCCGCAGAGCAGACATAGATATCACACATTTTTTGTGACCTACCCACCCAAAAAGTGCCTTTCCTATGGGATTAGCAACTTAACCATAACTACACGGCCACTACCGTGGGCTGTGTAATTACATGGCCTGCGGTAGCGGCCATGTAGTTATGGTTAAGTTGCTCATCTCAAAGGAAGAGCACTTTTTGGACAGCTTATAACTTCACTCCCCTTGGACGAATCCTCACCAAACTTTGCAAAAAAAAGTATATGGCCCAAATTTCTTTTTTTCCAATATACATAATGGGAAAAAACTTTTCTCACGCCTACAGCCCAAACCACTAGACGGATTTCCACCAAATATGTGGCAGGAGCAGCGGCTTCGTCCCGAAAGCGTGCTTTTGTTAATCTGGTGTAAATCCGTCCAGTAGTTTCTTTTTAAATGACCAAAACGTAAGCCAAAAAAATTAGTGATATCTATGTCCGCTCTGCGGACACATTTCCCAGTTCGCTCCGCGGACAGGACACCGATTGATTAATCGGCTTGCGTCATGTCCACGGACACGCACCGTGTTCACTGATTGGTCGGCGTGAAGCGTGAGGTGTGTCAGATTTTTGGAAACGCCTGCCATCTTGGATTCGTGGACAGCGGCCGGTGTCCGCGGACATCGCGGTAAAAACATATTAAAAAACACAACATTGCACTTGTCAAACTTTTCAAATAATCTCTGGGGAGATGAGGGGTGATGAGGATGGGATGGAATATGGCTGCAAGAAGCAAAAAAACTGTTTGTTTTTGCCGCGAAAGTCTGCGAACAGTTCGGGTGTTCGCGAACAGTCCTCAGAAGTTTGGGGACACTTCAGATGTTTGGGGGCAGTTTTTGGATGGCATATAACTTTGGCACCACTCAATAAAGCTGCATGAAATTTTGCAATTATATTCCCGTCCTGATTCCAAATGTGTTTGCAGAGTTTGGTGGGATTCTATTAAGAGGGGGCAAAATTAGAGGGAGGTCTCAAAATAACGTAAAGGCTTATAAATGAGGTGCCATTTGACGAATGTACACTTAATTTGGCAAACTGATAATAGAACTAGATATTAATGTTTTTGCAAAGTTTGGTTGGATTTTGTCAAGGGGGGGTTCCAATATAATGTAAAGGTTTATAAATGGGGTGCAATTTGACAATTCTACACTTATTTTGGCAAACTGATAATAGATCTAGATATAAATGTTTTTGCAAGGTTTGGTGGGATTTTGTCAAGAGGGGCAAAATTAGCGGGGGGTCCCAAAATATTGTAAAGGGTTATAAATGTGGTGCCATTTGACATATCTACACAAAGGTTTGCAGAAAGATTATAGATCTAGATATAAATGTTTTCGTAAAGTCTGAATGGATTTTTTTTTTTTTAAACATATTTTTATTGATGGTCTCAACAGTTGCATTAGCACACAGTGAACACAATATACAATCGCATACATAACAATATCTTCGTTAAATGATTAACAGTTGTCATTTAAATAGTCGTTTCAGTATCTGAAAGCATATCACAGAGGTATGCCCTAAATGGGCCCCAGATGTCTTTTGGCCTACTCATGCTCGGTTGGGTCAGTACATATTGTTCCTCGCATTCGTTTATGTAGGTTAACTCCCGTAAGAAGGCGTCCATGGTGGGGGCAGCCGGACTCTTCCATGCCTTCAATATACACCTTTTAGCTATGACACATGACACATTAAACAGCCTTCTAAGTTTTTCGGAACATTTACCGATATCACCGAAGAAGTATTTTTGTGTGGTCAAGTGCGGGGGGATCTGTGTGACTTCATTTAGCATATCCGCAACTCCTTCCCAGAACCGCGCCACGGCTGGACACTCCCAGTACATATGATAGGGCCCCGCTGCCGGGGACCCACACTTGGGACACTTGCCTGGGTCATCAGGCGTGAATGTAGTTATCCTAGCAGGGGTGTAATGCAGTCTGTTTAGAATTTTAAACTGTATTTGACGAAGCCCGGCATTAA
Source organism: Ambystoma mexicanum (assembly GCF_040938575.1). Lineage (NCBI taxonomy): Eukaryota > Metazoa > Chordata > Amphibia > Caudata > Ambystomatidae > Ambystoma > Ambystoma mexicanum. Next base: position 234,119,746 of record NC_090936.1, read on the forward strand.
GGGAGACTCTTTTCGTAAGCGCACAGTATCTTGCCCACTTTTCTTCTGGTATTGTCATTTTCATGTCAGTTTCCCATTTCTCCCTCACCTGGTTTACCACAACGGAGTGAGTCTGTATTGTCTTGTAAAGTTTGGAAATTCCCAGCCCGCCCTGTGTAGTGACCAGCCGCACGCACGGGTGGGAAGGGGGTTCATCTGGAAATGACGGCCAGCGCCTTTGATATGCAGATCTAATTCGATAATACTGCAATGTCCTGAGCTGCCCACCTTCCATGCCCCTAGTGAACACCGCAAGGGTCAAAAACTTCCCCTCTATGTACATGTCACCTATTTTCATCTCCATGCCAGGGTCCCAGGTTTCCTGTATGTCGGCGTCAAACGTGGGGGGGGAGGCCAGGGTATTTCCACAGGGGTATATCGGGGTTATATGGGATCTCTATTTTCAGTCTTTTGTATATTGCTCCCCAGGCTTTCACCGTGCAACTCACAGGGTCGAATTCGCAAGAATCTTTATGTCTAGTATTAAAAATCACTGACCTGATGTTAGTGGGCTCGGTGGTGTATTCTTCTATTTGCGTATGAGGGGAGTTGTCACATTCATCGTACCAGTACTTTGCAAATTGTGCTTGTGACACAGTGTAATAAAGCTCAAAATCTGGTGCAGCTATTCCCCCCTTCTTATATGGCTCTGTCATCTTCTCCCAGCTGATTCTGGCCGTCTTCCTCGTTCCACAGAAAGGACACCACCATGGAGCGAAGTCTAGAGAAGAACTCTCTCCCCGGCCATATAGGAATATTTACAAATAAGTATAGTAGTTTCGGAAGTACAATCATTTTAAGAATGGCAATTCTACCGTGTAATGAAATTGGGAGACGCCTCCAGACCTGCAATTTAATGTTAAGTGTATGCAGCGCCTGGTCGTGATTATCAGTGTATAATGTTTGTTTATTGCAAGAGACCAGCACCCCAAGGTATCTGATGTGGTGTTCAGACCACTTAAAGCCACACATGTGAGCTGGGCATTTTGTGGAAGGGGTGAGCGGGAACACTTCTGATTTGGAACTTTTGACCGTGTATCCCGAGAATTCTGCAAATTCGTTGATGTCTGTCATGATGGGAGCAATGTTTTCATTGGGTTCTCGAACAGAGAGTAGAGTGTCATCCGCATATAATGATATTATTTGGGTGGCTCCCTTCAGCGTTATGCCCCTGTTGTCATGTCTCAACCGTATCGCCGCCGCCATGGGTTCAATTGTCAAAGCAAAAAGGATAGGGGAGAAGGGGCACCCCTGTCTGGTACCCCTGCCCAGTTCAAACAATTGAGACATAGTTCTATTCGTGTATACTTTCGCACATGGAGCTGTATAAAGCAGTTTGACATATTGAATGAAATATGGGCCAACCCCAAATGCCTCCAACACCAAGAACAAATACTACCAGGAAACCGAATCAAACGCTTTCTCAGCGTCAAGGGAGATCGCCACTGCTTGTTTGTTCGGGTTAATCTGTGACATTATGCCAAATAATCTATGCAAATTTAGGGCGGTGGACCTTTGGGGAATAAATCCGCTTTGATCTGTGTGTACTAATATTGGCGTGATGGGTAGCATACGGTTTGCCAGCACTTTTGCAAAGATTTTTGCGTCCACATTTATCAGGGATAGGGGTCTATAGGATGACATGTCTTGTGGCGGGCGTCGAGGTTTGGGCAACACCGTGATTATGGCCTCGCGCATTGTTTGTGGCAGCATTTGTTTACCCAGGGCCTCCCCCCACACCTCCAGCAAGACAGGGACCAGTTCTTCCCGGAATTCCTTGTAAAACTCCACTCCCAGGCCGTCCGAGCCCGGCGCCTTACCAGACGCGAACCCCTTGATCGCCTCAGTGAGCTCCTCTGCCGTGACAGGTTGCTCCAATATCAGCCTATCTTCTTCTGTGAGTTTAGGGAGATCCAAGGTGGCCAAATAAGCTTTGATCTCATCAGGGGATTTCCTATCTTTATTCGCATATAGTGTTTTATAGAACTCTACAAATTCATCGTTTATTCCCTGTTCGCTTGTTACCATCACATTTTGCGCCGTATGTATCGATGCAATCGGGGCCACATGATTTTCCTGCTTAACCAGATTGGCCAGCATTTTCCCTGCCTTATTCCCCTCCCCGTATCTCTGAGCCCTGCAAGGGGCTGCTATATAGTGTACTTCCCTTACCGCCAGTTTATCAAATTCCCTGAGAGATTTATGTATTTCAGCAAGGGTGTCTGCACCGTGTGTCCGGCCATATGTCTCCTCCAGTACGTTCAGTTCCCTCTCCACCCTCTCCATGTCCCGGCGTACCTCCTTTAGAAGGCCCGTTGTTTTAGATATTAGGACCCCTCTTGCCCACACCTTGAATGTTTCCCAGACTGACGAGATATGGTCAACAGACTCTATGTTCTCTGCAAAGAAATTGGCGATGTCTGTGTGTAGGCCTTCCACTACATTTGGGTCTTTTAATATACCAATAGGCAGTCTCCACCTTCTAGCCGGCTTAGGGGCGTCCCTGAGGGTAATTTCCATGGTCACAGGGGAGTGATCAGATAATGTACGGGGAAGGATTTCGCAACTCTGTAGGGCGTGTGTAGTATTTGAGGGGACAAACCAATAGTCTATACGTGACTCACTATCATGTACGGAGAAGTAGAACGTGTAACGCTTGCTTGTTGGGTTGAGCACTCTACAGGCATCCAGCAGGGACAGCTGCTGTATTATCTGCTTCAGAGCAAGCGCAGTCCTGGACGGTGGCCTAGGTGTCTTGGCGGACCTGTCCAGGCTCTGGTCTAGCACCACATTAAAGTCCCCCCCCATAGTATGGTTGTCGCTTCATGTTTAGCAAGGATTTCAAATATGTGTAAGTAAAAGTCTGGGTCTTCAAGGTTAGGACCATAGGTATTTACCAGGGTTGTCTGTTCTCCAGCAATTTCCCCCCAAACAAGCACATATCTGCCCATCGAGTCCACCAGGTGGCCTTTTTCGATGAACCCTAACAATTTGTGAATCAGAATGCTTACCCCCCTAGACTGCGAGGAGTAATTCGTGTAGTAGCGCTGCTTGCCCCATTTCACCAGTATTTGATCATTAACCGAGCCCTGCGCATGCGTTTCCTGTAGCATTAAAACTTGGGGCCCGTGCGTGCTGACATAATTGCCCACCTTTCTGGCTTTCATTGGATTGTTTAGGCCTCGGACATTCCATGTCATTAGTTTAACCTTTAACCCATCACCCATTTCCTACGTATATGCATTGTATTGTGTGACAACCATAGATGCACGTGCAATCAGGACTGGAATGGTGCCTGCATCTGTGAGACCTTTTTCCAACAAACCTACAACCTTCAACTGCGCAAACTCTCCTCCCAGACTGAAACTCGTCTGGGCGGTGATCACAACAAGGAAACTTCCCCTTTTGCCCTGTCCCGCCCGCCACCCACATCATCTGCCCCAACTTGACGATGAACCCAAGTAACTGATTGGAACGTTCCTGAGGGTGCTTTGTCGCAGAGCAATGCCCAGCCGTCTGGCCGCCCACGTGGGAGACTCTACGGCCCGATTACATCGGATTTTGGTCCAGTTTAGCTGTGTGGACTGCACAGCGAAGAGAACATGTTTCAGCTGGCAGGGGGAATGCCTCATCCGTCCACCGGATCGCCTCTGCCTTCACCCGGGCAGGGTCTTGCATTTGGGTCTCTTGCGCGATCTCTGGGGGACTGCGGAATAGAGGTCTCAACATATGCCATCGCCTCTGTAGGGTTTTCAAAAAAGTGGGCTCTGCCCCCATGTTGGATTCTCATTTTCGCAGGGAAAATCAAGGCATAGGGTGTATTGCGGAGTCGTAACTGTTTTTTGACCATCTCGTAGGATCTGCGCTGTGCTTGTATACTTGCAGAAAAGTCCGGATATATATGTATACTGTTGTCTTCATGGTGTAGTGTCCCCTTTTCTCTTGCTAGTCGGAGGATCGTATCGTTGTCCCTATAATTCAGGAGACGTGCAATGATGGTTCGGGGTGGAGCGCCCGGCTTGGGGGTTGGTGCCAGGGTGCGATGAGCCCTTTCAACGAGGAAGTGGTTGGACAGGGAGTCTTCCCCTAATACGGATTTCAATAGTTCTTCCACCCTCCTCTCCATGGAGCCCTTGCCAAACGACTCTGCCACTCCAACAATGCGGATATTATTCCTGCGAGACCTTGATTCAAGATCCTCGCACTTATTCTGCATCTTGCGGAGCTCCGTCTGGAGTAGGGCTATATCACGACCATGTTGTGTAAGCACGTCTTCATTTACACCTATCCTGTTTTCTGCCTCTGAGATGCGTGCACTTTCCTTTTCCACTCGCGCTTTCAAGGAACCAATCGTCGCCACTATGTCATCTAGTTTCACGTTGACGGCCAGGAACCCATTTTGCACAATTGTTGCCAAGCGGTCCAAGGGGTCTGTGCTTTGGACTTCAGAAGTTTGTGTTGCCCCTCCTGGTGTCTCCTGTTGTTGGGAGCTTGTGTAGGAATCCATTGGGCTGGTCTTTCTGCGGCCCATTAGGCGACGTCGCAGCTTCCAGGGTGGACTGTGCTCTCCCACGTATGTGTGTTGCTGGCTGTCAATGACTGCCCACAGCAGTTATGCTGTACGTTGTTGGCACCACAATGCAGATATGGGGGTAAGCACTGCCTCTCTGCGGGTGTACAATCTTGCCCCAGGGGTGTTGTGTTAGACCACTGCGGTCTTCGTATGGGACAGGGGCTTGGTCCGTTGTATGTCGGCAGCGCGAGCACCGTGTAACTGCCCTCGACCTCAAGAGGTCGCAGCGCTCGGCCCGTTGCCTCGTCTTTCCCCTCTATCCAGGGGGTCCAGGAGCACTTCTATCCCGCAGCTCTCAGCACTGTCAGCTGCGTTCCTCAGCCGGGGTTTGACGCAGTGCCACCGTCACCCACACTTCCGTCTTCCGTGCAGGGGTAAGTGGGTATTAGGGAAGGAGTTTGGCAGCCCTCCGAGCCCTACTGTCCGAAGTGTGTCACAACGTTTATAGGAGCCCAGGGTCTGTCTCGTTGCATGGGAGATCTGCCACAGTGTCTTTGGCATTCAGTCGGGCTTTAACTACCGTTTCGTGGCACACCCCGTTTCTCCCCGGGGCCACTGTGGCAGGCAGTGTTTGTTCCCGGGGGCTCCTGAGAGTAGGTTGTTCACTTTGGGAGTGATTCCCGGCGTCGGGTTGTGCTTTCTCTTGCAGCGCCTCCGCGACCCTCACCGATGCAGCAGCGGCAGCCTCCGTCTATAGTAGGGCCTCGCCCCCAAATCTGTATTGCTCGCCCCCACTCCGTAGCATGGATGTATCTTGTACGGGGTACTGGCCCCCGGTATCTCCACCCCCCCGATCGGCCCACTTACTTCACCAGCTTCGTCCTAGCTGGGCTTAGCCGCGGGGGGGACCAGGATCCGAGGGGGCAAGCGTTGTCGTCGCGGCTTATCCCCGTCAGGCCTCTCCTGCAGTCTGAAGCCTGATGTGGGGAGGTCTGCGTTCCTGCTTCCGCACAGACGAAAAGGAGAAGAAGCGGAGCGTCGCCGCCACCGGGCAGCACTTGTGTTTCGGCGGGCTGCCCCTCCCCCACCAGGCCGATCCGCCGTTGCGAGCCCCGGGCTCGAGTGAGAGTCGCCTGGAGCCCACTGGCGGCCGAGCCGCGGCTCAACAGGCGCTGTAGATGCAAACGATGATATCTCCGCCGTCCCGGGGTCCACGCGCACCGCCTTCACAGGGTGTCTTCCGAGGACCTTCCCCCGCAATATTCTGTAGCAGCGCATCGGCCAGCTCATACATGGAAGGATTTATGAATTGAAAGATTTCGATCGAGCCGGAGCTTTCCTCCTAGGCGGCCATCTTAGCTGTGCGCAACTGCGCCCCCTGAATGGATTTTGTTTTTTAAAATGTGTCATGATGTAGGTACAAAAAATAGTGATTTACCTTTGGTGACTGAGGTGCAGCCTTTGGCCAAGGGCAGTGGCCAGATTGTCCAGGTCATGGAATAAGGTCATGATCCGGACAATCAGGCTACTGGCCATGACCATGAGGGACAACACATGGGGTTAAAGTGGCCATGTCCACCTAGGACTGGCTTTGTGGTAAAGTTATTCGAAATTGGGATAGGTTTGAAAGGGAAGAAAAATGTGCTTGTGGTAATATGGTCATAAGGTTCTCTTTTTGCCTTCTGCAGGCTGCCATGGAAAACGAAGAGGGGCCCTGTACGGAGCCCCGCCTTCCCTTTCCATGGTGGCTGTTTTGGAAAAGGATTTTCCTTCCTACACCGGGATGTCGCAGGCGCCCCGGTGTAGTAAGAAAAATCCTTTTTTTAGTACCCTGGGTTTCCACTTTGGGAACCTAGGGTGCTAATGGCCTTCTTCCCCCATTACACGGGCTGGAATGGGGGATAATGATCCGGAGACCTCGTTATCCACCCTCGCTTCGCTTGGGCTGATAACTTGGGCTGTCAAGCCGGTATCCACCGTTCCATCCCTGGAACAGGGAATAAACGCCACAATATCGCCATTAGCATAACACAATATGCAAATGGTAATGTTGGAAAATCTTATTGAGTCTATGTACTTTACTGAGAAATATAAAGTAGATGGAGTCTATACGTATTTTTTTAGTTCTATTTTTTAACTGTGAAAGGTGGTTCCTAAAGATACATTTCTTTTATTGATTTTGGATGCATTTTTTTGGCAGGAGAGCTTAGAATGAAAGGTGGGGAGGGAAATGAGGGAAGAGGCACCAAACACTAATATGGAGGGGCAGGTGGACAGGGGAAAATGTTGCGCGTGTGTTATTTCTAAGGTAGAGAGCAGTGTTTCTCATGCTCCTTGATAACAACAGTGGTGGTGTCTCTTGGGGAGGAGGGATGGCATTAGCTGATTTCATTTTAAGATAAATAGTAGTGTTGCTAAAAGTATGTACTGTAATGTCCGCGAAGCACAGATCTTTTCATGACGTGCGGACGGGTTCTCGGACACGTCATTATGCCGCGCACCAGCATATGGTCATGTGACACTGTCCGGAAGGTCCGCAATGAAGTCAGGTGTTCGTACACGTTATGGTTAAGTTGCACTAATAAAAACCTATGAAATTAAATGAAAACAATTTGTTAAAGGGATGTTATGGTTAAGTTGCACTAATAAAAACCTATGAAATTCACTTAAAAGACGTTGACCATAACGTCCCTTTAACAACGTTTTTCACTGAATTTGATAGGTTTTTAGTAGCGCGACTTACCTATAATGTCCCTTTAACAAAGTTTTTTCATTGAATATATATATATATATATATATATTCTTCAAAGACAAAGAGCTTGGATCTCTCTTGAGCACTCTGTCTACTAGAAGCAGTGGCTACAGCGGGGTCGAGAGCAAGACACTCTCAATAATATAACAAACAGAGAGGTCCAGCTGTAGATCGAGTCACTGTAGGAAGCAACCAAATATCCCAGTTGCAGAGGGAAAAAAAACCCCAGCACTCGGTTATAGAAAAGTGCAAAAATAGTAGGGCTTTATTTTACTAGAACAAATAGCCCATAGTTAAAAGTTAATCTTAGCATGTCCATGAACAAGTAAAACAATACCCATAAAAAGCGAGTAATGAATGCCATGCATTCCATCCTCACAGATTTCCTCAGGCTGATTATAAACATAGAAAACGCCCTGTGTCTTAATATGTGTGCTACGTGCCGAACATATGATCAGGTATCACATGGGGTATTGATGGTGGAATAACCAGTCTCTATAGTTCTGTGAATGTAAAAATGGCAGCCATGATAGAACAATACTATGGTGCCCTTAATGTATATAATAATATCAATGCTCGCAAATGCAGCAGATAGACCCCTTTCTCAAACGTGAATTACATAGATCATGTAAATCAGGAATAGACCATCACGCCATCAGCACGTGCGCACACATCCTTATCAATATTTAGAATTGGGCGTTTGGCACATACGTTAAAAACATTGGAAACAGCATTGTGCTAAAAGATAATTAAATACAACAATTCCTGGGTATATTTGTAAAGTGCAGCAGTGCAAGGAAGCTCTCGCAACTTGTAGGAGAAAAAACATTGTGTATGCAAAAGAATATTGCAAGAATATATGTTGTGCAATATCTAGTGTGCAATATCTAGTGTGCAATATCTAGTGTGCACCCATGGAATTGAAACTGGTGCCAGAAGGTAATTAATGCATTTGATGATTAATGGAGCACATGGTATCGGTGGCGGTTAGATGAAAGCCCATTGATGGGCAAAGAATGGGATACAAGGTCTACAGATTTGGGGGCACATACCAACTGAATGATGGTATGGTTAGAACCCTGATGGATATGGGACTATCCAGGTATAGTACCTGGAAAAACCAAATAATCTCTACAAATGCGGTTGAGGTATAACAATGGACATACTACCAAATAGGATCCCCTCAAATGACCCTGTTAGTGATTCTCATATGAGATCACCTAAGGAAAACATAACATTGACACAGAGCTTTATGACTACTGGGTTCAGCGTTTCCATTTTGATGTGTTTATCCTCTAGACGTCTACATTGTTTTTCTCTATCACCCTTCCCTCTATGCTCCTTAACATGCGCTAGTGCTCCAAATCTCATCAGAGAAACATCACTATCATGTGTCAGTTGGAAATATACGGCCAGTGGAGAGTTGGTATCCAAAATGTTAATGTTTCTGTAATGTTGTAAAATATGTAGTTTTAGAGGTAGTATGGTTAAACTTATGTATCTCATTTTGCACGGACAGTCAATGTAGTACACCACAAAGGTAGTCCTGCAAGTTATAACATCCTTGATATGCCGAATGCTTTTTTCTCCACAATGGACAATTTTAGTTTTGATGGCCAATTTGCAAATTGTGAATTTGTTACAGGGCTGAAAGCCAATATTCTGCGTTAGCCGTTCATGCCATGGTGTGCATAGATAATTAGATACCTCATTTAACATGCTAGGAGCTAGCGTACCCGTGAGCGAAGGGGTTGTAGAGTATGATATCTTTGGATGAGTGGCAAAAACTCTGGAAAGATCTTGAAAATGCATGCAATGTTGTTGTATTGCACATTGTATTGCGTAACATAACTGATGGCATTGAGATTGTTCTCTGGTTTCATTTTAGGTTTGAACAGGTCAGTTCTAGTAAAGAACTTAGTTTTCAGAAATGTGATAGGTTCTGAACAATTCCTTTTCGTTCGAAGCAATTCCCCATAGGGGATGCTTTAAATAAGACTTTTTGGATGGTGGCTCATAGCATGCATCACAGAGTTAGATGCAGTGGGCTTTCTATACAGCTCTGATGTCAATTGGTTATTAGTTACTTTGAATTCCACATTTAAAAAGACCAACTCTGTGGTGCTCAATGTCATAGTAAGTTGGATATTATGTTTGTTGTTATTTAAACAATTCACATATTCAACCAGTCGCTCTGCTGGACCATCCCAGATTATAAGCAAGTCATCTATAAATCTGTACCAATGTATTATATGATTTACATATGGATCATACTGTTCAGACCAAGATACTGTGGCCTCCCACCACCCCATAATGAGATTGACAAAGGAAGGTGCCATTACAGAGCCCATGGCAGTTCCCACCAGTTGCGTGTAGCAGTGTGTCTCAAATAGAAAAACATTATGCGTGACACAAAATTCTAACATTATCAGAAGCATCTTGTTTTGCCATTTCAAACTTACAGCTCTGGTATCTAGGTGGAACTTACATGCTGTTAATCCTGATCTGTGTTGGATACTTATGTACAGTGATACTACATCAACTGAAACCATAATCTAGTGTGGTTCCCACTTGATGCTGTTCAATTTGAGAAGAAGGTCAGAGGTATCTCTAGTATACAAATTAAGACTAGTTACAAAAGGCGGCAGGAATTTATCTAGAAAAATAGGTGTTTTCCTCTAGTAATGAGCACATTGGGGAGATTATTGAGCATCCTGGAGATTGCAAAATGTCCTTATGTATTTTGGGGACCAAATAAAGAATGGGTGTGACTGGATGAATGTTTCTGAGATATAGAATGTCGTCCCAATATAACAAGCCTCTTTTGAACCACCCATTGAGTAGTTCATCATAAAGGAACTTGATGTCAAATAGTTCTTGCTCTGTCATCTGTAGGTATTCTTCCTTGTTCTCTAACTGTCTATTCACATCAGCTAAATATAGAGTGTTATCCCATAAGATGATCCCATCACCTTTGTTTGCCTGACATATGCCTATGTCATGATAGCCACATTTTGCTAAGGTTGTTTTTGCACATTGGAATATCTTGGCTCATTATCTTGAAATCTGTAAGCACTAGCTCTTCAAAGACTGTGATGTTGTCATTTATAATCTGGGGACAAAAAGTGGATCTAATTTTCAGATTGCTTTCAGTGCTCAAATTGGTTATTTATACCATGCTTGAGTAATAGTTCCTCTGAGGTGGGTTCGATAATTTCATTGTCTCCATGATATAGACTGTCCAAGCTCATCAATGCTGGAAGATCTCGAACTGCTAGGGGAGGAATTTGAATCAGTTAAAAAATTGGGAATTTCTTCCCAATCTGACAAGCTTCTTTTCAACCACCCATTGAGTAGTTCATCATAAAGGAACTTGATGTCCAATAGTTCTTGCTCTGTCAACTGTAGGTATTCTTCCTTGTTGTCTAACTGTCTATTCGCTTCAGCTATATAGAGAGTTTTATCACATAAGACAATCAGACCACCTTTTTCTGCCTGACATATGACTATGTCATTGCAGTATTGGAGATTTTTGATAGCCAAATCGTTCCTCTGAGGTGGGTTCTATAATTTCTTTGTCTCCATGAAATAGAAAGACAATGAAATTATAGAACCCACCTCAGAGAAACGATTACTGAAGCATGGCATACACAGCAATTTGAGCACTGAATGCAATCTCAAAATCAGATCCACTTTTTGTTCCAAAATTATAAATGACAACATCATGGTCTTTGAAGATCTAGTGCTTAAAGATTTCTAGCTACTGAGCCAAAATATTCCAATGAGCAAAAATCAACCTTAAGAAAGATCAAAATTTGGCTATCAAAAATCTACAATCCTGCAATGACATAACCATATGTGTGGGATGTATTTACCCATGCATCCAAGCCATACCTCAAAACTGTGCAGTACTGACATGGAAAACATCATGATGGCCAGAGCTTCCCAGAAAATGCACAGGGAAATGCATGAAGAATAGGCTGCCACTCATTTTTGCCGATGTTATGGGCACAGAAGGACACTGCCTAAAACCACCATTGGACTACCCACACAGTAGTCTGAGAATGGCAATGCTGATTGCCAAAAGCAAACCCATAACTGTTGGGAATTCATTTTCTTAAATCCCAAAAAGGGGTGCAGTACCAGTACTCACCACTATCCAAAAGCCGGCGTTTTAAAACCACCAGATTTTGTAGAAAACTGAATAAATGAACCCAAAACATGCCAAAGAAAGACATTTTAAGAGGTGGATACAATGTAAATTTATATTCTGAAGTGACTTGAAGGTTTATAACAAGACTGGCTGAGCTGGGGATTTCAGCAGTTTAAGTACATTTGGACTGAAAGACATTAAAAATCTCAAGGTTTAAGAGAAATGAGTGACCTACTTTTGAGTGTCACATAGGTTGCAATTGTTTAAATGTCATAGTTTTGAACTTAGAATCAGCATTCTAGCTGCATATGTAAAAAAATTGTCTTGACTTAAACTGGGAAACAGAAGTGACATTTTATCTGAAAACTGGCTTAAAGAGATTCCAATTTGCCTGGCAACTACCCCCATCAGGAGTGAAACTTGAGTCACAGCTGTGTTCCCAGGCCTAGCTGCCCTTTTGCTGCTCACACCAAAAGGGATATGACACTTCCCTGATTGAATTACCTGGGCTCTGCAGGAAATTGAACAAAGCCCTGTCCTGACTCAGGCAAAGGTTTTATTGGCGGCAGTCGTAAATGGAGCTTCCTCCTGGAAGTGAAGGGGAGGGGCACTGCCTGTGAGAGCAAGCTGGCTTGGCAGAACTGGAAAAACCAGAAATTCAACCTTGTGCTGGAGGAAAACCACACCCCTTTGGGGCCAGAACATAACTCTAAAAAGATGAATAACTCATAGAGCGGACTTGTGAAAATTATTTAAATGACACCATAATTCTTGTGATTTTTCTGCCCACATTTTAAGAGGTTTTTAGAACCGGTGGCATGTTCAGGGGGGTTTTAGCGGAAAAGAGGATATTACTCAAAATGTGTGCATGTGAAAAATCTGACACTTCATCAACTAATGTCCATACTCCTTGCGCACATGTGTGTAAATTTGGGTCAATGTCCGGAATTGCAAAATCAGTTAAAAAGTGAAATATGTGCCATTTCTGAATGCAAGCCCCCAGGAAGAGCAAAGTTTGGACAGGGTATATCTCCTGTGATATGTGATGTGTGCATGTAATTTTAAACCAATGTTTACCTGTGCAAATATGTCTTTTGTTATCAAATATAGAATGTGTGCAAGTTGACAGGAGGAGTGGACTTGCTGCAGGCTGTAAAATGACATCACTCTGACACAACTTAGCTCCCCCAATCAAGTGAGAAATGGAAGTTTGACCAATTAGAAGCTGAGAGAGAGGTAGGGTCAGTGATGCTAGAACACACCCACATTCTAAACACATAAAAGCAGACAGACAGGACAGATAGGGACCTTCAAATCCAGTTGCAGCTGGAAGCTCTGCCGGGAAAATCCATACTTTACCTCCATCAATCTCCAGAGAAAGCTGTGCAGAAAGATCCAGACTTTAAATCCCTCAATCTTCAGAATCCAGAGAGAGAGCAGAGCTGACCCAGACCCATGTTAGCAGTTCCAGAGACCAGACGCTGTGCCCAGAGACCGTCCGAAGTCCAGACCTGTTGACCAGATCGTGACAAAGCCGCCTTCCTGTTTAAAATCTCTTGTGAGTACTCAGCAAAACTCAGCACACATCCCTTAGTTAAAATCATATAATTCAATCCATTTTTAATCTAAGTAGAACTGCAGCTTAGCAATTGTGTTATCCTGCCATCATTTTTAAAACTGAAAAAGTGCTGCGTTTAAAATTTGCAAAACCAAAAACGACCTTTACTAAATCGCTCATATCTCCGCGACCGTTTGTCTTAGAGACTTGCAGTAACTTTCATCTGGAAGCTGAGATCCTAGGCTTTCTTAGGACCCCAAAAAGATAGTGATAGTCCTTGTAGTTCCTCTGTAATAGCGCTCGGCGCATTCGCGAATTTTACCGCGATTTGCAAATTTCTTCACGTGTAAAAATCAGCTGCTGCTTGCCTTCCATTTGCCAGAAAATCGTTTGCCTCATAAAAACTATCCCTGAATCATTGCAAGAGTGAGCCTGAGCTAATATTAACTAGATATCACTCACCCTGAACCTCTGGAAGGGAATTAAAAGCATTTCCAGCATATTTCTCATCCATTGCTAGCACATATAAAAGCATTTGGGCCTGTGTTTTCAAAACTCCTATCTGTTTTCTTTAAGCGTGCTTGGGGGGATTGAACTGAATTACATTGATTGCATTTCTGAGAACTGTGTGCTTTCCTCCCATTTCCTTGCATTGCATAAAGAGGGGGGGAGTGAATAGACAGAGAAAAGTGATTACATTGTTTGGTTGAAATCATATTGAGTATTTTCTGTACTGCATTCATTGAATATTGCATCCACCTGAGCTTACATAAAGCATTCTGTACCACCTTCTTCTTTTGTCCGATTCACCTGTGTGCTACCTTATCCATTTCATGTCAACTCCTTAGTGATTATAAAGAAGTGTGCTAGTGCCAGATTCTCCGTTGTTAATCTTTATCATATCAGATTAAGTGTGATATCCAATTATTAATTTATTATAAAGTGTGATATATATATATTGTTTAAATTATCAACTAAACCTTTTAACTTGCAAAACAGAACTACTTCTTGGCTCAGTGGGGTCAGGAGGATTCCAAGAGAGGGGTGTTATATAGGGGTAGTCATCCAGAACGCATGAACTGGACATAAAGATATATCAATAAGGGTTTTCATTCAGTATTACAGACTAGGCGTTGACTTAGCTGTAGTGTTGAATTGAATCCTCTTACATATGTCAGGTGGACAAAGGTGGTGGGATTGTTACAGGTAGATACAGTTGTAGATAGAGTCACTGTAGAAAGGGACTAAATATCCCAGTTTTAGAGAGAAAAAGAAACCCTGGCACTCGGTTTTAGAAAAGTGGAAAAATATGGATACCAACTATACATTGGCAGTACATTTCCAACGGACACACAATAGTGATGTTGCTCTGATGAGATTTGAAGCACAAGCACATGTTAAGGAGCACAGAGGGAAGGCTGATAGAGAAAAACAACTTAGACGTCTGGAGGATAATCTCATCATCAGAATGGAAACACTGAAATCCGGTAGTGATAACAGTGACAAGTTATTGTATGCTTTCTTTAGGTGATCTCATATCAGAATCACCAACAGGGTAATATGAGGGGATCCTATTTAGGAATATGCCCATTATCATACCTCAAGCACATTTTTTGTGGTTTTTTGGTTATAGTTCGATATCCAGCAGGGTTCTAACCATGCCATCAGTCAGTTGGTATGTAGCCCCAATTCTGTAGACCTTGTATCCCATTCTTTGCCCATCAATGGGCTTTCCTCTAATGGCCACCCATACCATCTGCTCCATTAATCATCAAATGCATGAATTACCTTCTGGCACCAGTTTCAATTCCATGGGTGCACACTAGATATTGCACAACATATATTCTTGCAATATTCTTTTACATACACAATGTTTTTTCCTCCTACATGTTGCAATAGCTGCTTTGCACTGCTGCACTTTACTCATATACCCATGAATCATTGGGCCTCATTACGACCCTGGCGGAAATGGAAAAATGATGGCGGAAATGCAATACCGCCATCGAACACCGCTCGTTGCGATCATGACCCGTCACCGTAAAGTACGATGCCATTAGCGACACCGCAGTGAACGGCAACGCTAACTGCACCAAGTACGCGCACGCGCGCCTTGCAAAACCGGAATCACCGCCATGGCGCAACGGTACGCGAATTCTGACCCTAGCGGACATGTACTGAACGCCATCAAGCACGTCGTAAAGTACCATTCCGCCATGGCGAGAAATACGGCATCGTGAACCAACCGTAAATGGCCCACTGAGTGCCTGTACTCCACTCCCTGGCCACATTGCACAACTCCTGGCAGGCGCAATGTACCCACACTATGCAACCAGTGAAATCTACAATTCACCCATGCATGCCAACGTAGAAAAGCATGCAGGGGCTCAAAGCGCCCCGTGAGTGGGCATCCATGTACGGCATGTCACCATAGCCGTACTGACGCAGCACAGGCATGTGAAGGTACAATACATCAAAATGAAAATCAAGAACACATGACACAAAACAACAGTAGTCCCCCATCGCTTGCCACCAGCGCAAGGCAACATCCAAAACAGCATCCTGAGGGGGATTGCACCAGCCCTGTACTCTTGCCAGTAAACAAACCAACCATCAGCAGAAGCATGTACCACACAAGTTGGCAGAGTGACTGAGCAGCCAGGCACATCCCAAGAGGGGCCGATGGGAGCTGCAGGGCACAGATGGCATCAATACAGAAGCTATTCCAATGGACATGACCCCAGTCCCCCTCCAACAAACGCACGCAAACACAGTCACCTGTGACCAGCCACATTCTGAACATCCCATCATTCCACCAATCGACCTGGCTGACAGGCACCAGTCGGACAAAAGCCAATCCCCCGCCCCTGAACAGCACATCATGTAAACAGTCACAATGGCAGCCCCTATCCGTGACCATACTGTGCTACGTAGGCAAACGCGGCCAGTACTGTACCACACAACTCAACTCAGAAGGCGGAACACAATGCAGATCATCTCGCAATACATACCGCCACAAAGCGAAAATCGCCACATCACCTGCAAAGAACAACGCAACACGACAAATATCGGAATACAATTTAAATGCACATCCAAATGACAAAGGCCCCACAGCAATTTGCAAAATAACACCAAAACAACCATCATCACCGAGGGCTGCATCTGCAATAATTGACCAGCTTCCACTTGTGTGACGCCCTGTACCATCATGGCACACAGGGCCTACATCAACGTTCCAAAAGGCAACATGGAAGCGGCAAGAACCGCAGGTCCGTCCCATGAGGCAGGCACTAGTCGAGCTGAAAGGCCGAAATGTTGCACCTAGCCACCAGTACAGCGTAAGGGCATGTGGCCCATTGGCGATCGTCCCATAAGATCGAAATGGTGCTCCACTGATTCACCCGAAGCTGCAGGAGTCGAGAGTAAAAACCATCTGGAGGAGTGGCGTAGAGATGGCATCTGCAATAGGGCAGGAGATACCTGTCACCCAAAAGAAACACAAAGTAACCGATTGCATTACGGGACTCATGATGCATTACAATCTTCATTCAACACACCAAATCCACACCCATATGCATGCTAGGCCACTCCAAAGGAATATACACACCCCTAAATCAGTATCGAATCATAACGAAATCAATCGAGCTAAATACACCATTGGCAACGTCGGTTACTGTGCATGCGTCCGTCAAGATAGAACCCATGACATGGGATTAGTAACGTGCCCAGACACAAGTGTATGAAGGCGCGTCGAGACAGGGAGGATCCGACAAGGGCAGATAGACGTATGTCCCACTATGGCAGCCTTGCATCACATAGCGCAGGGGAAGGGGAGTGATTCCAAAAACCCATGTACATGGCAGACCCTAAACGGAATCATCAGTCCATGCATCCATTCATCATTCCCTCATCCCGCAATGAAAACGCATGAATATCCACTCACATTATATGTGAAACTTCCATCGCGTCTGTGCGTAATGCAGTCCGCAAAAACCACTGTGCCCCTGGCCGGATCTGTAGTGTTGTGAAGCAAGATGGATTTGGGAACGTCCTGCCTTATCGTCCACTACGCTATTGCGCATCCCATTCAATTCATATCATTCATTGCCTGCTCGTTATGGGCCATGTCCCAAGGACATTCTACAATAGAACGTTACATTTCCAGCCAGACCTGTGGGCGTATCCTCGCCGCTACTTCAAAACCAAAAATGCTGGCCTTCGAATTCCTCACTTGCAACATTACGTCGAAAAGGCTTCTGTGAACGCTTGCATTCACAATTACATCAATGTAGTGCGGCTGTGTGTCATAATGCTAACTGGCTGCAATCACAAATGGGACGCCACGCCCGTCGGTGAAGTACGTTACTGTGCTGCATGAGGGTCGGCCATCGATCGAGCCCTACATACCACTGACTCTTCACAGGTATGTAAGCGGCTGCAATCATAGCATGTGTAACAATGGGAGCATAGCATGAAAATCAGTCAAAGTACATCACACTGCCATCGGGATTTGATACATGATTCCAATCCCAAGATGCCATGCGGCCAAATGCAGCCTTACGTGCGGGACGTGCTCGGCCAGAAGGGATAGCATCTGCCACAGAATCATTCAATCAGCACAGGTGGAGGCCATACAGGCCGACAGCACATATATAGCAGACCCAAACCCCTCCCACAACCACTCCCACTCCAAAATGCTACCGGCAGGACTAGCGATGTTGGGCCTGGGGGACCAGATAGCACTGCAAGTGCTACAACTACAAGAAGACGACGAACAACAACAGGTACAACAACCGGGCGCACAGGGGAGACGGAGGAGAAGGAGGAGGAGGAGGGCAAGGCAGGGTCAGCAAGGCCCACAAGCACTGCCACTACCACCACGCAGGCGGCCCGCAATCCCACGCCTCCGAGCCGATCCGTTCAACCTCACTGCTGAGCAGATCCACACCCTCTACCGTTTGGACCGGGACACCATAATCGCCATTGTGGACATGACACATGCTGACCTCGTGAGCATGATAGATAGCCCAACCGCCATCCCACCCCTACTGAAGGTGGTGTCTGCACTCCACTTCCTGGCCACAGGCACCTACCAGCACACAGTGGGACAGTTGCATGGCATTTCACAGCCACTGTTCTCACGGACACTCTTCCAAGTGCACGATGCCCTCCTGAAGCACGCCGACGACCACATCACACTACCACGCACGTACCAGGAGATTACCAACGCAAAAGTGGGATTCCATGCACTTGGCGGCATCCCGGGTTGCATTGGTGCCATCGACTGCACCCATGTTGAATTGGTTGTCCCACATGCCATGGAGGTCCAGTACCGCAACCGGAAACAATTTCATTCAATCAATGTGCAAATGGTGTGTGACTCCAACAAGATATTTACGCATTGTTGTGCCAGATTTCCAGGATCTACCCATGATTCTATGGTCCTGAGGAACACAAGAATACCACGCTACATGGAGCGACACGCAGGGCACAGATCCTGGCTACTCGGTGAGTCTCATTCCATGCATGACATCGTGGCCCATTTGATGCGTCAATGACCTTGCAGGAGGGGGGGGGGGCTACTTAGCACTATCATTCCACTGACACCCTTCATTCGTCTCATACAGGTGATGCCGGGTATCCACTGAAGAGATGGCTCCTTACACCAATCCGGAACCCACAGAACGAGCATGAGGAGGACTACAACCATGCCCACTCACGTACCCGTGTGGTCATTGAACAGGCATTCGGCCTACTGAAGGCTCGTTTCCGCAGCCTCAGCAGGTCTGGCGGGGCACTCATGTACAGCCATGAGAAGGTTTCTAAGATGGTCATGGCATGTGTCATGCTGCACAACATGTGCATACGTAGGAATGTGCCCATGCCCCCTGACGCTGTACTGCATGCACCTGAAGATGATGATGATGATGAGGGTGGGGATGTGGAGGCACCTCAAGGAGTCCATGAGGCACAGGATGCACGTGCAATCCGACAGAGCATCATAGATGCATGCTTCTAGCAACCACGCATGGTGCCCATTACACGGAAAGGGGACCTGTGGCACTGTGTGTGTGTAGTACAGGCACATTGTGGACTGTACGCCTATGAAGGCCTCGTACGCAAATATCAATGTCCACACATGTCATTGGATGATTATGAGATGCTGTATTGTTAATGTGATTTGATTTATACACCCTATGGACCCGCCACCCAGTGAAGCCCAACACACCCCCTCCACCCTACTACCTCCCCCCCCAACACCAGTGTCCAAATATGCATGCTGTCCGTGGTTGGACGCTATTGCAAGCCCCCTCTACGGGTATCAGGGGCACCCCTGCCCGTGGAGCGCAGGTTCCTGCCAGATCTGCGTTGGGGGCTGCCCTGGACGGAACTTGCCACGGATGATGTCTCTGCCTGCTCGCGTCCATGCATGTCTCTGAGGGTTTGTGAGAGCTCCGAGAGCACACGGCGCACAGCAGCAAGTTCAGCACAAACGTCTTTGGACGTCGCATGCAGTTCCCCCCTCAGGCTCTCGGTGCTTTTCTCCATTTGTGCTCTCAGGCTCTCGGTGCTTTTCTCCATTTGTGCTCTCAGGCTCTCGGTGCTTTTCTCCATTTGTGCTCTCAGGCTCTCGGTGCTTCTCTCCATTTCTCCCCTGAGGCTCTCACTACTTTTCTCTATTTGTGCCCTGAGTGTCTCGGTGGATGTTTCCATGGCTGCCCTGGAACCCCCGCATTCATTTGCATGGTCCTTGAGTAGCGTGGACACTTCCTGCTGTTGCTCGATCAGCAGGTCGAGGGACTGTTGCCTCTGCTGGGCCATGGACATTTGCGGTGGTGTGACAGGGGGGCTGCTCAACACATGTTGCCTTGGCACAGGACTTGTGGGGGTTGGCCAGTCGTCGTCTTCAGGGTGCCCCTGCGTGGTTTCGTCATGGTGTAGGGGATGGGACATGCAGGGGGATTGGGAAAGGTCATGGATGGTATCTACGTCGCCAGCACTGTTTTCCGTGTCGGAGCATGCTGGCATGACAGCTGTGTCACCTATGGTGCTGCTACCACCAGAGGCAGTGCCATCAGATACGTTCTTTGGGGGGACCTGTGGTGCTGGGGTTGTGGACTTGCTGGCTGCTGGGGTGCCTGTTGCAGTCCCCTCCAGTGTGCTGCCACTTGATTCCTGCTGCTGCCGTGTCTTGATCCTTGCACCTGAGGTGGAGGCTCTTGGGACGTTGGTCCTGGCCCTCTTTGCAGGCGTGCTGGTAGGGGTGTCCTGCAGCTCGTCGTTGGTATCGGACCCTGTGGTGGAGTAAAGAGGGGCGAGCGTTAGTTATGGGTCTGTCGGATTTGGAATGGCAACGTATCAAATGCATTGGGGTGGTACATGAGGCTGATTTGGGACTGGGCCTTGGAGGTGGTCTCATTTTCGTGTGGATTGAGGATGCATTCATTTGGGTGCCTGCAGTTAAGGGGTGCATGCTGCACATGTAGGGGTTGTTTATGGCATCTTGATTGATTTGTTTATTCATTCTGACTTTTAGAGGGCGCTGTCAGGGCAAGGTATGTATTGCACTATGGGGTCACATGGTACTGCACATGTTCGTGGTTTGTGGATTTCGCATTGTTTCTCTTGGCCAACCTACCTGATTCTCCGGATGTCGGCACTCCTTTCTCCATCCCTCCGACTCCCTCTATGCTCTCCATTCCTATGGTGGAGGCGCAGATATCCTCCCAGGGGGTCAACTTGATGGGCGACTCTGAACCCCCCCCGGTAGCTGTGGCGATGTTCCTGTTCGCAGAAAGTATGCTGCGTACGCGGATCCGCAGGTCGTCCCACCGCTTGCGACATTGCTGTGGCGTGCGGGGTGTTGTCCCCACCGCACTTACGCGCTGTGCCACCAGGGCCCATATGGCCTTCTTGTTGGCAAGGGCCGTCCTGGTCATTTGACTGGAGAAGACGACGGCGGCATTTTCCTGGAGGGTCTCGGTGAGCACGGTCAGTTCCTCTCGGGAGAAGTGTACCTGCCGCTTGCGGTCACACGCTTTCTTGGCTACCTTTCCCATATTTATTTTTTTAAGTGGGGTTGCTAACGGGTTGGGATGTGTGTCAGGGTCGGATTTTTAATGGTTGTGTTGGGATTCGGTTTTTATAGTTGTGCGGCGTGCTGTTTCCCGTTCCGGCCACATGCTTTTACTTCCGTTTCCGTATATTTACGGTGGCCGTAATTTGCGGTGCACGCTCGTTACGGTGACCGCTCATTACGGTGACCGCTAAGATGGGTGGCGGTATTGCACCTGGTGCAGCGTACGGCGGCGGTAAGGGCCGTTTTGGGGTCATTTCCGCCATCGCAGCCTTTCGGATTCCGCCATGGCGTAATGCTCGTGCCCGATGGGTCGTGATTAGCCGCACTTTGCTCCTTCGTGCAATGGCGGAAACGCTATTTACGCTGTTGCGGTCCGGTCAGTCACTTTCCGCCAGGGTCGTAATGAGGCCCATTGTCTTTTAGCACTATGCTGTTTAAAATGTATTTTACGTATTTTTCAAAAGCCCAATGCTAAAGATTGATTATGATGTGTGTGCACGTGCGGATCGCGTCATGGTTTATTCCCGATTTGCATCATCTATATCATTTGCGATTTAGAATTGGGTCTCTCTGCAGAATTTGTGAGCATTGATATTATATATATTAAGGGCACTATAGTATTGTTCTATCATGGCTGCCCTTTTTACATTCACTGAACTATAGAGACTGGTTATTCCAGCGTTCATAGCCCATGTGATCCCTAATCAAATGATCGGCACGTAGCACACATATTAACACACAGGGTGTTTTCTATGTTTATAATCAGCCTGAGGAAGTCTGTGAGGATGGAACTTGTGGCATTCATTACTCGCTTTTTATGGGCATTGTTTTACATGTTCATGGACATGCTAACATGAACCTTTAACTACGGACTATTTGCTCTAGGAAAATAAAGCTGTACTATTTTTGCACTTTTCTGTTACTCAAAGGTGTTTTTTTAGCCACTTTAAGACAATTTCTTGTAAATTGTTGTGTACAAATCCTGCCAATTGCAGCCGGTTACCATGTACAATGTCGGTTGCGGTAGTGAAAAACTTGTCAGGACATAACATATCCCAAAGCTCAAAAAGCCTAAATAGGGCCAATATTTTGTGCTGTAACTCAAGATACTTTAGGCTTACTAAATTCCACGTGTCTACAAACGTCGAAGGGTACCCAAGTAACACATTCCAGCCATTACCATGTGTGGTAGTACGTGGGTAGCAAAAAACTTGGAACATTATATGTCACAACAAGCAAGTGTCTACCCCGGGCCCACATTTTGTACTGTAACTGTGTAAACAGAAGATTTACTGATTTGCCCTTTTAGAATTCTGTCACAGATACACAAGGGTACTGTTTACGCAATAAGCCCTGAGCCGCGGGGGAATTACCTTACTCAGTAATGCCCCCGTGGCGAGGGGCTTATTGCTATTAGTACCCCGCCCCGCAAGACCGAAGTACTAAACAATTTTTTCTTTCCAAAACGCTGCAGTGTTTCGGAACAGAACATTTTTTTTTCAAGGAAAATGGCTGCCGGGGAAGGGAAAACAGAATACTTTTTCCCTTTCCATGGCGAAGAAGTGTTCCCAGTGCATTCGCTCCCAAAAAAGGAGAGATAAGAAGGTAAGTGGGGTTGGGAGGCCAGGGAGGGGATTGTTTGCAGGGGGGAGCAAAATAAAATACCTTACCTGAAACCCCGGTGGGGGAGAATTGCAGCCTCCATTCTTCTGTTCCCGGCAGGGGGCAGGGCAGGCCCTTAGCCAATGAGGAGGCTTGAAACAGGGCCTGCCCCGCCCCCTGCCGGGAACAGAAGAATGGAATCCCGGCCAAGGGATCACCGGACGGGAAATGCCCCGACGAGGGCCAATCTCAATGTTTGTTACATTCTGGTTGACCCTCGCTGGGTACTAATGTACCATATTCAGCACTTTACCATGTACCGTGTCAGTAGAGTAGTGAAAAACACATTTGGATATAAAAACTGCAAACACTTAAAATCGCTACCTATAGCCAATGCGTTGTGCTGTAACTCCAGAATAGTTAAGCTTGCTAATTTGACCTTTTAAGATGCTGTCAAAGCTATCCAATGATACCCTAGTATGAAATCTCATGTAGCTACCATGTTTGGTTTTTTATGTGCCAAGATAAACATTGTCGAAACATCGATTGTGAAACATTTTATCCCAGACACCTAACGTTAGTTGAACACACACAGGGCTAAATGCTGAAGACACTGTGACTTGATGGCACTGGGTTGGGGACCAAGGAGCAGCACCAGACTGAGCAGTTCACTCTTGGAAGAAGAAAGGCAGGCTGCAGACGTGTTGCTGAGAGTTTGAGCCGTTTATGCTATATCACATCTATGGATCCATTTTAAATAGTAAGAGGTCTGTCTTTCTCCTCTTGTCTTGTGAGAGCAAAGACAAACACACAGGTGAGATTGAGCTGGTTTCCAGAGGGAGAGAACAGGGTTTGGTTATCCCTATGTGTGTTTGGAGAGACAGGAGAATGGGCAATTGCTCTTCTAAAGTGTGCTTCCAGCCTTCGTGGGTTTGGAGGCAGCGATTGTTGTGGCTTGCTTCCCCGCGAGGGCTTGAGGGGTGCTGGAGTGGAAGGTTGCTTTTACGCCCACACCCCACATACAGGCACCAGACATCTTTGGTTATCATCATTCTGCTTGATTTGCAGCCAAGAACTGCTGGGAAAAGGAGCTACATGGCACATTACCATTCAGAAGGCCCTAAACGCATCTTCTGACAGTCACACTTTCAGTGACTCTGCATCAGGGGGGAATCTGAGTGGTGTCCAGAACCCAGAATGGAGAACTGCCCAGCAGAAGAGGATCATGCGCCAGCAGGCCCTTTACCAACAACCACCAACTCTGACGAGCAGCATGAGGTGAAAAGTACCCAAGGGACCTCAAAGAGCGAGAGACGGATTAAGTAGAGGATGCGCTTGTGCCTCTGCACAGTCAGCAACTTCCCTATCTGTCAGGAAGTAAATAAAACCTGTGGCAGGGAAATGGAAGAATATGGTCAGCAAGGCTACCAGAAGTCCATCAGAAATTGTGCGACAATATGAAGGGAAGAAATGTGACAGAAAGAGAGAAATGATTGGACAGGACTTATTCTTCTCTTCATAGAGGTCCTATAGATACCACTGAGGGAAAGCCCCCATGAGGCGAAACATGTCGGTGGGACCAGCCATTTCACTAATTTATGAGTTAGTGAGTGGTGTTTGCCTGCTCAGTCAAAGACAGATTCCTTTGTTGTGCATGCTTTCCACGCTACCACGATGAGGAATGATTCCTTATTCGTGCATTTGTTGTCTTTTCATGAACTAGTTTTCAAGGGATAAACTGATAATACATTGGGAGCCAATATGATATATTTGGCTTGATTTTTCCAGCCCAAGTGTGCTTTTGTTAATAGGCAGGTTCTCGTACCTTTGATCGCGTAGACACCAGGGGAGGTTTCTCTGAATGGTATGTATTGACTGTCTTCAACTTAACGTATAAATCACTGTACCTTGTAAACATTGGGAGAGGTGCATCTCGGCTACAGCAGTTCTTGTCCATAGTCAGCCAAGCTTGCCGGTGTTTGCCTAACCTATGTATTTGTGTGTGCGTCTGCATGTGTGTGCATCTGTGTGTTTGCAGCATTTTCTTTTTAGATATCAATTATTCATGCGTATAATAAAACTGTTTTTTTTACATTGTATTGTGCATTTGATTAGCACAAACCTTAAGCACATTGATTACAATAAATAGGAAACAATGCCATAAAAAACATTTACTAAAAAAATCTAAAATAACACAGGAAACAATTATTAATATCCAATCAGCACATAATAAAATACCAGAGTGTGTGTAAGTATTTGTTCAGAATATTATCACACTGAGATTATCGAAGACAGCAGTGTGCATTCAGGATTTGGAATGACAGCCATCCAGACAAACAATACATTTGGAAGCAACTGAATGCACTGGGAGGAAATGTCTGTTTTGATCCCCTAGGGCTCCCTTATGTCTATGGAAACAAGGCGAGTCACCACACACGTTAGATATGCCAGACACGAGGTTGTATTCCCAAAGCTAGGGTTTACTGCAAAGCAAAAAGTCTCAGTTGACCAACTCGGTCTCACGCCCCGCGACGTGTATCTCTAGAACTCGAGGGACGCAAGAGAGCGAATTACGTACATCAGTTACATAAATAGAAAATGCTTATCAAACAATCAGCTATGACATGTTTTACACCCCCCTTTATTGGGTTTCTTTGAACTCCATGTGATGATGGACACTTCCGACAATTATGACACCTTCAAATATCTATTCTAGCAACAATATGCAATTTGTAAGTGCGGAGGTATCTTTCAGTTGTTGAACAGAACACAGTGCTTCTGTTCTTGGAAGCGAGCTACATACGGGGGAAGAGTCGCATTCCAGACCTTACTATCTATGAGGTGCTATTCGTGTCCTGGGAGCCGACACGCTCTAACAGGGCTCAGTAAAGGGGGGTCGTAAGAAGAGCATAATTCAAGCCTTTAGCTGCTTTATTCTAAACATATTCTACCATACAACGAGACTGGCTGGCAGCTGCGAAATGATTAAAAGCCCTGCAGCTCTGCTTCAAGGCTACATTCGGCAGGGAGCCGGGCATTCTTCCTGGCGCTCCCTACGTTGTGTTTCAACAAACTCTTGTTATCCTCGCGGCCCTGCTGCCTTGTTCTTTTACGTGCAGACAACAATGTTTTACAGTCGAGCAGTGTAAGCAGAAAATGTACTGCAAAGCAATAAGAACAGAAAGCAATGAGCAATGGTTAGAAAACAAAATGGCGATTCTTGTTACATCAAAATGGCCGTTCATTGGCAAACTCGGAAACCTATATGTCTGTCATATCGTGCATGAGACGGACGGTTGGCCCACGGCCATCAAAATACGTTTGCCGTTACATATGAGAGGTATCCATTTTTCTAGACTGACAACCCCTCCTTTGGCCGTATGCCAAACGTCTCATCCATTTATTGTATCCTCCTCTAATGACGATAAGTCTGAAGTACTTATGTCAGAATTTTGCATGCTATTGTAAGCATCATCATCTTCATTAATATCTATAGCTATCAATTCTTTTACTGTTTTCATCTCATTTGTGTCTTGGTCAGCCCGACCATGAGTTTGTTTTGTTTTTTGTCATCATATGCATACATCCCTTAGTACATCCCTCAGTTTCCTCAGCGCAAACTATTGGTAGGCAGTGTATGCAACAACAACACATTATGAATATTCCAAACACCACTAATAATATCGAAATCAACTTCCATCCCCAAGAACGCAGTATTCCCCAAAACCAGGACTCTATTCCCCAGCCTCCTTCTCCAGTGGGGAGTTTGGAACTTAGGACATGCATTTTTTTTATTGCTTCAAAGATTGTAGGGGAATAGTCATCTACAAATACACAACATGCTGATCCTACTATTTTGCAAATTCCCCCATGATCAACCAGAATCACATCAAGAGCCATTCTATTTTGGAGCGTCATTAACCTGATTCCTTTTTCTTCCAACGTCATGTTAAATAGTATATCTGTCGTTGTGTTTATGGTATTTTTTAGTATTCTGGACAGCTGCCTTATATTATAGGAGTTCACTATCTGGGACAAGAATGGAATGAATGATTTTGCTACGTCAGTTGCTATCAAAACACCATCGCTACTCCTTTTGACTCTAGATCTGGATAGTCTGGCCATGTCTGCTGTTTCTAAGAGGAACACTCCTGGGAACAGTAGACCTAGGTAACATGTACCTCCCCAGTTTCTTGGCAACCAAGGATATGCTTTCTCTTCACATATAAAATAAACTGGATCTCCCACATATACTGGTTCTATTTCCCATTTCAATGCCACTGTATTCATGCACCCAGTAAATGTTCCGACTGAAAAGGAGCCTTTCTTTTTTAGACAAAAAGGGACAGTTCTTGGGTTATAATTCACCAGGTAAGAAGGGGGAACTGCATCTTTGTCCCCGTCTGTTCTTACACGAAACGTCATCACAGATGTTTTAACTGGTGGGGACAATCTATCTTGTCTATTTTGTCGGGTTATCTTTCGTGTACTTTTCCTCGTAGGCTCTGGGGTCATTACTTGTGCTTTATGGAATATGGAACAACCCACAGGCCTCA
Organism: Ambystoma mexicanum; assembly: GCF_040938575.1. Taxonomy (NCBI): domain Eukaryota; kingdom Metazoa; phylum Chordata; class Amphibia; order Caudata; family Ambystomatidae; genus Ambystoma; species Ambystoma mexicanum. Next base: position 234,146,996 of record NC_090936.1, read on the forward strand.
TTATTATTTTCTCAAACTCATTAATGTTGGTTCCGTCTAATTGACCCGTACTACTCTCATTCCATTTCCCATGGAACATTGCACTTAAAGATGCACTACATGCAGAACTTAATGGTAATGGCTGTACATACCAACCTATTCCTTTCCAAGCATGCTGTGGTAAATGGGCACATACCCAGCAATTTGTTTTCTTCAGAATTGCATGTGTCATATTCATAATTAATAACAACGTGTTGTTACCAAACCCTTCCCTATGTCTTTCTTCCATTGGGGACAGGGTATAAGTAATCACCTGAACCGGGCTTTCAGTAGTGGATATATTAACTATTGGTAAAAACATTTCCAATGGGTGTATCGATACCACATACCATAATACTAGTGCTGTCGTTATCGGTGCTACCACGCTCATAAAGCACATAATTATTGTCAGTGCCAGCATACAATTCTTTTTACCATGCATTCTTCTTAAGCTTACAGTCTCTACAATTGACTCATTCTCAGCAGTGGTGCAGGCGGAGGCTGGAACCGGTCCCGACATGTTTCTCATCGTCCTTCTTCTTCCTTATTACAATTCGTCGTGGATATCTCTCTGCGTTGCACTTGCTCTGATGTCAATAAGTTCAACGCAATTGTCACAGTTCAGTTCTGCCAGTCCTTTATAGCCTGGATTTGCTTATTTATTTTTAGGCAAGATCACTTGTCCTTTCTCATACTGCTCAGAGTACTTTTGATCAGTTATCTTATTGCCTTAGTACCATGTGCGCCCAGCTTGTCCACTCTGGTTCAGGACACATGTACTTTTTATGATCGCACAGAGGAGCTGCGAGTCTTGAATTGTCCGACTTGCACAATTCTCACGCTTCTCTCCTCTACACCTCTAGTTCCTTCTCCGTCCATGAGCAGAACCAGAGGTTGACATAAACACCAAAGAACTGTGGATCACTTTGTCTTTCGAGGCCGCAAATTGTATCGCCTTACTCCTGGTATTGTGTGAGCCGTGAACAGTGTCGGTGCACTTCCAGATTCAGGCTCAAAGTCAGCCTGTGGCGCTACTACAGGTGCTGGTGTGCGGTGATGCAGATTCGGTCTTTGGCGTGCTGGCAAGTGCTGGTGGGTGCTAAAGGGGTACACGTTTAGTTTCTGCTGGTATTTGCAAGGCAGATTTCGTGTCGGCCAACAGTGATGTCAATTTTGCTGGGCAAAGTTGGGGCACTCTTTGCTCTTTTCCCTCTTTGGCAATTGTCTCAGGCTTTGTTTCGAGTTTTACTTCTCGCTTGGGCAGATTTGGTGGCGGCTTACTGGCAACAGTTTCTTCTGTTTCTGGGACCGCTGTCTCTTTCCGGTCGTCTGGGTCAGGCAAGTCTTTCAGTGAAGTTGGAATCTTTTTGGCATGGGTGGCATGGATCCACGACTTCTGTCCATCCACCCGTATCGCCGTCTGCGTAGCCAAGAGTGCTTGATAGGGGCCACGCCACCTGGGTGCTAACAATGACTTTCTTTCAAAATTTTTAAGCAGCACCCAGTCTCCTGGCTACAGCGCGTGCCCCGGACCGGTGTATCTCACTGGTAATGCCTCCTGCACCTGCTGATGAATCAAACGCAAGTTCTGCATTAAAAGGCCACAATAAGTACTAAGCACGTCGTTTTGGCTGAGGTGCACACCAAACATTTGCCGGCCTCCCCATTTACGATTTTGTACGGGGAGAGCCCAGTTTTAGCCTGTACAGACGTACGCATGCATAATAGCGCTATTGGTAATGCATCCACCCAACTCAACTTGCTTCCTGCACATATTTTGCTGATTTTTGACTTGAGAATCCCATTGTGCCTCTCCACAAGACCGGCCGAACTCGGATGCCTTGAACTATGGAATCTCTTATCAATCTGAAGACCCACACATATCTGTAACACCACTGCACCCACAAAATGCAGGCCATTATCTGACCATAAGACACGGGGCAAGCCAAAACGGGAAAAATATTTTTTAAGCATTACTTTTGCCGTGCTCGTTGCTGTGCAGTCTTTTAAGGGTTATGCCTCCACCCACTTACTGAATGCACAGATCACCACTAAGGCATATTTCAAATTTTGGCATCTCTCCATCTCTATGAAATCAAAATGGATCACCTCAAAAGGCATAGAGGGCGGGCCAAAACTGCCTATGGGAGTCACTGTTCCCTTTCCTACATTGTGTTGTAAACACGTGATACAGTTCTGCACCAACCTCTCTGCATTCTTCTTTATGTTCACATTCTGCCATACTGTAGATAGGTGCTGTATTATCTTTTTCGCACAGATGTGAGTAGGGCTGTGGGCCATTGTGACCATTGCAGTCATATATGAATTTGGCAACATCCACTTTCTAGTTCCCTTGTCCACCCAACAACCCTCCAGATCTAACTCAGCAGAGCCCTCTGCCCACCCTTGTATTTCATCGGCCGTAGCTTTGGCCTGCATTTCTTTGACAGTGGCAACTCCATTTTCTATCATACAGGGTACTTCCTCAGTCTGAGCCGTCATCATTTTGGTATTTAAATCAGTGTCAGTTTGTTTCGCAATCCTATCTGCAAACGCGTTTGCCTTTCCTACTTTGCATGTTACCTTTTTGTGTGCCTCGCATTTCACTATTGCTAGGCGCTTTGGAAGCGTGAGTGCAGACAGCAATCGTACAATCAAAGGGCCATGTTGAATTCTGGCACCATGTGATGTCAAAAACCCTCTCTCAGCCCAGAGTCGACCAAAGTTATGAACCACCCCAAAAGCATACTGACTATCAGTATATATATTCACATTCAAATTTTCAGAAATCTCGCAAGCTCTGGTCAATGCTATTATCTCTGCGGCTTGTGCCGAGTTGTAGGGGATTCTTTTGCTTTCTACAATGCTCTCTAGGGTAGTGATAGCGTACGCGGCAGTTGTCGTGCCGTCAGGTAATTTAAAACATGAGCCGTCACAAAATAACTCTCCATTTGGCTCTTTCTGTGGGGTATCACTTAAATCAACTCTCCCCTTGGTTTCTACCTCAGTGACCATTAAACAATCATGGGGGGGTGATTCATTCTCTCCAATTTCTTTTATGGGTAGTGGCATTCATTCTGCAGGATTCAAAGCGCTACACCTCATAATTTGGATATGGGGCGCGAACAAGATAATCTCATATCTTGTCAATCTAGCAGAGGTGAGGTGTTGTGTCTGTGTTCTATTTAATAGAACGTCTATGGCATGTGGCACCATCAGAATTAAAGTATGCCCCAATACCATCCCTTCCGTTTGTTTCACTGACACAGCAGCCGCCGCCCCAGATTGCAAACATCGTGGTAGTGCGCGCGCTGCAGGGTCCAGCGCAGAAGACAAATAGCTGCATTGCCTATTTCTTCCACCTTGCTCCTGTGTCAAAACCGCCAATGCACATCCTTCACTTTCACGCACAAACAGTCTAAAAACCTTCTCATAATTCGGCGTGCCCAAAACTGGAGCAGAACATAATGCAGTTTTCATTTGATCAAATGCTTTCTGACATTCCTCATCCCACTGTAAGGGCATAACCGCATCCTTTCTAGTCAAATTCACCATCGGTTTCACAATTAACGCAAAATTACCAATTCATTGTCGGCAATATGAAGCCATGCCTATTATGGCTCTGACTCCTTTCTGTGTCTTTGGAATAGGCATACAAGAAATACTTTCTATGCGTTCTGGCATTAGCCTTCTCCCTTCTTTCGAAAGTAGGTAGCCCAAATAGGCCACCTCCATTCTATTATATTGAAATGTCTTCAAACTAGCTTTATGGCCATGTGCCGCTAGGTGTGACAGTAGTAATACAGTGCTTTCTTTACAAATCTCCTCTGTGTCAGCAACTAATAATAGATCGTCTATGTATTGCAAGAGTATGCTACCCACTGGTAAGTTTAGCATGTCTAGCTGCTCTTTTCTTGCTCTACTGTAAATACTCAGACTTTCCGTGTAACCTTGCGGAATCCGCGTGAATGTAAATGATCGTCCTCCTAATGTGAACGCGAACAAATATCTACTGTCCTTGTCCACTGGAATGCTAAAGAACGCATTTTTTAGATCAACTACACTAAAGTATTCTGCTGAAACAGGTATCATTGTCAATATTGTAGTGACATCTGGCAGTAAAGGAAATTGTGGATCTACTACTTTGTTTAGCGCGCGCAAATCAATTATAAAACGGTATGGTACTTCATTGCCTCCTTTTTTATAAACTGGAAGAATCGGGCTGTTGCATGTGCTGCCTGTAATTTCTTCAATTATCCCTAATTTCACCAAATCTGTAACAATACTCTTCAATCCTTTCTCACCTTCAGCCGAAATTCTGTATTGGGGAATTTGCGGTAGGGTAACACCCTCTTTCAAAATGTTCTTTACTGGCTCTATTTTCAAGCATCCTACATCGTTGTCATGCATTGCCCATATACAGGTTGGCACTTTACTTAGTTCTCCTGGTAAAGTTTCAGACATGAATTCTGACACAGGGGCATCTTGTGGCCAAATCGTTAGGAACACCCTGTCTGCCGTGCAATGTATAACGGAACCTAATTTTTTCAACAAATGTAATCCCAACAAGTTCTCCCCACAATTTTCTGTTAAAAGGAAAGGACAATGTTCAGTGAATGGCCCTATAGTAACTGGGACTGGTTGGGACACTGGGTTTATGACAGGTGTACCTGCGAACCCTATGGAAACATTCTTTTGCCCTGATACTGGTATATCTGGAACCAAGTGATGGTCTATTGAACACTTTTGTGCTCCTGTATCTACAAGAAAGCGGTGCTCCTCATTCTCGACTCTCATTTCTACGTAGGGTCCTCTCTGATTCACGGGAATAGACACTGGTTCCGACCCCTGTCCCGGGCTGTCCTATTGGGGAAATAACACATTGTCCGATGTGTAATCATTACTGTTACTGTAATACGTGTTTGGCTGTGTATCGAAAACGTTCCCACTCTTCCCTCTATTTCCCCCACTCTGGTTTCCATACTGTTGGTTTTGCTGTCCCTGACGCTGGTTAGGGGCACTTTGGTTTTGATTACCTCCATTATTGTGGTGCTGCTGCTTACTATTCCTATTTGGTCCATTCGCTCCTTGCTGTCCTCTATGCTGTCTCCTCTGACCAGACCCATTTCTATTCTGCAGATGCGGACATTGCGCTCGCCAGTGTCCTTCCTCCATACAATACACACACTGATTTGGTCCCACTGTTCCCCCATGCATATTCGAATTACTCCTTCCTTGTGCGTTCCCTCTCCCTCTATTGTGTCCTACTACTTGCTGCAGTAGTACCTGCGTTTTCAGTAGGCATGCTTTCAAGTCTGCCCCCATCTGTTTTAACAACGATAATTCGTCCACCATTGCCTTCTGCCCCGGCGATGGTAACTGCTGCCGTCCATTAGGTGACCCCTGCATTCCCTTCCAATGTCTCCCGATATCCTTACCCCTGTATCCAGGTGTAGTAAGAATTTCGGCATTATCATTATCTAATTCATCTTTAAGTTCAAAAAGTCCATATACATGTTCTCTCACTTCTTCATCCCTCTCCCTACAGCGTGCTAATGCATTCAAATCTAACAATCGCTGCGGTGGTAATTTCCCAATGACTGTTTCCATTTCTCCACCAAATATTCACCCATGCATTCCAACACTACCTGTCTTTCGTTGCTTCTTTGGAAGTCATACATCGAAGCCAATGCTGCCGTCCCATTATTCCCATCTATATACATCTCTGCCTGTTGCTGCAATTCCACCTTCCTTTCTTTGCTGATCGCACTGTGAGTTACCCTCGTGCATCCACGTTGTTCAGTCCCGCCTCTCGCCCCCGTGGTTTCAACTTCAACCCCGGGAGGAACGGACGGTACCGAGTCTGTGTCTAAGGCGGGAGGTGCGGATGGGACAATGGGAACAGGGAGTGTCTGTTGTAGGCCTGGTTGGCTAATAGGAAGTGTTACGTGCGCGGTCTGTGGCTGTGGGAGGGCTTGAGCTACAGGAGGGAGAGTTTGGGCTATGGGCGGGGTTTGGGCACTAGTTACTGACGTGTCTGGCCTCACTTCTGATCTTGGGTCTTGTTTTGTATCTGTCAATATGTTTTCTATCAATTCATCTGCTATGTGTAATTCTCGTTGTGGGTATATTTTTTCTATATTCAACTGGTCACGCCTACCTGAACTCATTAGACTCTCAGTCCACTCCTCCTCTTCTTTTTCTTCCGCTACTTCACCTTTCGATTTATGCCTGCACGCATGCTTCGCTCTACTTCTAAATCGTAGCATTGCTTCCCTTCTCCAGTCTTTAACGATATCAAATGCTGCAGGACGCGCTTTCTTTCTCATCAACACCCTTCCCAAGTTATCTATTCTTGCTATCTCAAAACTACCATTAATCGGCCACTGATGGTCTGGTTGCTTTCTCGTTTGCCTATGCCAAGTCTCACAGAATATTATCGCACCCACTCCATACTTCACATACATCTCAAATGCGGCGTTCTCCCAGGTGGTGCAATTTGGCCATCTTTCAAAGATTGTCTACCACAGCGGAAAAATCCCGCTAGGGTGGACAATACCCCAGGCATGTTTCAACCTTCCCCCTGGTTAATCAACCTTACCTAGGGCATTTGATTTTGCAAAGTCAACTCTCAACCAATATCAGGATTACTTTGAATCAGGGAATGACTCACCTGATAAATCAATTTGTCCTTTCGGACACAAGTCGTCTGTATACTGACGCACCCAATGACGTTGTGTCTGCGTTTTTTGGCTTCTGCCTCGTTTCGGGACCCTCGCCTCCTTGTTCTCTAGCCAGGCACGTCGATCAGGGATCAGATGTGTGCAGATCTGCAAAGGAGTCTCTCATGACTTCTACAGGGTCCCCAAACACCTCTTGATCCCGGCTCGATCGTCCCGTCCTCGCCGTTCTCCGCCTTACTCAATTACAACGTATGCGATGGAACAAGTGGGGGAGGGTCCCTATTCGGGTGCCATCTTGAAAGGGGCCCCTAGGGGTCCCTTACATCTATGGAAACAAGGCGAGTCACCACACACGATAGATACGCCAGACACAAGGTTGTATTACCAAAGCTAGGGTTTATTGCAAAGCAAAAAGTCTCAGTTGGCCAACTCGGTCTCACGCCCCGCGACGTGTATCTCTAGACCTCGAGGGACACAAGAGAGTGAATTACGTACATCAGTTACATATATACAAAATGCATATCAAACAATCAGCTATGACATGTTTAACAACCCCCTTTATTGGGTTTCTTTGAACTCGGTGTGATGATGGACACTTTTGACAATTATGACACCTTCAAATATCTATTCTAGCAACAATATGTAATTTGTAAGAGCGGAGGCATCTTTCAGTTGTTGAACAGAACACAGTGCTTCTGTTCTTGGAAACGAGCTACATACGGGGGACGAGTCGCATTCCAGACCTTGCTATTTATGAGGTGCTATTCGTGTCCTGGGAGCCGACACGCTCTAACAGGGCTCAGTAAAGGGGGGCCATAAGAAGAGCATAATTCAAGCCTTTAGCTGCTTTATTCTAAACATATTCTACCATATAACGAGACTGGCTGGCAGCTGCAAAATGATTAAATGCCCTGCAGCTCTGCTTCAAGGCTACATTCGGGAGGGAGCCGGGCATTCTTCCTGGCGCTGCCTACGTTGTGTTTCAACAAACTCTTGTTATCCTCACGGCCCTGCGGCATTGTCCTTTTACGTGCAGACAACAATATTTTACAGTCGAGCAGTGTAAGCAGAAAATGTACTGCGAAGCAATAAGAACAGCAAGCAATGAGCAATGGTTAGAAAACAAAATGGCGATTCTTGTTACATCAAAATGGCCGTTCATTGACAAACTCGGAAACCTATATGTCTGTCATATCGTGCATGAGACGGTTGGCCCACGGCCATCAAAATACGTTTGCCGTTACATATGAGAGGTATCAATTTTTCTAGACTGACACTTTCACCTAATGGGATTCTTCATGCACCTTGGATGAGCAATCTCCTCCTTGACACTTAAGGGGTTAAATCTTTCATGCCAACCAAAAATTGCTAGAAGAATTATGGTCAGAGCAGTCCGTAAAACCATATTTCAAAGCCACAATGAGTTTACAAAGATTTGAGAGTATTGTATGCTTTCTGCACTTTGATGACAAAGCCACACACCAGGAAAGAATGCATGCCCTCTATCTGGCACCCATTAGAGACGTGTAGACTTGTATTGTGCCACAGATTTAGAAAGGTGTTGTTCCCAGGATATTCGTGACAGTTGGCACGCACGGGATATCCCCAGTAAACCAAAACAAATGTGGCATCATCAAATATTGGTGTGTGATGCTGACACTTTTTATTGACTGCTTGGTGATGTTTATTTGGGGGGGCAGAGTGTAGCCCAATACAGAAAAATTGAGGAATGTGTGTGATTCAATTCCTTGATGAGCCATGGGAGAACATAAGCATAAATGTGGTGGGCGACAATATTTTCCCTACCCGGCTGAAGGTCTACTGTTCAAAGACCCGATATTTGTGGGCACAGTCAAAAAAGCTGCCATCCCACCAGAAATTATGCCACATCCAAGCCGGGAGCCGCTGTCCTCTTTACATTTGGGGCACCTAAACAATTGTCTCAGTTGTTACAAAAAACAGGGGAGGTTGTGAGGCCGCCATTCTCCTCTCAACATTGCACTATGACTAAGTAGTCCAAGGGGGTGGGGAAAAGCAAAATATAATGCGCTAAAATGCAATGAAGTGTTGCATGGGCAACCTTGACCATCCCACGCATAGGAATGCGTCCAAATGCTAAAGCTACCCGTGGCCATTATTCCTTTTTCCTGCTCATTGTGGCAGTTGCCAGAGTCATCATCTGGATGCCACAAAATCAATAATGAAACGCCCACACTCTAAGATTACAAAGGTGCATGTTTCTCACCAGCTTGAGGAAGGAATGATCCATCTGCCAATCAAAATGGAGAATATGGAATCCCAGCTGAACCCAAAGAGCAAAAGAGCTTGAGCTGCCTAGGGGCACAAGAGGGAAAAATTAGCATTGCTAAAAGTGCCCAAGGCAAGATGACAAGAAAACATCACCAACATGTAATTGCTTTGGGGGACTGCCTGGCAGGAAAACACAGCTCACCACTCTTAACTCCTGTGAGGAATGCATGTTAAACGTTACTATGTTCCATCATACTAACAGCTTCTGGAACATAGAATGGCCTATTCCCTAGGATCAAACAACCCAGGATATGTCCATACCTGAGTTACTGGTGATCCATTGCTTTGGCATGTATTGGGACCAATACCAACTTCATGTGAAATATGAAGTTGCAATTGATAAGGGTGCCTTATGTAGATACCATAATAGCTCTGGGACACAAATTGACCCACAACTCGGGAAAAGTCAATCATTTTACAAAACAGGATGTTGGCAACACACATGTATACGTTTTACTTTATTATTGTGATATCAAATTCTGCTGCGAGCAAGGATACAAGTTACAATGTTATCCCAAAAGCACTTATAATTATATTATTTCCATATCTGCTGTCATGAAGTGGGGTATACATGGGTTTCCTGTTTCCAGTGGGCGTTACTTTTAATTCTGGTGGCGTTTTCCCAGAATGTTAAAAACAAGCAACCTGGATTAATCAGTGTTGTTCCATTTTCCCCGTGGAAATAATTGGAGACAGCTTTGTTTTTCCACTGCAATGCAAAACACATTTTTTATTGCGACATTTATGACGTGCTGTACCAGTAAAGTCAGTGGTATATAAAATTATTTGAGAAAGTAATATTTTCTGTGCAATATCAGTATTACTTTGCAATTGGCCTTATTGTCACATTCCTAATTGGCTCACAATTGGCTTGTAGTCACTTCATTAACATTGGAAACCTAACACATTGGCTTCAAAGCCACCTAAGGTTGTGTGAAGTTAAAGCTATGCAAAGCATGAGGTGTGCAATAGGGGAATGAGGGCTTGGGGAAGCTAAGTGCAATACTTACGGAATTTGGCTGGAAAAGATCAACATGAATATTTGGTAGAGTGAAAGTACAGGGCCCGAGGCAATGAAAACAAAAGGAAAACATCAGAGCCAGATTTTACTGCAGATAAGTGGATCAGTGAGCCTTTCAACAATCTATGTTCAGGACTGGGACACGATCAGGGTCTTGACCCTGTCAAAAGGGGGGTGGAGGGGCATGGACCTTCTCAACCATGGGCAGTGGCGCAATAGGATTAAAGCCCTAGCCAGCTCTGTCCCAGATGTGGGGAGTCGGAGTTGGCCATGTGCCATGAATGTCACCACTGGTACCGCTCTTTATCTCCCAAAGCGTTTGGCCATGGGTTTCTCTATTCTGTTGCAGGACTCCATCTCCCACAGTGCATCAGGGAGCAACTAAGAAAAACCCAGAGCAGAGCCAGGAAATCGGAATCAAAAACAGTCAGGAGATGGGCCTTGGGATTCTCTGTCGAATAGAAATGAGACATCCAACACCTGACTAGCCTACTCCAGATCGAACCCAGGCAAATGGGGGGCAGCAGAGAATGGCATAGGAGATAGAGGAGACTGCAGGGGCACAGGAGTGACAAAGAAACCCTCCCCAAACCGAACAGGCAACAAAACCCAACACCTGACAAAAGCCACAGAGAAAAGGAGCAGCCCATGAATCCTACCACACAAGAGACTGTTTCCAAAAGTGTGCCGCAAAGGGGATGGCTTACTGGTTTTTTAAAGCCCCTGACATGTTTAACATAACCTCTAGGGAAAAGACAGATACTGACTGGTGCTTAGAATCAGGTGAGCGGTGCAGCCAATGGAACGGGGAGGGGGAGACAGAACCAGCATGGCCACCGTATAAAAAAAGACAAAGGTATAGCAGAGTGTGGGTTTCAGAGGTTTGGTCAGGAGGTATTGTGAAGGTGTACAGAGCTACCAGCTCAAGGATGGATGGATGAGTAGGGTGCTGGGGAGTTGGTGGCAGAATTTCAACAAAGTGTGAGTAATTTGTGAGAGAGAGTGGTACCAGCTGCGTTTGTGTAGTGTGATGAGGGGTGGGCTGTGTAAAAGATGACCGAGAAAGATGAATAGAGTGAGAGAGTGGGAGTCAGGAGCAGGGGTGTAAGAGTAGTAGTTAAAGTGAGAGGGAGGGGGTGTTTGGAGAGTGTAAGGATAGTAGAAAAATGTAGTAGGAGTGGGATGCAAGGAGAAGGGTGCAGAAGAGATGTGAGAGTGGGGTCTGAGAGCAGCAAGAGTGAATGTATTGGAAGGGTGATCAGGGTATCATGTACCTAAGTGTGGGTTGAGAAGAGAGGAATGGAGAGAGAGGGAGAGAGAGAGATGAGAAGAGGGGTGTAATGTGGAGAGGGGAACATAGTAGTACTAGTAGTGCAGAAAGCGGAGAGTAGTAGTGTGTATAAAGTATTATTGTGAAAAGAGTAGTATGAGTGCGGCAAGGGGAGTGTGGTAGAGAAGACAGTAGTAACATCAGAGGATGGTGGTAGAAGGAGAGAGAGAAATTGGAGGGATAGAGGAGAGAAGTAGGGAGGAAAAAATTGAATGGATGTGTGTAGTGGGAGGAGGATAGTAGTAAGAGGCAGAGAAATATGTATCTGGGCATTAGAGTAAAGAGACAGAGTGGGGCTTGAGTGCCTGATGGCACATCAATACAACACCCTATAGGGCTTACCTTGGAAGAGTAGGGACAGACTTTGAATTTCCTGAGGGAGATTAGGGGTGATTGCCTTTAAGTCCTCGCCAGCAGGAAAATTAGACCTTAGACAGTAGGGAGAAACCTTCTGTACATACTAACCAAGGGAGTAGGGACATCTGGGTTAGGGAGGGATCAGTGTGTTTAGGTGGGAAACAGAGAGATGTCCCTTAGCAAGCCCCTGCACCCCCTTTTTAGATGGGTGCATTTCATTGATCCACCGGCCTGTCCTAAATCTGGAGAAACTACTTGTATTATTATCGATCAGAAATCTCATATTTGAACAATCTTCTCACATTCAAACTGAACAATCCACATACCTCAATTGCTTTAATACAAAAAGAAATCCTGGAATTGTCTCCCAGTTTGCATTGATTATTAAGGCCATCACCCATATAAACAATCAGGGCATGCGCCTTCCAAACTCCTATTATCACCACCTCTGCTCCTGGTCTCTTTTGGTAACTACTGCAGCACCTGCAAATCACACAGTAAACCCAGGCAGTAGGCATGAAACATGTGTTTTTCCAGTTTCCACTGATAAGCAAGCATTTGATCATGGTGGAGCTTTACTGGGTTTTATCAGTTTAAATCTAAATCCAGAAAACCTCAGTATACTACAAAGAGTATCTCTATATGTTGATTTATTCCTTTGACATTTAAGTGTTCAGGAATGAACACTAACGTCATGTGAAATTTGAACTTAAAATTCATAAGGGCGGCGCAAGTATGAGGCAGCACTCATGACCCAGTTTCACTTTGAATCAGCCTGCTTGGATATTTAACTTCTTTATTAGTAAAATTGTTTAAAGATGTTTTCATCCTCCTCGTGCAGGGGAGTTGATGAATCACCAGGTAGGCCCCCTCTGTGATTGTGCAACGGCATCCTGTAATTGTCCAATCTCTTTCGCTGGCAGGTGAAAGCCTGCCCCAGCTTCAAGGCCCTGCGGTAAGGCTCCTGTCTGAGCCATTTCACCACCATTCCATCGTCGAAGGAAGCCTCTTTGATCAGCCCCTCACCCTGACCACCACACGCTGCTGGAGCAGCGCAGCTTAAAGCACCGACAAGGTAAACCCTGAAAGGTTCCTGATACCACTTTTGAAGGAAAAAAGAAAATAAATTGGAAATCATGAAACAAACACTTTGCGCCAACTAAAACTACTAAATCAGCCTCTGTAATATGTGGTGTGAAAGCACAAGTGTGAGGCAGCACTTAAGAACCAGTTTCACTTTGAAGGAGTCTGCTTGGATATTTTACTTCTTTATTAGTAAAACGTTCAAAGATGGCCACCTCCTCCTCATGCAGAGGAGTTGATGAAGCACCAGACAGGCCCCCCCTGTGATTGTGCAACACCATCCTGTAACTGTCCAATCTCTTTCGCCAGCAGGCGAAAGCCGGCCCCTGCTTCAAGGCCATACAGTAAGTCTTCTGTCTGAGCCGTTTCAATACCGTTCCAGCATTCCAGGCAGCCATGAAGGAAGCCTCTTTGATCAGCCCCTCACCCTGACCACCACATGCTGCTGGAGCAGCACAGCTTCGAGAACCGACAAGTAAAGCCATAAAGGACTCCTGATAACATTTTGGAAGGGTAAACATAAAAATAAATAAATAAAAAATCAGGAAACGAGGACTTTACTCCAACTAAAACTATTAAATCAGCTTCTGTAATATGTGGTGTGAAAGCACAAGTGTGAGGCAGCACTCATGATCCAGTTTCACTTTGAAGCAGCCTGCCTCGATATTTAACTTCTTTATTAGTAAAATCGTTCAAAGATGGTCACCTCCTCCTCATGCAGAGGATTTCATGAAGCACCAGGAAGGTCCCCTCTGTGATTGGACAAGGGCATCCTGTAATTGTCCAATCTCTTTCACCAGCAGGCGAAAGCTGTCCCCTTCTTCAAGGCCCTCCAGAAAGGCACCTGTCTGAACCTGTCCGGGTCTAGAAGGGCTTGGAGAGCCACCACCTTTCCCCCACCATAAACTATGAAGCATCCTCCTGATGTACAGCCGGCTCCCCCAAAAACGTGCGCCTCTCTTCAGATCTACCAGTGAGTGATGGCTGAACTCTTCCATTGCCTCCTCCACTGACAACAGTGAAACAATATTTGTTCCTATCTCACTCTCCCTTCCTTGCTTCACCTAAGCTACTACTTCTTTCACTGACTTTTGTGTTCCTTTTTCAGATTTTTGAATCTAGGTGTGTGTTTTTTAACATCTTTGCACACCATTTCGCATTGCATTTTGTGTCCTTTTTTTGGCTTTTCGAATCTAGGAGTGTGTTTTGTAAAATCTTTGCACCCCATTTTGCATTGCATTTTGTGTCTCTTTTTTGGAATTTAGAATCTAGGTGTGTGTTTTTTAACATCTTTGCACCCCATTTTGCATTGCATTTTGTGTCCCTTTTTTGGAATTTAGAATCTAGGTGTGTGTGTTTTTTAACATCTTTGCACCCCATTTTGTATTGCATTTTGTGTTCCTACCTTTTTTGGATCTTCAAATGTAGGTGTGTGTTTTTTAACATCTTTGCACCCTATTTTTGCATTGCATTTTGTGTCCATTTTTTATTTTTGCAATTTCGAATCTAGGTGTGTGTTTCTTAACATCTTTGCACCCCAAAGAGGGGGAGGAAATTCTATTTTTCACCTGTCCACAAAAAGGTAGGAGCATTCTGGAAGAGGGAATGAAAAATGTGCATCATTTGAAAACATGAAAAGATAAGAACAATACTTTGTATTTGTCTGGGTGTCCCTGTTTAATTGTGTGTGGCCGCCGCGCTACCCTGCATCTCCCTCTCACGTCCTCTGTACAATCTGGTGCTCCATGTGCTGGGAAGACCTCATTTGTTGTGCCTAAATTGGCGGCCTCGCAGCAATTTCCAAGATGGCCGCCGCCATTGCCAAGCATTGAAGGTTGCCTGGGTGCTCATTGTCCTGCCTATCTGCATCCCCATTGGCCAAGGGGAACCTTTTACTAGCCTACTGGGGACCGGCAGGCTTAGCCGGCCCCCTCATCAAAGGCCCACTTTCTAAGGCCCTGTCTGTTCCCCTGTTCGTTGCCTGGCCGGGTCTGTGGGTCCTCTCCCACCCATTAATGTGCATATCGAGGCTGCAGAGAATCTCCATACATTCGGGACTGTGAATCATTGAACATCAAACTATTTCTTTTTCTTTTTCAAAGGTCAATTCCCTCAATCTAACACCATCAACCATCCTCTCCACACCTGTGACTGTCCCAGATCTATCCTCGAGCTGCCTATTGTGTTTCCCACCTTAGCATGCCCAAAAACGATTTTCACTGTTCCCAAATTGGTACATTGTGTTTTACCCTAGCTTGCCAAATTAGATTTTAGCTGTGTCCAGCTGCTGATTCAAATTCACCTTTTGCTAATATTTGAATCTAGCTGTGCCCTGTGGTTGTATTGTGTTTCACCTTTTGCTGCTATTTGAATCTAGCAGTGCCCTGTGGCTGTATAGTGTTTCACCTTTTGCTAATATTTGAATGCAGCTGTATTGTGTTTCACCTTTTGCTAATATTTTAATCTATCTGTATTGCGTTCCACCTTTTGCTAATATTTTAATCTAGCTGTGCCCTTTTGCTGTATTGCATTTCACCTTTTGCTAATATTTGAATCTAGCTGTATTGTGTTTCACCTTTTGCTAATATTTTAATCTGGCTATGCCCTACGGCTGTATTGTGTTTCGCCTTTTGCTAATATTTGAATCTAGCTGTATTGTGTTTCACCTTTTGCTAATATTTTAATCTAGCTGTATTATGTTTCACCTTTTGCTAATATTTTAATCTAGTTGTGCCCTGCATCTGTATTGTGTTTACCTTTTGCTAACATTTGAATCTAGCTGTATTGTGTTTCACCTTTTGAGAATATTTGAATTTAGCTGTGCCCTGCGGCTGTACTGTGTTTTTGATTTTGGTTGTGCCCAGTGACTGCATTGTGCTACTCAGTCCTGCTGTTCCTGTCTTGTTCTGCCCCTTCTGCTCCCCCCCACGCTCTTCTCTCACTCCCTCCCCATCACCCCTCTCTCTCCCCTCTCCCCCTTCCTCCACCTCACCTATGGCGCTCTCTGTTTCTCCTATCTTCACTAACTGTTTCTTCATTGACTATCCTAGCATTCTCACTAGGTCTGGTAGGAAGAAGTTTAAAAAGGATGTCTTGGTCTCTAACCCTGGTTTCCCTATCACTAACCCCTACACTAGCGCATCCTCCAGACAGACCCTTGCCGACATTCTGTTTGTCGTTCCTTCGCCAGACCTTTGGACTCCTCATATGGTCTCTGTGCTCTCTCCTTTCTCTTCTTCACCCATTAATGGTGGCACCCAGTGGGAGGCCCTCCTGGACCCCTTCCTCTCCTCTAAGTAGATCATTAATGTCTACCTGAATGGCACCGTCCTGGTCCAAGGCCCTCAGGTCAACCTTCTCCTCTTTGATAGACGCTTCCCACGCCTCATCAACTTCCTTCCTTCTCCTGCTGTGCCCTCTCTCTCCTCTCTGGCTTCCTTGCCTCCCACTTTTGCCTTTCCCTCTCCTCCTTCCTTTTCTGCTCGCCCTCTGGCTCCTTCTACACCTCTGCAGGGCATACCTCTGATTTGTATCCTTCCACTGAAGTCTTTCAAGGTTGGCAACCTTCTTCACATTGCCACTCTCAACTCTCGCTCGACTGTCAAACATTTCTCTGACATCTGCCGCCTCCTGGAAGAACTCGACCTCGAAGTCCTCGGGGGGCAGGACAGGAGTAGAAATTGCAGAACGCATGATCAAACAGAGCTAGTGCGTCCAGCAGGTGGCAAGTCAAAGAATTAAGCGCAGACAACGGGTGTCTGATAAGTGCAGGCAAGGGGAATGTAGGGTTGCAGATACAGACCCACGTGTAAGGGTCGCAGGAGGCAGTGTTGCTTGGTGGGGTTGCCTTGATTTTTCCTGAGTTTTCCTCCCTCAAACCCAACCTGCCTGACTCTTCCTTTGAAAGCCTGGTTTGCAATCTGGTCATCTCTCCTTCCTCATCTCTGACCATTGCCACTATCTACAGGCTACCTGGCTCTACCACCCTGTTCCTCTCCAAATGGGCCAATTTCAGCTCCTCTCTCCTCACAACCACCTCTAAACTCCTTCTCTTGGGCGATTTCAACATCCGTCTGGATTCCTCTATCATGGCATCCATTCTCTTCTGTGACCTTTGCATCATGCTCTCCTCTCCATTCTCCTTTCTGGTCCAACTCCACTCGGCTGGACACACTCTTGATGCCCTCATCCATTCTGATCGTTCACTCTCCTCCCCACTAATCACCCCTCTCTCCTGGTCAGACCACTCTCTCCCTTCCTCTCACCTGGGTCCACTTGGCGCTCTGACCGCACCTCCTCTAGCCCTGCCAACCTTGTTCATGAACATCTGTCTGATGAAACAAGTGTCAGATGCTGCCTTTGCATCCACCTTCATCCCCCCTTGTCCTTCCACCACAAACTTTACCTCTGCCTCTGCTCTCAGCAAACTCCATCTGTCCATTACTAACACTATGGACACTCTTGCCCCAGTCATGAGGATCCACCTGAAACCTGCCTCCAAGCATAACACCTGGCATGACTCTGAACTTGAAGCCCTGAAACGAAAGTGCAGAGCTGCGGAATGGAAGTGCCAGACCTCTGGCTCACCCTCTGATAAACTGGACTGTCGCCTGCTCCGAAGACAAAACAAACTTTCCATCAACGCCAAGAAAAGGGCCCACATTCAGGCTCACCTCTCTGGTGCATCCAACAAAATGGATGAACTCTTTAAAATCTGCAGGGAACTTGCCAACCCTTCTGTAGTCTCCTCCTCACCCCTCCCTTCCCAAGCCCTCTGCAATGCACTGGCAACATACTTTACTACTAAAACTCAGGCCATTCAGAGCACCCTTGTGTTCCTTCCCAACCTTGTTCAACCTCTTGCCTCCTATGGCCTTCAGCAATCCTTCTTCCTTTCTTTCCACCTTTTCCCCTATCACACCGGATGAGGTCACCAGAGATGTCCGCTCTATGAAGGTCTCCTCTAAACAGGTTTCCCCCTGCTCCTCCAGAACTGTTAAGGACAATATTGTCTCATTAGCCCCTGCACTTGCTGATTTCTGCAACCACTCTTTTGCCTCTGTATCATTCCCCTCCCTCCTCAAGCACTCCCTTGTGTGCCCCCTCCTGAAAAAACCTTTGTCATCCCCCACTTGTTCAGCAAATTACTGCTCTATATCCATCACCCCCTTCCTTGGGAAACTCCTGGATAAGCTGGCCTTCCCTCAACTTACCTCACACACTGAACTTGTGGGTTGCCTCCACAACCATCAATCTGGACTCTGAGAATCCAGAGGCACACAAATTGCTCTTCTGAACACCCGTGAAGAACTGCTTGCATCTCTGGATTCTAACTCTACAGCTGTCCTCATTCTACTTGATCTCTCCTCTGCTTTTGACACGTTCAACCACTCCATCCTCATAAAACGGCTCCATTATACCCTGGGTATCTTGGAGCGGGCACTGGACTGGCTGACCTCCTTCCTCTGTGACCATTTGTCCCAGGTTATTCCGGGCACTTTCTCCTCCCCTACCTCTAACTCTACCTGTGGTGTCCCCCTGGGCTCCAACCTGTCTCCCTGGCTCTTTAACACTTACCTTGCTCCACTGGCACACCTCATTTCCACCTTCTTCCCTAACTTCCAGTGTTACGCAGTTGACACACAACTCTTGTTTAAACTTCCCTATGACCCTTCCCTTACTTCATTCCGAACTGCCGATCTGCCATCCAGTCCTGGTGCACTTTCAACGATCTCTGCCTCAATGCCAGCAAGACTGAGATCCTTCCTATTGGGATTCCTGCTCTCTCTTTCTTCCCCTCACTCTGGCCCTCCCCCATCTCGTTCATCCAAAGTGAGAAACCTTGGAGTTTCCTTCATCTCTCACCTTCAGGACCTTGCCACTTTCAGGTCTTCCTTCTCAAAGGAATTCTCCCTTTTCTCACTTTCCCCCAGATGCTCAATGTCTCCAGAGCTCTGGTTCTCTCTAGGCTTGACTACTGCAATAGCCTTTTCCTTAATCTACCCTCATCCTCTCTACGACTCCTCCAGCTAATCCAGAATAGGGCATCAAGACTTATCCTTGGGCTTAAGCCCAGGGGCCGCATCGTTCCAGCCCTAAAAACTCTCCACTGGCTCCCGGTTGCTGTAAGGATCAAATTCAAATCCCTCTGTATCATCCGAAAGGCTGTCTGGGCCAGGGACCACGCAATCTACAACTTGCTCTTACCAAATACTCTCTCTCTAGATCTTTATGTTCCTCTAGTAGCAACTCTCTGTGTGACAAGTGCTTCGCTAAACAGAGGGCTGGTGGACGATCTCTTTCTTCAGCTGGATCCCTATTATGGAACAGCCTCCCCCTTCCTCTTTGTCTTGAGCCAGATCTCCTCAAATTCCGCAAGCTCCTCAATACTTTGCTTTTCACCTCCTCCTTCCCTTCCTGCCTCCTCTACTAATCCCACTGTTGCTGAGATTGGTGACCAGGGCCCTTCTGTGTACTTCTGGACCCTGGTCTCACACATCCAATCACCTTCAGCCTCTGCCTGCTCCCAGCATTGCTTTGGCAATCACTGGGCTATGCCACTGCAGGCCTGCACCTACCTATTTATTGGGAGAGGATCTCTCCCTAGAACACCCGTCAGTGGCACTTAAATCCGCTCCTCACTCACAAGAACAAGCCCTCCTAGCACCTACCACCCACTCCCTCTTCCCCTCGCTTCTCACTGCACTTGCATGTTCTGAATGCTCACAAGGCCTAGTAGGTCTGTCTTAATCCTCAGTGTTTTCATTGTTTTTCAATCCCATGCTCCCTTCCTGTTGCCCTGTGGGCGCTTTGAAACACAATGTATTTGCTGTATAAGCTCCTAACAAATGCTCAATAAATAATAGCTCTGGGAGATTGCCTCGGATCATGAGATTAGTCAGAAGATTGCCAGCTAAAGGTAATGGCTAAAGGTGAATTAGTTTGGATAGAAAAACACACAATATGATTTTTACAAAATATATTTATGTACAAATAATATGCACATTTTCTGAAAAAATAAAGGATGCTAAGGACATGATTTCATTTCAATTCAAATATAACTCTGCATACTCATCAAATAAAACAATTATTAACATTAGGCATTCAGTAATTACAACCACCCTGTCATTTCTTTACATACATATAATAGCAGGTAAAACACACTCCCCACTTCTTTGTCCAGTAACAGGTCAATACACCATTAACCCCTCAACCCCTTAACTGCCAGGCTATTATACAAGTCTATGCAAAAAAGGACGAGCATACTCGTCCTTGGCACTTTGATGAATGCAGCATGAACCGTCAGAAGGCATGGCAGTGCCTGCAACGTGCAATCATATTTTTGCTCCCCTGAGAGAGGTACGAGGGCAAATAGCCATCTGGTATGTAGCAGGATATAGGGTGTTAGTGAGCAGCTCTCCACTCTATTGCAGGCAACAGGTGGGAGGAAAGTACATGACACTAAATATAAATCATACAGGTGGGCCTAACAAGGAAAAGGCCGGCACAGTGATGAAAACACATAAGGCAATGCAATTAGTGTTGTGTAAAAATACATCGAGAATGATCAAAAAATGTACTGTCCTATTAATTGCATAAACCCTGTCTACACATAAAGGCCCGCGATAAATGAAGACACGTCTGGTTTACCAACAGAGTAATAAAAAATCGAAAAGTTCGAATTGTAGTCGCATACGTCATAGATATAAATATCAGCTGATACCCGTCTATGAATTTTATTCAGATCACCAGTTCCGGAACATTGCTTTTGTTTTTTTGCCTAAACACTAATTTACAAACACAGGCACAAATTCAAATTATGTATAATGAATACAAAAAATACATTACCTAGCATTTTAACAAGCAATAACTCACACTGAGTGGGTCTATAAGTTCTATTAAAACAAATACAATATTCGCCTAGTGCATAGGTACATCCATAGACAAAATAATACTATAAATACTAAGCATAGTTTCAACACCGATGAGCAACAAATGCAGAACAAGAAGTCGCAAAGACAGCACATCTGAGGATGGCAGCTAAAAACCTAATCACTGCATACATATGGGCGGGTTGAAATAAGTACGTGTATTGTAGGTAAAAACCCTAACAACCGGTGTCATCATTTATAATTGCTGAAAACCCTTTCAAGGACAAGCATAAACTTTGGAAGAAATTGATGTTCATACTGCAAGAACCTGGAGATAGGAACATGAAGATATTTGATATGCTCCTGGCATACTAAATCATTCGAAACAAAGCGGTGAAAGGATAGAGGTGGAACATTATTTCAACGAAATTCATCTTAACAGAAGATGTAAACATAATGAAAGCATTGGATTGCCTACATTACATCTCTACTCAAGCTGCTAATGCACACAGAATATGAATGAAGGATGGAAATCTCTATTTTTTTTATATATCCAAACTAGTGAGAAGATTCTAGATTTACAAAAATACCTAGAGCTTAAAGCCAGGGTATTTTCTCTTCACTGTTTTCATGTTTCTGGAACACTAAACATTAAACATTTGTAGTCAATCAATTTGTTTACAGGCTGGACTTAAACTTCGGACACTAAAATACACCAGCTATAAGGCTGTAAGACCTCGCCATACGCCTAAGCATACCTAAACATCTATTCATAGCCTAAGACAGTCATACATCAAATTGTCTACATATCTGCGAATGCTCCTCTTACAGCTGTTATGATACAAGCTACACTTATGCCAAAAATGCATATGTCTTTTTAAATTTAGATACAAGGTCTTGTAAATAAATAAATAAATACATACATAAATGCATTCAAACTCCCTGTTAAACATGGCAACAGAAACCTAGCAAGGCAAGCCTGGTAAAACATTTCCAAATCAAATGATATGAGAAGCTGCCAATTAGGAAACAGTATACTGGCAACTCCTGATAAGGTATATTATATTATATTTTGATGCATGACACTATTTTTTTTTAAAAACTGCTTTCTGCAAAATCCAAGCTACTACTCACTGTTGAGACCCAGCGCGGCTGAAGCACGCCTGGGGTTGCTTGTGGTCTGCAGAAGGAGTATGACCAAGCACTTTGGGCTGGACTGCCCCTTTGGGGTGCGACCAAGCCTGATTTGCATATGGTTTTTCCCCTTTTGTAATGGCTTGGCAGGTGAAGAACGATGGTCTAGAGGGTTGACAGAGGAATGTCAGAGGTTAAGATTAATTCTAAACCTTCCAGCCATTACCTCATGTATTTTGCTGCATGCAAAACTAAACCAAGAAGTCGAAAATTCTGAAGTGGGTCATTGAGGGGTCTTGATGCATATTAACTGCAGTCGCACAAACCTTGCTCGCATTAACCCTATTGACTAACCCTTGCTCGCATTAACCCTATTGACTAACCGACAGGAGGGGCCAAAGTACAGAAGTGGGAAGAAAGTAATATATCATGCCTCGAGTAAAAGTTAAGGCTGCATTAAAAGCTTGAGCGCAATAGGGCACAACAGCACGTAGTGCAAGTGGAAATTAACACCGATAGAATTCTGCTGCATGCACTAACAAAATGTACATGAAGTCTGAATGACTGGTTACACTTTCAATACTTACAACTAGATGGAGACACATCTTTGTGAGGAAAAGCAGATTTAGGCACAGAAAAGGTTAAGTTAACATCAAGATCTGCCAGATCCAGGTTGGCATGTCCTCTGTGGGAGATCGGAATTTTGTTTCTTGTGCTAGGGTATGTTGTAGAGTGGAAGACGTATATATCTGCAGGAGATCCTACCCCCCCTACCTCCCCTGCGTTGGAGCCATGAGACCATGCCCTGTCTAACCTCAGCTACTGTACCAATAATACAGCGAGCATATGGAAGACGGTATCCATTGAGACAACCATATCGAAATTAGCCTCCAGTTGATGACAGCCTGCAGGAGAACTTCCTTAAGGAATATGAGAAAGAGTTGTAAAAATTCACTGATGACATCATAAACAAGTGGGCACAATGTCCTGAGATACGGAATGAAGACAATGGGCCTCATTACACAGATGGCGGTAAGGGTTTACCGGTACCGGTAAGGGTACCAGTGCCGGTAAACCCTTACTGCCTTACTACAAGGTCCCTTTGTGGGACCCTACCTTAACGGCTGGTTTTACGCAAAGGGACCGTGGAGGTAATTACGGTACCGCAATTTGCAGTACCGTAATTACCGCCTTCCCTATGGGGGCAAAAATGGGAATGGAGAAATGCCATGGTGAATGGGGAATTACCACCCCCACACACCCTGGAATAGGGCGGTAATTCCACATTCACCATGGCGGACTCAGTAAATTACCAGCGGTAACCATGGTGCTAATATCGCCATGGTTACCGCTGTCCGTGTAATGAGGCCCAATGTATGGATGCTAGAGGACAAATGACAAAGTAAAGAATCGAGTGAACTATTAAAGTGTAAAAGAAGATGATAACACGTTAACAAAGTGCTGCAGAAATCAGAAGTTTAATAAATGTACAGACGTTGAAAAGCAATATAGATCAAGTAATCCTATAGGCTATCTACAAGTAGTGAAAAGAATGCAGGCAGAGCCACCATTGTATAGAAACTGGACATTGGTATCATGAAATAGGAGCCAAAGAATCTTTGAGAAACAATGAAAAGCTGTGTCACAGTAGAATAGTAGGTTATTGGAGCTGCGTTGGGAGACTGTCTGGCCTGAAGTCAAGAACTGAGAAGTCGAGGTCAGCTATCTACTCTGAAGAAGAACGTGTGTGCGGAGGATGAAATCTCTCACATTAAGGTGCAAGAAAGAACACAAAGGATGACAAGTCTTAATTCATTTCAAGCATTTAAAAGCTTGCAGAATGAACAGAATCGTGGTCTCTTGTCACGTGAGTCAAGGATGAAAATAGAGTTTGAACTTCGCGTTCCAGACACGATAGCGAATGCCCTCACTCCCATGCATTCCTAGAATGAAAATGCTCTGCAAGGCCAAGTACAAAGACAATTTGAAGGCAAAAAGCGTGTGCTGCAAACTCTCCTCTAAGAACAGGTTATCATGCCATGTTCTTTCTGGAGAGGAGCGCCTGCTACCTTTTTTGAAATAATGGCAGAAGGCATTGGTGATGAGGGATGCTGGGCTAATTGGATGGCGGGGCATCTTCATGTTGTATCTACTTGCACCTGGGTCTTGGCTTACATGCTGCTAATTTATCCGAATATTCCAGACATGGCACAAGCGTGCCAACCAATTGTATTAGTCCCTATAACGAAGGACCTTATAGTTTCAGAAACCAATGAAACACTGTGTGAGTGATTTTGCTTAAATGTCACTTATGAAGAGGTAGGCATAAATTGTCCACCTGATATGGCACAGTCAATAACAAACCTAGATCATATTGATTGTATATCTAGATGTGTCCCTTAACCAATCCCTACCCTTGATAGCTTTTGCACTATTGCCACGTAGTATGACATCACTCTTATGCATAATGAGTTATATACATTGTATTTATTGTGGAAATCACTGATAGAATGAGCGTACGTCTGTTGATGTTCGTTGTAACCTCCCTGTTTTAGATAATTGTTAATAAAACAGTAACTTGCCATTTTCTTGAGTTTGTCCGGTTATTTGGACTCAGAATTATTCTGGTGTAATCCTATCCAGTAACACATACGCGTTCCACGGGCCATATGCTCATGTGGCAGTGGTACGGATGGTTTCAGATCTAAACTAGTTTGACTTTAAGTTTCAGATGATCGGGCATCCTCTGTCATTAGCTGAAAGATTGTGGAGTTTCTTGTAGCGAGCGACCGATAGAAATAAACTTGAAAGAAGAATCTAGATGGTGGGCAGGTCTCTCTTTGAAGAAATCCCTGCTCGGTTTCCATGGGCGCTCAGCAGACGGAAGGCAAAGTGGTCGAATTGGAGGAGGAGTCGACACCGAAGGCCTCGAGTTGATTAAACAGATGTAAGTAGACTAAGGGAAATGGAAATATAAAGGGGCAGGATCATGATTATTTTGCATAACGGGAAATTTTGTGTAGATAAAGGGACGCCTAGGTAATCCTATTTCAAGGGAAATCGAAGAATATATCTCAAATTCCAGTCAGAATATTAGGAGGGAGAATACACACGGTCAGGACCGTGTAAGGTAACATTTTAAACTTCGTACAGGGTAATATAAGGGGAGATGAGGAATGAATACATCTTGCTATAAATGTTTATAGGGAAAAGGGAAGGTGATCACAAGAGTTATTAATGTGTACTGTGTTATTATTTTTAGTGTTATTTGATGTATAAAGTTTCGAGAGGTAGTAAACTGTGAAGGTTGGAAGTGACGTTGTTCTGAGTTAAGTGTAGTAAACGATTGGTGCCAATTAGAAGATAGATAGGTTGTTGAAACAAAAGAAGATTGAGCAGCTTGCTCATATTCATTAGTTTTAAGATTAAAAGCGTTGAGCAATAAGCCTTGATATAGGTAGAGATATATTAACAATCTGGTAAGTATCGGCAGTTAATTGTGACTTGTCATTATGGAGGACATTCCTCTTATGCATCTTTGTAAAACATTACCACGACATGCACCGAAGTTCAAACAGTACAGTGCAGAATGGGTAAAGGGCACAGCTGACAAAATGTTCATGCCATGACCGCATATGTGCACTCTGTATAAACAGGAAAGAAACTAGGGAAAAGACTAGCTTTTTTAGAACTTTGGAAAATGAACCAAGAAGAAAAAGAGGATCCATTAACGGAGGAGTGGATGCTTAATCAGCAAAAAGAGGAGAGCATTGAGACCTCGGATGCTCTTTCCATCTGATATTAAGAGCGTAGATGCAGAGGAGACAGGATTTTACCCTTTAAAGGAATTAAATGCAGCGGCGGGTAAAGTAACCGACATATGAACCCCCCACTTATAGTAGCGATGACAGTCCAGAAGAGAGTAAAAGAAAGGAAGATGCCTGTAAATTCATACGAAATAAAGAGGAAAGAGGCAAGAGAGCGAATGTATCAACCGATATATATAGAGAAATTAAGAGTTGGAAAGGAGAAAATGATAGGGCTGATGAAGTAACGCTTGTATAGAATGAATGGATGGGAGGACAGATATTACTCAAGTTAGATGATAAGAGCATCAAAAAGGTTAGGCAAATGGAAGACAAGGATGAGCAAGAAAAGAAGGATAGGGAATGAGAAAAGCAGTTGAGGGAGGATGAGCAAGGAAGAAAAAGCAGGGAACGACTGGAACAGATATATAGAGAACAAGAAAAGGAGGAAAAGCGGGTGAAGGTACAAAGGAAGTATGACAGAAGACAGAAAGAAATAGAAGAAAGGGATATGATAGAAAGAGAGAGGAAGAAGAGGCACTACGAACAAAGGAAAAACAATTACAGAGAAGACGAGAACAAGAAGAAGAATGAAGGGAAGAAATAAGAAGTGAAGCATGAAAGCAAGAAGAAGAGAGGGCAAAGAGAGACACGAGAGAGCGAAGGGAGGTGGAAAAAGGAATAGAACAGAATAAAAGGCAGTAAGGTTTTGATGCCAGTCTTGTTCTTAAGGAACGAGTAAGACTGAGCAATGAAATACAGGGACAATGGGACATGATAAACAAAGTTATCTCAGTGAGAGAAAAGAGTCAAGAAATACTTAAAATAGCACAGGAAGAGGAAAGATATGATGAAGAAAGTGTTGGAGAGAGAATTGACTAAATATATCAGCAAATGAGGCAGAGGAGTGAGTGTGGGACTCCAGGGAGTGGCAAATGATCTCCGATACCAAAACCACCGATGGAGGAGTACATCATGTTCAGTGATGAACGCCGAGCATTGTCATTAAGTAGATTAAATTTAGATAGCGAAGAAGAGGATGATAGCACTGTGTAACAGGGGCCCCCGCACCCCCCGCGGCGCGGGCAGCCCCGCCAGCACATGTCCTGGGTGGGGCCGCCACTTGTAGAAAAAAAAAATTTTTTTTTTTGCAAAAATATTTTTTTTTTCCAAAAAAAAAAGATTTTTTCTTTTTGAATTCCCTCTGCATTTATAAAGACATTATTTCTCTAACAGAAATGATTTCTTTACCAAGTAAGAGTGACTTCAAAAAGAAACGATGGGCCTCATTATGGGTTTGGTGGCAACCGTGCCATTGCTACCAGCAGGCTGCCGCCAGACCTGTAATGATTTACCGGCGCCCGACTTCCCGGTAACACCGGGGGATTACAACCCCGGCGGTCTGGGAAGTCAGGTGCCGGCAAATGGTAAGTCCCCATTTCCATAAAGTCCTATCGGACTCTATGGAAATGGGGACCATAGAAGCACCGGCACTGTTAATAACGGTGCCAGTGCTTTCGTGAAAACTATGCGGGTGGGTGCCGTTCTGCTCGGCAGGTCTGACCTGCCGGGAAGGACGGCCACTGCCCGCAGAGCTGTAATATGCCGGCCCGGAAACAACAGTGCCGGTGAGCTTACCAGCACCGTTGTTTACAGTCCGGCATAGTTGTAATGAGGCCCAATTTCTTTTTTAAGTTTTAGGGCTCCCCTCAACCCCATGATGTGTGGCTGCCTGTGCGTGTGTATGGTGAAAGGGTGTACACTTTAATATACGGGTGGCTGCCTGGGTGTGCCTGTATGGTGAAAGGGTGCACACTTACATGTATAGGTGGCTGCCTATGTGAGTGTATGGTGAAAGGGTGCACACTTAAATGTATGGATGGCTGCCTGGGTTTGCCAGTACGGTGAAAGAATGCACACTTAAATGTATGGTTGGCTGGGTGTGCGTGTGTGTATATGGTGAATGGTGTGTGTGCTTGCGTTCAGGGGCGCAACAAAACCTACATTTCGGGGGCTAACCCTTCAAATGTCGGGAGGGGTGCCAACTTATTTGTTTGGGTCATCTAATTTCTTTATGCATTTTATGAGACTATTATAGTGCAGCTTCAATGTTACAAGCAGTTAACTCTCTCCTTTAAAGTTTAAAGCACCCTGCTGTGAGAATGAGTGGTCTCCTGTTCCCTCTCTACCCTTCCAATCACTGCCCTGGCATGCAAGTATTAAACCCACATCACGATTTCAATTGCCAAAGAATTTGGCATTTGAATGCAGGTACTAACAGTGAATTGCTTTATGTTAGTAATTGGTGGGTTCTTGTTAACAGAGAAACCCAGGTGCAGTTTAAAATCTGTGTCCTTTTCTGTCTGGCAACTGCTCTGAAGGTCAGCCAGGTCTGGTCAACATAGCCCAACATTTCAGGGGGGGGGTGCTGAATCCCAGTCAACTCAACGGTGTTGCACCAAAACTTGTGTTTAATGCCTGGATTACTTATTGGGAATCTTCATTACTCCTAGCCCTATTCTTCCTCGTCCGAGTGTGTATGAGACAGTACTTGTGTATAAGGCACTCTGCCTCATACACAAGTACTGGGATGAGGTAGAGGTACATGGAAGTCATGCTTGATTTAGCTACCTGTAATCTTCATTACTCCTAGTCCCACTCTTCCTCATCCCAGTACTTACCTATGGAGCAAGGAGCCTCAACCGTAAGCTCTGGGGCAAGGAAGAGGGATGTGGAGGTAATTCTGGGCCAAGGAGCTGATTTTGGAGGTTGGGGTGGGAGGGAGAGGGGAAGTGTGGGGGGGCAGGATTATACAACACATTATAATGGCTGTCCATGTCCAGGCTAAGCAGGCATGATATGTGGTATTAGTGGCTAGAGAGGCATTTTGGTGCAGCCAGTCTAGTCATTCCTCAGTTTGGTATGACTTTTTTTTAATGGGGCATTTATGATAAAGCGTCCTGCTAAGTGAATTACCTGGCTAGACTGCCATTTGGGTGCTGCCAGTCAGCCGTTTCTTACTGCAGCATTGTATATTTTTCTGGGCATCTGTGATCAAATGATATGATATAAGTCATTTATAAAGCACCTGCACACAAGTGTTTCTAGGCGCGACAAGACAAGGGATGTAAGATAGAGGGAGGACAAGACAAACGATCTTACTAGGCCTTGTGTCATTCAGATCGTGCAAGTGCGACAGCGAGAAGCGCAAGGGGAAAGGGACGGGGGAAGTGCAAGGGAGACGGGAGGGGCAAAACAGGGCAGCAATGCTGAGTAAGTGCTGTCAGGGCAGCACAGCTCTGGGTAGTGCAAGGAGAGCAAGGGACTGTAGGGTTACAGTTACAGACCCTAAGTGCATGGTAGGACCAGAGGCAGTGCAAGGGTGACTGATCAAGAAAGAGTCTCGACTCAGTGAGACTCTGAAGGTAGCCAAGCAACCAGTCGGTACAGCAGACAGGTAGGTCAGGTAGGCCAGCAGGGGAGGGAGAGAGAGAAAGCAGAGGAGAAGAGGAACGTTTTGAGCTGCTTCCAGAACTTCAGGTGGTCTGCTAAAGCTTGAGAGGGGCAGGGAGGCTATTACAGAGGGAGGCACCTATAGAGGAGAGAGATCCACCCCCACTCTCTTCCTGGAGAAGCGTCTAACCCTTAGAGAGTTGTAGGTAGCTGAGCGAAGGGCTTGAGAAGGAAGATATTTTGGACAATGCAAAGGGTCTTGAACTTGATACTTGCAGCAACTGGGAGCCAGTGGAGAGATTTCAGGGCTGGAGAGATACAATCCCTGTGCTTGATGCCAAGGATAAGTCTTGCAATCTTTTTCTGGATTAGTTGCAGGGGCTGGATAGTAGAGGAAGGCAGATTGAGAAAGAGGCTGTTGCAGTAGTCCAGCCTAGAGAGAACAAGGGCTCTGCAGACAGTGAGCTTCTGGGGGAAAGTGAGAAAGGGAAGAGTCCCTTTGAGAAGGAGCAGCTCGTAGTGGGACTTCTTGGCAACGTCTGAGATGTGAGGAGAGAAAGAGAGTGGAGTCAAAGATGACACCAGTAGGTTTGCCTCACAGGAAGGCGAAGGAAGAGGGCCCAAGGCGGGCGGCCAGAGTGAGAGAGGGAAAGCAGAGGCAGGAGTCCAAATGAGAAGGATCTCCATCTAACTGACATTAAAGCAGAGATAGTTGGAGGCACACCAATCCTGAATCGTGGATAGACAGTCGGGAATGAGCGAGAGATGAGAGGAGTATGAGGGGAGCCTGAAGGAAAGCGGAGTGTCATCCTCATAACACTGAAAGTTAGAGGAGAATATAGAGATCAGGTGGGTCAAAGGGGCCACATAGAGGTTGAAACACCAGAGTGAGAGGATGGAGCGGGGAGAAAGGGACCAAGTTGGACCTGGGAGGGGCAGTCCAAGAGTAAGGAGGTCAGCCACTCAAGGGCCTGATCCGTCATGCCCAGGTTCTCATGGAGTCTTTGATCAGGATTGATCAGGATGGCATGGTTGACCGTGTCGAAAGCACAGGAAAGATCAAGGAGGATGAGGACAGACGGAATGCTGGAATCAAGGTTAGAGAGCAGAACTTCACAGGTGTTCAGGACAGCTGTTTCCGTGTCTCTGGCACTGAAGCCAGACTGATGGTCATGGAGACAACCAACAGATTCCGTGTGGAGAGTAAGCTGGGAGATGGCCAGCTTTTTCAACAGTTTGCCCAGGAAAGGGGTGATGGAGATTGGACGATAGTTTGCCGGGCAAGCATGATCGGCAGAAAGCTTCTTGAGGAGTGGGTGTATAAGGGAGTGCTTAACGGGAGAGGGGAAAGAGTGATTACAGAAATCGGTCAAGGCTGGAGTGAGGGTGTCAATATGGTTCTTGATGGTTCTGGTGGAGCAGGAGAGCACCTGTTTGGATGACACTTTCATAGATCGGACTTGTCTAGAAACCTCGTCAGGTGTTGTCAGAGAGAAAGAGGAGAAAGGAGGAAGAGAGGTAGAGATGGCCAAAGGGGGGCCAAGAGAGGAAGAGGAAGAGGGAGAGGAAGAGGAGATGGAGGACAGGATGTCCTGAGTTTTAACGGAGAAGTGAGATGACAGAGCCATACAGAGGGCCTGGGAGGGAACAGGAGATGTAAAGACCTCAACAGGATTGAGCAGTTCTTTTCAGATTTTAAAGAGTTTGGCCGTGTTGTTAGAGGCCACAGAGACACAGGCTTGAATGTGTGTTCTATTCTTGATGACTGTTATTGCTTCGACTGCCATTTTGGTGCAACCAGTCTAGATATGTCTAAATGTGGCCTGACAAGCTTTACTATATTGTTATTACATGTCGACACTGGTCTACCTTGTGCAGCCAGTTGGACATGTTTTCATTGTGCCATGGAATTTTTAATAGCAAAGCTTTAATGTTCCTGTGCTCTGTTGGTGACTTGCATCTATTGGTTAGGTGTTACCCTACAAAACAATTGCAAACACTCTGGCTTTTTAGCCAATTTTTCTCAGACAGTGTGCTGTATGTTATATTAAAACACATATGTATATCTTTCTCCTAGTGCAGTGTGCGGCATATCCGTTCAGCAGCACGTTTGTGCGTATTGCGCAAGTGTGATAATCTAGGCTGGCCGAGAGTGTGGCGTGACCCTTGATTTGTTGCTAAGTTGGGGGGCCCCCTCAGCATGGCTCGCAGGGGGGCCCCCACATCTTGTGTTACGCCACTGGATGATAGTCACACCAGTTGGGGTCTAGCAATATCAGACAAGGAAAGAGAGTCAGGTCGTGAGATAGAAGGGGAGTGTACATGCTTCCCACTGGGAAGTCAACATTTGGATAAGGAGGTAAGATGGTCAGATCTGGAACACCCTATGGAGGGAACACCAGATCCAACACCATATCCTGAACTTTCCCGAAGATGATCCCCACCCTATGTGAGTAGGTTAAGATCGTTACCAGCATGAAGGCGAATAGGGGCGATTACGCCTCATTGAGTAAACGAATAATGCAACCCAGTAATGGGATGTGGTTCTCACAGTTACCCTTGCTAGAGAAGAAGGGGGTTGCAAGACCACTATATATATATATATATATATCTATATATATATCTATATATATATATATATATATATATATATATATATATATATGAGCGCTCGCTTTGACATCCGTGCAGAGCTTGCTAACGCAGGTTCGAATCCCGGCATGGTCAAACTCAGCCTTTCATCCTTCTGAGGTCAATAAATGAGCACCACACACTGTGGGTAACAATAAGCAGGGCTCAGATACCTGAGGGTTCATAGCGCTATATAAATGCAAAATTATTATTATTATTATATTCCATGGCCCCAGATGGATAAGGATAACTTAAAATGTAAGTTACCTAGTTTGACTTTTGGGTGCTGGGAAATTGATATACGAATTAGAGAATCTGACAGGGAGAAACACGCTGGCCATAGGAAACATAAAAGGTCTACTGGCAGCTTTTTTGTGGGGAGAGAGCTGATAATATTTGTAGATAAGCGGGATATACGAGCGTGACAACACAAAACACAGCATACAATGGAGCACCATTTAATAATTTCAGGGCAGATGTTTGGAGGGCTCTCAGGGTACAGTATCCGGATACGTCCGACATCGGCGCAATTATGACACATGAAATGAAAGAAGATGAGGACCCTATTGTTTATATTCAGGATATTCAAGAGTGATGGCAGCTTGAAACACGTGAACCATAGGAAAAAACAGTGGCACTATTCTATCATATTCTGTGTCAGGGGTTGCCAGAACAATTACAGAGTCAAATTTAAAAACAAGTAGTGATGGAAGCGAAGCCGTGGGCTGATTTACAGTTAACTATTGTGCATCATTGTCAGTTATTACAAGAGAAGAACAGAAAAAAAGATGAGAACAGAAAAATCGAGGAAGTTAAGTTAGTTCATAAAAAAGTGTCAAAATGTGCTGTAGAAGGGTCAGTATTGACAAGTGGAGAAGGAGTAGGAACACAAGAAATTACGGGAGCATCACAGGTGAATAATTTGCACACAATTTATCAAAGTGGATATGGGTTTTGGCCATGAGATAGAGGTGGAGGATTTAGAGGAAGAGGAGGTGGATTTCAGAACACCCACAGTGGATTTCAGAACACCCAAAGTGGATTTCAAAATGCCCAGTGGGAGTCCGAATACTCATGGAGGATATAATGGTGGATTTTGCCAGATGGCCACCCCCAGTGTGTTGGAATTGTGGGATAACAGGGCATTTTGCGTGTATACGTAGAGGCCGAGGAAATACCCAACAAAATAAACAACCTTTAAGAGGAGGGACAGCTTATCCACCACCATACATTACACAAACACGAGAGGGCTTTGCCCAGGATCACACATCCTATCAGACACAGGCACCACAAGCACAACAGGCACAGCAGCAGGGGTCAGTGCAAAAGCACCTACCACAAGGGCAATCACAACAAGCACCTATGCAAACACAACAGAATTCAAATGCAGGGCAAATAATGGCACCTAGAATAGGCGGTGTCACTGTGGTAGGAGGGAAACCTTTCACTGGAACAGGGATGAATTTGTAGCCTCAATAGGCTAGCTCATAGGAAGACTTGATGTGTTCAGTACTATCAGTAACACCAGACCCCCAAGAAAAACCAAAGGTCGATGTGATGATAGGAGGCAAATCTTTTTCTTTTCTTGTAGACACCACAGCGACTTGCACTTGTATAAAGGATGGAAAAAAACCCAATGTCAGGTATTGCCATGAATGCTCAAGAGTTCTCTGGAGCTACAAATTTAGTTTCTTATACTGATACACTGCCTGTTTCTATAGCGGAATGTGACATGTCCCCTTGTTATATTCATGACAAACGCCAGTTAACATTTTGGGTGGAGATTTGATTACGAAACTTAACATGACGATTTCATTCACTAATCAAGGAATAGTGTGCTGCACTCTGGGAATACACTATTTAAATATATGAGAGTTTATATTGGCATTTAAGGGACAAGTGGCTCTATGAGGAGTCCCAGTAGATCTGGAAGTCTTTATGTATGGAGTGAGCATTTTATTAACATGGCTACCTGTATTAGTGGGGAAAATGGGGAAAATTGTGAGGACACCTGATTCATTTTTATTTTGACCACAAGTACCTATGGATGAGGAAAAAGGGCAGACTATTTCTATAGAATTGGAAGCAGCTATAGTACGAGTGGAAATAACAATGCTTGAAGGAGTAGATGACAAAGGCAGAGCATGGAGGACAGTGATAGCTCTTGAGGAGGGATACAGATTGACTGGCATAACAGATGAAGATATGTTCAGAGAAGAATGCATAGATGATGAGGTATACATTATTTTATAAGCATTACATATTGGATAAAAAATGAGAAAAGGGAAGTCCCACTGCGAATGGCACTAATGCAGCAACATCCAGTGTTTTTTCAGGAAGACCTAGAAAAGGTGCAAAGTGTCCTTTGCACTATGGGCCCATATGATGTAGGCCTATTGAAAGGAATATGGATAGCTTAAAATAAAACTCAAGTCAGGAGCAATTTTGCTCCGAGCAAAATAGTACCCCATGTCTCGAGAAGCTGATGAAGGCATATTTAAGACTATTTCAGCGTTGATGAATCAGGGACTCCTAGTGCCATCGGAGTCCCCATGCAATAATGTGGTGTGGTGTGGTGTAGTGCGGTGTAGCCAATGAAATAATAATAATAATTTAGCATTTTTATAGTGCTATGAACCCTTGGGTATCTGAGCGCTACTTATTATTACCCACAGTGTGTGGTGCTCATTTAACAACCTCGGAAGGATGGAAGGCTGAGTTTGGCCCTGCTGGGATTCGAACCTGCATTAGCAGGCTCTGCACAGATGTCAAAAAGAGGGCTCTACGCGCTATGCTATCGGACCAGCTTCAATGATGGTATCTTTGTCATGGAAGTCTGCCCAAGGTGTGCTTCCCTCGCATTGCGCTAGAACGATGTTAGTTGATGGTGAGTCGAATAGAAAAAATCTAAAGGATGGTCATGGAGATTTATTCTGGACTGTGCCCTCTTAATCAAATTGTAGAATCAGAATTTCCATTCTGCGACAATATTGTGTAGCATCCCAGTTGAAGCTAAGTATTTCACTGTGATCGATATTAAAAATATGTTTTTTCGCAATACCATTGCACAAAGACTCACAAGACCTTACTTCCTTTACTTTCAGACAAAAGTGACTAAAACATACTGATGAGTCCCGGTCAATCTCTTACAGGTACCTACAGATGGATTTAGGCAACATTGAACTCAAGAGTGTGGTAATTACGTACGTAGATGACATATTCATCTGTAGTGAAACAGAATGAATGTAGGCGGGACTCTGGTAAGTTAATGACTATATTGGCAGACAAGGGAAACAAGGTAGAAAAGGAGAAGTTACAGTATTGCCAGGAAGAGGTGTTGTACATAGGTCAGTTAATTTCACATGAAGGAAAGAAAGTGTCACCCGAAAGAGCTGAGGCTATCATGAAAACACCAAAGCCAAATACATTGAGGAAAATGCAGCAATTTCTAGTTTTATGCAATTATTGCAGGGCATGGGTGTTCGATTACAGCACATACACAAAACAGCTTTTCCAAGCACTTAAGAAAGCACAAGTTGGTAAGGAAAGTTTACGGTGGACTGAAAAAATGGAGGAAGGATTTGAAGAATTAAAAAGAACAATATGTGCAGCTCAAGTTTCAGGAATTCCCACTAATAGCGATGAATTATATTTATTTTCACACACCATTGGGTAAGTTATGACAGCAGTATTCACACAAAGAACAACCTTAGGGTATAAAACCTTTGCGTATTACAGTGGGATACAAAACACAGTTAAGAGAGGATATTGTCCATGTGAACAATCTTTGGCTGCTGCCGCATTTGCAATTGAGAAGTCCACAAGTATTTCCATGAGCTGTTTCATGACTCTATATGTGGAGCACACCTATTTTAGATAAACCCAAAGGTACATTGACATCACAAAGAGCGTCGGCATATGAAGTGATGATTTCTAATCCAGCGATTAAAAATTGTGATTAGTAAAATAGTGAACCCAGCCATGTTTGTAGCTAAACTGGTAGAAGAAGGTGATCATGTCTATGACTGCTCTAATTATGTTGAATTTTATGATGATATACCCTGTGTGAAAGAAAATGCTTGAGCGGGAGGGGACATTCTCTTTATTGATGGTTCTTCGAAAATTGGCCAAACTAGTGGGGAGGGGCATTCAGGATCCACAGTTGTAAGACACAGATTAAATGGTGAATTTGAGGTAGGGGTGAGTGCAAGACTACCATCGCATTATTCAGCACAGGCAGCAGAAATGGAAGCGCTTATTGTTGCACTCCAGAAACACAAAGGTCAGGAAATGACGGTGTAGAGTGACCACCTATGTGATGTCAACCGTACATAAGCTGCTGTCAGGCTGGAAAAGGAAGGGTTATCTCAGTGCAGACGATACTCCAGTGCAACATGCGTCTTTATTGGACAGGCTCATTAAGGCACTACAACTCCCAGTGGCATAGCGGTCGTAAAATGCGCAGCAGAAACAAAGCCGCAGATGTAGGAGTGAAAGGGGTAGCATATTCTTCAGAAGTTTCGAAACTGAAAATATTAAAGAAGTATCAAACCGAAGCATGTTGGTACGAGAGGGGTTTAATATGCAGTCAATTACACAACTAATAGAGATACAGGGTAGAGCCCCACAAGAAGAACAGGAGCTATGGAAACATAGGGGGTGTTCATTATCCTCCGGGAAGCACTATGGAGACAGGAAAGCACTGGAAAACCATTGATGCCAGCAGCATTACTAAGAATCACACATGAGCAGCAGCATTACCGCACATATATAACCCGAGAAAGTCTTGCTACCACCATTGCAGAAGACTGGTTTGTCTCCAATTTGTTGGAACACGTTTCACAGTTAATTGTGAATTGCATCGTGTGTCAGAGGTTTACAGCTGGGAATACACTAAGAACAATCAGAGGAGTAATACCCTGCCAGAATGGCCGTTTCAGCATTTACAAATTGATTGTGTTGATATGTGCAGACATTTAATGGATATTGTATTGTGTTGCATTGTTTATTCATTTATAAAGCTCACCGGGCCCGTGGACATCTGAGCGCATACAGGTTACATAGTTATGCATGGCATGGACATAAAATGCATATACATACAGATGAATGTTGTGGCAACAGTGTACATATTTACATAGCATACTAATATATACAAATACATTTTGTGGCAGCAGTGTACATATTTACAGTAGATAGATTCCCTTGGTTAACGTTTCTTGCTTATTTATAGTATAAAAGAATAAGTATCAGGATATACGTGCAAGAGGTCACAGGTCTTGGGAGTGCAACCACCTCTTGACATTAGTCTTAAAGGAGTGGAAGGGAGATATGGCTCTTAGTGAATCAGGGATAGAGTTCCATACTTGTGCAGCCATGATTGGGAAACTAGCGCCTCCTGTTTTTTCTTTTTTTAAATTCGGCATTCTGAGGCTATTGGATTGCGCTTTTCTGATAGGTCGTACGG
Organism: Ambystoma mexicanum; assembly: GCF_040938575.1. Classification (NCBI taxonomy): domain Eukaryota; kingdom Metazoa; phylum Chordata; class Amphibia; order Caudata; family Ambystomatidae; genus Ambystoma; species Ambystoma mexicanum. The sequence continues at coordinate 234,184,157 of NC_090936.1, forward strand.
AAGAGTGTTTGGTAAATCTGTCAGTGAGGTATAGTGGAGCCTTATTGGAGAGATATTTGTGAGTAAGGTTGAGTGATTTGAACTTGATTCTGTCGTTTATGGAGAGCAAGTTGGTGGATCATCTCACGTGGGAGATATGCTGTGTTTTGGGGATGCTTAGAGTCGCTCTTAGGGCATTGTTTTGGATTGTCAGGAGTTTATTGGTGTTGCGTTTACTAGTGCCCAAATAAAGGGCATTGCCGTAGTCTACCTAGAGAGGATTAAGGCCCTTGAAATTGTAATACAGCTTTCTGTGGACAGGAAGGGTGTACATGCATGAATCAGTTTGTACATGTAGTTGGTGGCAGAGGCAGTGGTATTGATTTGTTTGTTAAGGTTGAGAGCAGAGTCCAGGTAGAAGCCTAGGGTCTTGACTTCCTTGGAGACTTTAATCTTGATTCCATCAATGAAGACAGAGTTGTATTAGGTAGAGAGTTTAGACAGCCTGTTGGGGGAGCCAACGATTAAAAGGTCTGTCTTTTCATCGTTGAGGCATAGACCATGGGTGGCCATCCATGTTTATATAATTAAGTAGATGTTGTTAATCATGGTTGCGTCCTTTTCATAGTCTCCTTTGATGAGGATGAGAATCTGGGTGTCATCAGCATAGTTGGTGTATGAGACACGCAGATTGTCAAGTATGTTGAATAGGGGGCTTTGTAAATATATTATACAGGTTTGGGGGGACACAGGAGCCGTGTGGTACTCTGCATGTGAGTCGGCTGCGGAGGAAGGTGAGAAGACTCTCATGGATCTGTTGTCTAGAAAAGAGCTTATCCATGTGGTGGCTTCCTTGGAAAAATGGGCATCTGTCTTAAGTTGTTTGCACAGGTCGAACGTAGTGGATAAGTCCAGAAAGAGAAGAATGGAGGCTTCTCCTTTGTCTTTCCGGTCGTCTAGTTGATTCTTCAGGTCAATGAGTGCCGTCTCTGTCCCATATAGCTATCTATTAGTGCTGGTGTGTCCCTTTTCCCGAACGATCGAAGTTGGTCCTTGCACGCACACTGATGCCACCTGTGCGGTGAAATTCCTAGTGTGCAAAGTATTTCTGAGATGGGGTGTGTGCAAAGTATAATACGATAATGGGCCACATTTTGCAAATGAGCTGTTTAAACAAATAGTACTCATATTGAACATAAATAATACGTTTTCTTCTGCTTATCATTCACAAGCAAAGGGAATATTTGAGAGTCTCAATGGCCTCCTTAAGGAAAGGATAGCAAAGATTAGATTAACGTTGAACAAGCTATGCCTATATTGCCTACCTTTAGCCTTGTATTCCCTTCAAAATCAGCCAGGATCAGACCCCCACCTTACGCCCCATGAGCTAGTAACAGGGCACCGCATGAGGACACCCCTTATGCCCCCATCTAGAGTCAGGGGTGATGCCCAGAGTGTACCACAGACTCTAGGTGATGAAATGCATGATTATTTGACATGTAAGACTAGCAGTGTTTCTTTCATTCCAGACCAAGTCAAGCATCCGTGGGAGGGGTCAAGGAACATGGAAGAGGGCAGCCCAGTAACCAATCTGAGCAAATTATTGCCACCAACAAAGTTGTTTGTTGTGGACCAGGTGCTTATTAAAAACTTTACCCGTAGATGTCACAAACCAAGGTTTTACGTACCTTTCTTTGTAGAAGAATTTTCCCCTACTGCTGTTAGGGTATCTGGAAGAAGAGCTTGGTTACATTTGGGTGACGTAAAGATCTATAAACGTGAAACCCTCCCTCTAGTACCCGTTGACCAAGAAGGAAGACAAGAAGAAGAATTAACGTGTGTGCAGACCCAATAGATGACCGGGCAAAAGGACGATAAAACAAAGCGAGATTGAGAAGAGATTTCTTTTTGGACTGGAATTCATTGGACACACCTTAAAATTGTAGCAGAAAGTGCATGGACTTGCAGAGAATTCAAGAGCTTAAATGTACTTCTAGAGATTCTTTGAGTAAAATAGCGATACGGTAAAATCATATTGATACTATGCCCAAGCGCCAATTCCTTATTAGAGATTGTAAGAGAATTCAATACCCAGATTCATTCCTAGGAGCATCTCTATTTCAAGGATAATACATGATACCTGTTGACAGTGACAAACATAGGCTTGTAGTTGCCATTTTTGTGTTTATACTTCAATCATACCCTACCCTTGTTTGCAGAGATCTTAATATATTATCACGTTTCTTCATGATCTGAAAAATGGCCCAGGGATAAGAAGACTTTCAATTGCAATGTTTAAGCAGATTGTGCAACTGAGGATGTGATTGGAATAAATTGTATTACACATGATTCAGGATGAAGAAAAGGCAATTGCCGGGAGACTAGTAATTTAAAGAGAAATGGCATTGCACACAAAATGTGTTTCTAGACTCTTATTCCTGGAATATATATATATATATGTATGCATGTGCTTTCTCTTTTTCTTTCTGTATCTTATGTTACGAAGTCGTTATCATGCTGATGGTTCAATCGAAAACATGACACATGTTGTTTCTCCTAGTATGAGTGCAAATATTGATAATTTCTTTGACCTATTTGGGCATGTCAGGCCACATAAGAGGAATGCAGAAATAAACAGGGCAAAAATACCTATCTTGATAATTCAGCTCACCTGGGGAATAATATGCGCTACCAACATACGAAAAAGTTGGGGGAGCGAGCATATGATGAGAGTTACTATGTCTGCTCTCTCATCCCCTATGCCGTGAGTAGGTAAGGACATTCATTTCAGAGGAAATGCTGGCACATGATGCAAAGTGCCTCAGCTATCTAGCAGCATGTACAACCAGAGGACTGTTCCAAGGGAGTTGGGCAACCCCGCAATGACGATCAAGACAGTCGTTTCCCTATCAGGAGGATTATATCAAGATAAACCAAATTGTAAAAGAGCCCGGATGGACAGGCAAGATGCTTGTATATCCTTCTGCAGGACAAGACAAAGTGATAATTGAAGAAATGAAGAGTATGAATTGCTCTGACAAAACTGAAAGAACTGGAATGCCTGGATGTTGGGAGTGCTCACAGCTATTAATCTGCGGATGAGTGATTACAACCAAAGGATGGGAAGATGGGATGATGTCCTGTTCAGCTCATCTACTAAGGAAGGAATCAGTGTACGTGTGCAGAAAGTCAATGATGAGTGCTTAAAATCATGGGTCAAGAACTCTAAACTGCTGACATGGGTGGATGATGAAGCAGGACCACTGGCTGTGGTCCCATTGATTAACACAACAATGTGCTTTCGAAGCACAGGTAAAATCTGAGTTCGAGACAATAAGGGATGCAAGAACATAATGGATGTCCCAGGAATGAGGAAAGGGACTGCTGTCCTAACGGATCGATATTGGGCTTGTGGATCTAGAGCATATATGAAGCTACCCAGGAACTGGGGAGGAGTCTGTTCCATAGTACTCATCCATGTTCCAGCCTTGGTAATTCCTCAGGGCGACCTGAAGATTGAGGGATGTCCACAAGTGGATGAGCACTTGAGAAGTAAAAGGTCAGTTCCACTGCGTCAGATGAAAAGAGAGAACTAGTTCTCATCGAAATCGATAAAGGCTTATGAAAACATCCCTGATATGACATCTATATTCATGCCTGGACTCCAAACACCAGTGAATGCCAAATGGTTTCAGATTACCAGATGGGAGCTGTTACAGACAATCAATGCAACTATAAAAGGATATAATGCCATAAAGGAAGAATTGAGGGCTATACAGTTGATGACCCTCCAGAACAGGTATGTCCTCACATGATTACAGCAATGGAAGGAGGTGTTTGCGCCAAGGTCGGGCCTTCTTGCTGCACATTCAAACCATCTCATGACAGTGAGAACGGGACTGTGCTGGATGCTGTAACTATGTTGACAGAATTATACATGAAAATGGAGGAAGAGACAGAGACTATTGAGATGATGATTGGTTCTCATACCTGTTTCATGGATTCCCGACTAGATGGCGAGTATATTCAAGTTCCTTGGAGCAATATTGGTGATGATAATGTACGGATTGGGTGTTATAAGTATAATAATTGGACAATGCCAGAAAACAGCAAAGAAAGCAGTGGGAATGGAGAGCATGATCAATGTAAAAGGTGAAACAGTAGCCAAAGCTCAGACTGAAGGTACCATCAGAGACCACATAAAAGCAAGTATTGTGGCACTTGAGGAAATGAAGTTCCTGTATCCAAGGGATCATAAGAATTATGTGGGATGTTGTTTTTTCTGTAACCCATGTGGGGAATGCAATTATATGACCTGGAGTGTGGACGGAAACATATCAAAAGTGCGGGCACCCTGAGGGGTGTGATGAAGGTATGGATACCAAAGAAACCTTTCTTCAAGAAAAGGTCCAAAGAAGCAGAAAAACTGTAGGCGGTGGTTGAGGACTTGACCAGAGGGGGGAATGTAGTGGAGAAGATGTATATTTCCCCAGGAGATCCTACCCCCCCCCTACCACCACTGTATTGGAGCCATGAGACCATGCCCTGTCTAACCTCAGCTACTGTACTAATAATACAGCGAGCATATGGAAGACGGTATTCATTGAGACAACCATATCAAATGTATTCTCGAGTTGATGACAGCCTGCAGGAGGAACTTCCTGAAGGAATATGAGAAAGAGTTAAGGAAATTAACTGATGACCTCATAAGAAAGTGTGCACAACATCCTGAGATACTGAAGGATGACAATGTATAGATCCTAGAGGACAAATCATGAAGCAAAGAATTGAGTGAATTATTTAAGTGTAAATGAAGAATATTACATGTTAACAAAGTGCTGCAAAAAACAGAAGTTTCCTGAATGTACAGATGCTGAAATGAAAGTCATCGTATAGGCTAGCTACAAGTAGTATAGAAACTGGACATTGGTATCATGAAATAGTAATACAAAGAATTTTTAGGAAAGAATTAAAAGCTGTTTCGCAGTAGAATAGCAGATTATTGGAGCTGCGTTGGGAGACTGTATGGCCTGAAGTGAAGAACTGAGAAGTCAAGGTCAGCTATCTCCTCTGAAGAAGAATATGTGTGCAGAGGAAGAATCCTGCTTCACCGTTAAGGTGCAAGAAAGAACACAAAGGATGCCAAGTCTTAATTCATTTAAAGCATTTAAAAGCTCATAGACTGAACAGAATCGTAATCTCTTGTCACGTGAGTGAAGGATGAAAATAGAGTTTGAACTTAGAGTTCCAGGCACGATAGCGAGTGCCTTCACTCCTGTGCATTCCCAGGATGAGAATACCCTGCAAGGTCAAGTACAAAGATAATTACATGGCAGAAGGAATGGGTGATGAGAGATGCTGGGCTTATTGGGTGATAGGGCAGCATCACGTCCTATATACTTGCACATGGGTCTTGGCTTACTTGCTTCTAATTGAACCGAATGTTCCAGACATGGCACAAGCTTGCCAACCAATTGTGTTAGTCCAACTAATGAAGGACCTTATAGTTTAAGAAACCAATGAAACACAGTGTAACTGCTTTTGCTTAAATTACACGTCTGAAGTCGTAGGCATACGGGGTCCACCTGATATCACAGCCAATAACAAACCTAGGTCCTATATGATTGTATATCTAGATGTGTCCCTTATCCAATCCCAACCCTTGATAGGTTATTCAATATTGCCACGTAGTATGGCATCACTCTGACGCATGATGAAGTATATAAATTGTATTTTTTGTGAAAATCACTGGGCTACTGAGAGTAAATCCGTTGATGTTCGTTGTAAACTCCCTGTTTTAGATAATTGTTAATAAAACAGTAACTTGCCATCTTCTTGAGTTTGTCCGGTTATTTGGACTCAGAATTATTCAAGTGTAATCCCCTCCAGTAACAGATGCATGTTTCAAGAGCCATATGCTCAATGGTTACAGGCCGGATATTCCCCACAAAACAGTGTGGTAACACGGACATTGGGCCGCATTAAGACTCCGGCGCAAAACCATGTTGCTATTAGCACCATGGTCCATGCCGGAGTCCGCCATGGCGGAATGGGGAATTATCACCCCATTCCGAGGTTGGTGGGGCGGTAATTCTCCATGCCGCCATGGCCCTTCCCCATTCCCATTTTTGCCCCACAGGGCTCAATGGGAATGGGGAAGGCGCTAATTACAGTACCACATATTGCGGTACCGTAATTAGCACCAAGGTCCCTTTGCGGGTCCCTACTTTAACGGCCGGTAAAACCAGCCGTTAAGGTCAGGTCCCGCAAAGGGACCTCGTAATTAGGCGCTAGGTGTTTAACGGCACTGCAGCCTTTTACGGCGCCATTAAACACTTAGCGCCTGGGTCATAATGAGGAGCATTGACAATACACATGCTTTCATATTTGTACATGGCTGCTGAGTGTAATTTGATTACGTGTAGTGGCAATTGATCACCTGGGCATTTTCAAGGGCTTGGTGTCAGCATAGGTGTAGAAAAAGGATAGAGTGATTTACATAGAGATGTATTGCATCATATGCACACTAACAAAGGGTCCTTTAACAGGAGACCTACATTGTATGGGTGGGTTTAAAACGCCTATTTAAATCATTGAAAGTGGAAGACCCTGCAGACATCTGTTATCACGCAAATTAAACAATCAAGTTCCAAGCGGGGCCTTGAGTTGTTTTTCGAACGATGGAAGACAAAGAACAGGGCTCAGCTTCTTAGGGGGTGTACAACATTGAATTGTACAGGTCCAGAGGAGTGATATTCCAAAAGAGGCTGTGTCTGAAAGATGTACAATATCATGCATATGCTTTACTAATTAAAAGAGTGGGTTTTCCTTCATGTGACAAGGGTGGACAGCCAACTCTGTGTCGTGTATACCACAGAGAGGATTCTAGCAGTGGTCGAAGTGTACGAAAAGAAGTAGTGGAGCTATGTTCCCTGCCCGTCTGCCCCACTCCCCACAAACCCCATCGCTGCGCCCCTCCCACGCACGGTCCAAACCCCCAAACAAACACACCTCTTAGTTAAGGGAATGTTCAGTGCAGTGCACTGAAGTGCAAGTTTCAACTTCTTCCTACAATTTTATTTTAAAACGAAACCGTTCCGGAACGGTTTCTTTTTAAAATAAAAGTATAGGAACGGTGAAACTGAAAAATATAAAAAGTATAGGAGCACCGCTCCTGCCCACTTCGATCTCTGATTCTGAGTACATAGAAAAAAGTATGTAACGAGGCAACAATGCCTTGCTCTCGGGACCTCCAAGGGGATCTAGTGGATGATGGTCCTGGTGTGTGTAGGACCCACTGGTCACCCTCCATTGGCCCCCATTGCTTGGTTTGGTAGGGGAGAGACACACACAAACTCGTGTGCACACCCTCCCCATCTCCTGACGCCCTCTCTAGGTAGACCCAAAATCCCAATGAGAGAAATGCATCTTTGTTTCAAAACCAGTTTCACACATACAATATTTTTAGTATTATTCCTGATGCCCTAACAAAGCCATTCACAATAGAATTAGTTCAAAGCAGCACAGCAATGCTCTGCAAGAGCCAGGTGCTCATGCTTGACACAATGTTGCTTGTTCTCGGCTTTCCGACCTCGGTTTTACCCATTAATGCTGCAACTTTAACAAATCATTTTCTCCTGCCTGAGCGTTCCCCAACCAAAGATACAAAGTTGCAGGTTTACTGCAAACCAGTAGTCTGTACGAATTCAGAGAGCTGATATAGGTTACAAAGAGTTTTTGTAGAAGCCAGTTGACACGCTGGTGAAAATGGAGACCGGAAACCTTCCCAAGCAGCACTAGGGAGTGTGCGAAAGGAGAGAGCTTACTCCAATATGGTGTACAAGCCGGATAAAGGCTTGGTCTGTCCATCTAATCCCAAAATGAGTCCTGGAAAAGGAAGCCAATCCTAGAATGTCTCGAAATAGAGAACAGGTGTACTCCCTTAGGGAAGTCCAGCCCAGGGAGAGAGGGTCAAACTCTTTAAAACACAGAGACCCTAGTCAATGGGTGTGTGGTATTGGATAAAGAGCGTGGTCCTCAAACATAGAAGGCCGGATAGTGCAAGAGCTGGAGAGAGAGATAGAGAGGAGGTTGGAGAGGAAGGGAATTAGAGACCGAGAGTATGCTGATGAGAGAAAGGAGAAGGTAAGCCTAGGAGGTGAGAGTGAGGTTACAATGGAGGTGCGAAGACAATATTGGGAAGGAGGTAATGTCAAGTAGGGGGGGCTAACATAAATGGCATATGGGTGCTATACAGTAGCACTTTTACTTACTTACAGTACTGAGTTGGAGGGGATGATGGTAGCTGGGACTGAGGTTAAGGTGGTGGTAACATCAGTTGGCAAAGACAGTAATGTGGAGCTGGTGGGCACTTGAGACGGTAAAATGTGTTGCAACGAAGAGGTGGTATTATCAAAAGAAATAGAGGGCGGTGGAAGTGAAGGTGGAAGAGATGAGTGAAAAGGTGACCAGAAGAAGCAAAGGTGGTAGAGAAGCAGATGATGTCATATAAAGTGAAAAGAGGTAGGAACAGGTCAGATGAGGAGACAGTGGTAGCCAGGACAAGTTGGTAGCCTCAGGAGGAACAGATGAAGTGACCAAAGAAGGCAAAGTTGGCAGGGAGGAGATGGTCCCACCAATAATCAAGGAAGATTAAGTGGAAGAAAAGATTGGGGAAGGAATGCAGTCTAGGGGGAAGGCTAGAGAAAATGCATCAGAAAGTGGTTCTTGTGGGGAGGCCAGTGAAAGAATCTCAGACATAGGTGGTAGGATAAAGAGAACTCAGGTAGGGGATTATGGTGGGAGTCCGGGTGAAAGAGGGAGTCTGAGCACTCAGTAATAGCTGGAGGTGAAAGCAGATTTACTGACATGGAAAACTAGAGGAACCCTAGCTAACATGGAGTGATCTGCCATCCAGCTTATGTAGATTCCAGCATTCCAGGCCGGACCAAAGCAGACGAGAAGGCAACAGGAATAATGAGATAAAAGCAGGCGTACAGAGCGAAAAGGAGAAGAAACCGATAGGTTAGGCTCAAAGAGACTCTTGCTTTTCTCTCCTCCAGTGCTCCCTAACTGATGACTGGTAGACATGATCTGCAGTATGAGTGGACTATATTAGCAAAACATTCTTTGAGGTTTGTGACACCAGAAGCACACAAGTTACATAACCGAAGAATGGTTCAGGAGCCCTAAAGCCCACAACACCCCAAAGGAGACCAAGGTGACAAAACCCCTCTTTTGTACTCAGTGAGAACTGAGATGTACTGTTCCTCTAGTGATTACAGAAGCCCATTGAGAACTGGTCTTTTTTGGGGGTAAGATTCCTGTTTACTTTTGAGTTAGTCAATCCTGTATACATTCCCCTTAAGAAACATGTTAAACTTAAGAGATACGATTTGGTGCATTTCTTGCTGCTGGGTCTATTGTGGCAGGAAGGAGAAAAAGCTGACAAGAGAAATACACATGACAAGAGTGCGGCCGATGGCCCTGAGTCACTGGGTGAACTCCCTTTGGTAGTGAGCTGAAGACAAAGGGTGGGCGTCCAGGGAGTGACTGCTCCTCTATGTGCTCTGACTCCAAGGTGCATGGCATGATTGCCCGTCTGCCAAGTTTCGGAGAATTAAATATCAGATGCATACATCCCAAAGGTATAAAAGGAGTGCAGCAAATATTGTTAGGAAGTTAGAGTTGTTTGCCCACGTTATTAGTACCTGGCAGGTACTTCTTGTGAGTTCTCTGCTAGAGACAAACTATGCGTAGAAGCGTCTCGCAAATTCTTCACTGCAAAGGCAAGAGGTTCTGTTAATGGGGCACTGTAAGCAAGATCTTTAAATGTATTCATCTTTTGCCTTACAATATCATGTTGATTAGAAGTCAAACATTCCCCTAATTTTTCTCTTTGACATGTGAAAATATTGTAAAGAAGCATTGACAATGCCAATAATTTGGACTTTTGTGTAGACATGTGAAAGGCACTTGCCAGGCACAGGCATAGAGGTATTAACTGGCCATTGGTGATAGCAGGCGCAAAATGGTGCGAATGCCTGGGCATGTAATAGCAGTGCCTGGCAAATGCCTAATACTTGTAAACAAGCCAGAACTATTGGCTTTGCCAATGCTTGTTTTGAGCAGGACTTTGTGGGATGTTTCAACCCACTAGTCCAGGCCCTGAAACATTACTGTGCATTGCTTGCATCAGTAACATCAGAATGGCCTCCGGAAAGCATGCTGCTCGCTAAAAATCACCCAAAAATGCGCAGTAAAAATCCGAAAAATAGGCCGCCATCCACTTTTGCCTATCTCGGTGTTAACACAGGAGACCACTGCCAAAACCCATCATTTGGCTGCCTACAAAGCAAGGCTGATTGCAAAAGAAACACAGATCTGTGTGAAAATCCGTTTTTCTTGGTTGTCAAACTTGCAAAAATCATGGTTAGCAAAGCACCCAAAAGACCCAACCTCCTTGTTGGGTGTTAAACATCATTCTACTTCAAGAATCCACATAAATACAATGTCCACAGAAGTACACTGATCACCGTGTCTTTGATTGAAGTCTTATCAAGTCTTATTTCTGTGTTGCATTCCTTCCTATCCTTGCATTTCCTTGAACCCATACAAAGTATTCTCTGCTACATTATTCTTCCTATTCCTACTCCTAATTGATTAAAGAGATTGTTGATATTGTAATATTACTCATTGCTGATCATTGTTCATATTCATAAGTGTGATATTCAGATATTATTCATATTCATAAAAGTGTAATCTATATATTGTTCAATTCTTCAAATAAATCTTTTAACTTTGCAAAACAACCTTCTTCTTGGTTCAGTGAGACCGGGGGGATTCAAAGAGAGGGGCGTCATATAAGGGTACATCATCCAGAATTAAAAGAACTTTTGACATAAAAATATATAAATAAGGGTTTCCATTGGGCATCCCATACTAGGCATTGGGCCTCATTCCGAGTATGGCGTTAAGGGATAGCGGCCACGGGTAACGAGACCGGTGGCGGTGATCCCTTACCGCCATACTCCGAGTTCCCTTTGCGCCCTCGCCCTTAATGCCTGCTTTGAGCAGGTGTTAAAGTCGAGGGCGCAAAGGGGCCTCCAAGCCAATAACGGTGACCGTAATGAACGGTCACCGTTATTTGTATCTTCCCCATTCCCATTGAGCCCTATGGGGGCTCATTTGGGAATGGGGAAGAGCCTTGGTGAATGGGGAATTACCGCCCGCCAACCTTGGAATGGGGCGGTAATTCCGCCATCCACCAAGGCGCTGCCGGTTCGGGTACGGCGTCAACCAAGGCGTTAATAGCGCCATTGGTTAGCGCCGTACTCGGAATGAGGCCCATTGACTTAGTTGGAGTGCTGGATTGAAATCACTTACAACTTCAGTGAAAGACACACAGAGATCTTATAAATCGAGTCGCTGAAGGCAGACCGGATACATTTTCAGTACACCAGTAGTAAGATTACAACCCCAATTAGGTCATTAACTCTAACAAGTCTTCTCTGAAAAAACTCTGGCAGGCACTTTCAGTGCAAAGTTTAATGGTCAGGCTTGAGTAAAGCGACCTTAAAGGGGGGTGTTTTGGGCAGGGAGTGGCAGGAAGTGGATGGGAGTGGCCATACGGATTAGAATGGCCACGGGGAGTCAATGGGTGGGCACATAGCCAAACATCACTTACAAGCTGTTCGTCCCGCCTCTTATGCCATTCCTCCCTACAGGGGTGGCCTGGGAACCAAAAGAGGCCCTGGAAATAATGTTCAAATTGGCCCCATATTACACATTTTCAGCAAACCTAAGCCTTTTCCTATGAGAACATTTGGAAATAAAATAGGTTCCCACACCAGAGGCCCAGGATGCAGAGGCCTACCTGGAAATCTCCAGCTTTCCCTATAGGCCAGTCCACCCCTGCCTCCCTATCTGTACTCTAATGCAATAGTTTCAGCAACACCTAATAGCCCAAACTAACAAACTAAAAAAGGAGTGTTTTTTAGTTCTAAAACACCATTGAATTCTTCAGTGTTATTTGCATGAATGGCTTCTTTTGTGTGTGTACAAAGAAATGCAAGATGACTCATTGTAATCTGTTGCCTTGAAAACCGTACTAAGTTTGCCTGTCTATTATTGCAAGTTATAACCACACTGTTTTGGAATATTACCTTGCCTTTTGTCCTATGTCTGTTTTAGTCTTCTCCCTGGGCGGCTGACTATTTTGCCCGCTCTCAAGGGCAGCATTGTTCATGAATGTCTGCTTTTGATGACTGCAATGCATTTCATGATACAAGAATGTGTCGTTTGGTTTATAAGCCCATGGTGTGCCCACCGTAAATAAATGCTGAGACGGCATGGATGAGCAAGGAGCTGGTGTGTGCGCACCAAATGTTTTGAGTGGGGAACCAGACTTTCAAAAGGTGCATGGTGGAACAAAAGTAATTGTTCTCATGTTTCGGGAAAAACCTTCTGCTGGTATCAGGTCAGTCCTGTGGCTGTAAGCAATGGATCATGAAGTCTCGGGAGGATAGCTCAGGGGCAACATGCTCGCCTTGGAAGCAAAATGACACAGAGCAACATAGGTTTGATCTCCGAGTTCGAGCTTAGAAACCTCAGGGTAATAAGTGTGTTATAAATAACCTATCATATCATGAATAGGGAAAAAGAAAAACACATGAAGGGATCGGTACCTTTTAGCGTTGGACACATTTTAAGTCACACACGATAGTTACCCCTACATATTAGCCTGCAGTCCACATATACCACAAAGCGAGATTTATCCGATTCAATTTGTTAAATGCATTAATGTAACTCATGTGTGAGTAAAACAGGAGATGGCTTTCTGTTTTACTAAAAGGTGGGACACAGATGTGCCATGTAAATCACCTGTACACGCATGTGAGCCTTTCAGCATGAATACACTATGGACTGCAGTCTAAAGGGTGGGAGCACGCAAAGCATATGTTGCTCAATTCAAGTTATACAAATATATAATCTGCAAGAAAAAAAGATGTGGATATACAGGTTCTCAGTTAAACAATCATAAGCAGAAAATTCAGCATTTGCATATATCCATTCACAACTTGGGTCATGAAAGCACACATGACCTGACACTAGTTTAGATGTAAAAGCTCATATTGAACAGACACAGAACGACAGTAAACTTAACAGAGCAGATCCCTGGGTTGTCTCTGATTCAAGGAACAATACATTTATTTATTTATTTATAACACGCCACAGGCAATCGGTGCTTTCCAGTAAATAAGGTGCTTTACAGTAGACTTATGTTAATTTAGCAACGAGATAGTCCAATGCAATCACCCACAAAGAGAATTGTGCTGCTAACTGGGAAATGCAAGTTCTAAGTTGAAGATGCTTGCTGAAGATAAGAATCAGGTGCCTAGTGTACAGACGCTGAGACCATGTCAGTGGCAGAGACATGGGCAAAAGGGAGGTCATAACATACTAGGAGATATGCACCAGCTGTATCATGCTGCCATGGAAGACCTGATTGACATACCACACATAGAAGTCACGTAGACTTCATTTCAGAAGAGTAAGAGAAGGTCTACCAACAACAGACAAAGACAGGCCATTGGGTACAGCCATTAATTATTGAAGCTGGTGCTCTATCAACCAGAGGGTTCCAGAAGGTTATTACGCAGTCCGAATATGTGATCAATGTAGGCTGCCATATCTTCAGAGGATTGCATCTGGGTTGCACCCAAGTGATGATACATTGGAAAAAAGACATACACATGTCGACGAATGTTTCTTATGAAGCACAGTTGGAGAGATTTACTGTTGTCATTAACAGTGAAAAGAAGATGGTGAAGAAACGTGTGCTTCTGCAGGTCAGGGAGATAGAGCAGCACACACATCTGGGGAAAATTGGCAATTACCTGCTGTTTTCTAGGCAGACGTCATATCCATTAACCCTGCACTAATATTGCTACATGCAGTTGGTAGAACAAGCACAGCCTGGATGAAGAAAGATGTTGTTCCAAACATTGCTTGAGTAGATGACTGTGACACTCATTTCTGAATATGACAAAGAGATACAACGTAGGATTCTGCAAGTGTTGGAGCATCTTCTAGCAGAGGCACTTAAAGATGAACTGAAGACATCATCTCCAACAGATGTGCATGAAAAAGTCATTCTATGAGTCCAATAATCTAAAATACAGTAAATTCTCTGATCAATTATCTGATGACTATGCTGATACCTAAACTTTGGAAATGTTTCCTTTGGTTGAGAAACTGCCTTTAAGAACCTCTTTTAAATCTTCTTTGACCTGCAAATTCTACAGAAAACAAATACAATATTCATTTTGCTCAGGCTACTATATTGATTGTTTGGCAGTTGGAACATTTGGCATTTATAGCACTGCCTTTAAAGGTTAGGACTCACTTCTTAAAGTGCCTGTTGAAGGAAGATGCAGTTTGAACATTAATCCAAGATAGGTCTGCACCCTCTGGCTCGCCAGATGCTTTGGACTACAACTCCCATGATCTCTTCCCATTGATAATGCTGGATATGGGGGATGGGAGTTGTAGTTCAAAACATCTGGGGAACCAAAGGTTGAAGACGCCTCCATTATGCCACTGGTAAATATGAAGCAGTAGGGAAGAGAGGAAAGCAATAATATTAACTTCAGATCAAATGTATAAAATGCATTAAATATCATACACAGTACAAAACACCATTTAAATACAAGTGGTCATGCTGTAGGCGTGGACCTTTAGCTCCACCCCTGTACCCAAATTAGGCCAACCTCTAAAATTAGTAAGTGCGCCCTATGTCCATAAAACAAGTTTATTGTACAATGGCCAGGAGGGGGCTTAGATGACATCTAACTTGTCAAACTAACACTGGTCTTCCTAAACCACACAAAGAATACATATTACAAACAGTTGGCAACAGTCAATGCACTCCCCCAGATACCGTTACAAAGGAATCCCCCCAAACATGATTGGTTGGCCTTTACAGAGAAATCTAAAACTCACACAGTTCATTGGACACAGACTTTATAACACAATCCCCTAAAACCTATCATTGCAAAGTTTACATTTCCAACACACCCCTTCCCAAAAACCTATCCACATTTGGTGGCGCCTTGTCTCTTAGTTACAAAATAACAGAATTCATATTACACCTAAGCACTTAAAGAGGAGAGAAAGAAACGTAGATTCCCTTTGACCTATTCGTGTTTGCTAACTGTGTTGCCCAAACCTGTCCGGTGGCTGATAAATTGACCCTTCCTATTCACATGAGTTCCACCCACTTTCTGGCAACACAATCCCTCTCCTGAAATGTATTACTGCTGATCTCTGTAAGTCTCCTGGGTGAAGCCATCTGCTCAAACAACCCAGCTGGTTTCCCAAATGCCTATCCCTTAAAACAATGAGCTCTCCTCTTTACCAGAGACCATATCTTACCTTCGCCCTCCAGCACTTGAGCCATCTGCAAACTGAACGCAACCACCCCATTGACCAGCTTACAGAACCTGTTCCCTGACTGCTGACAGGCCTTTACCATGATTGCGAAAACACCCCTTGATACATAGAGCATCCACACCTCATATATTTAATATCTTTTACTAAATTCAAAAAATACTACCGATACATGTATATCATTATGATCTCTTCTCATGACGGCCATTCATACAGCTAAACTTCATGTGCACATATTGATTGCCTGCTTCCCCTGAGTGTGGAGGGGCCCTCCGTGTCACAATGTTTCATCGTTATGTTTCTGCGTGCATGAAAATCTACAAATGTATCTCCTCTACACAAAATAACACAAATTAACCTAAATGTAACACTTGTCCCATTTACCATAAATATTTAAATATTTGTAGCAGTTTGCGAAAGTGACAGAAATGACGATGATGATGTGTCCACCCCCCAGTCAGTGGTACGGCACGCAACGTTCAAACTTTTCCAATTTCCCAACAATACCAATGCAAAAAAAGTCAGAAACCAACCAAATGTTCATAGTGCAAATAAGACACCTTACAAGCGACCAACATCAAAAAGAAGAAAGCTAGGTGACATTAGCTTAAATCTAAAATATGGAGATGGGGTAGAAGAAATTGACACAAAGATTGAACATATCATCTACAAAAACAGTAAAAATGCATTGTTGTTTCTTGAGATTGTTTATCGCAACCACAAGCAAGAGTCTATTCGTTATGTCATTACCTTCCATTTGTATTCAAGGGTAGCTAGTAAAATCTAATTTTCGTAATTAGAATCCTAGTTTGATCATTCTGAATGTGGAAAAAGTATGAATGATGCAATTAGACAGATGCAATATAGTCCCTAAAGAAACCTTTTCCGTACCTTCAGTGAAAACATTTAAATCTCATCTTCAACTGCCTTCCATAGCACCAATCCATTTGAGTCTGCTTTTATCAATGGTACATTAGTAAACAGATCTGAAAAGCCTAATTTATCCAATGGCGTGTCAGCCACTTAATATTCTTCCAGCTATCAAAACATTTAACATCCTATAGTAACTCCTAAGATAAAGTCGTTGTATCATTCCTCACAATTGGTAACCAAAGTAAAAACAGTGGTCATAACTACATAAAAGGAAATTGATATGACATTGAATTCTGTATATACCAATTGATTAGCTGTTGATTTATTTATAGCTAAAATGACTGCAAGAATTTCCCTTTCATAGGATCTAGGGACCTTAATTAGAAACAGAAGCTGCCTCTAATTTGTTGAATAGGGAGCATGACTGCCCAAATAGTACAAATTTGCCACCTTAGGTAATTCAATATAATTAAAAAAATAATCTATATTTAGAAGCTACATGGCCTGGAATTAATCAAGATTTAAGATTGACTTTGATTTATTAGCAAGCCACATTCCAACTTAACAAGGACTGTAGCCTTCTTTCAATCTTTGAAAAGCAGCAAGTGTTCTAGCAGTCAGGACAGCATCATATGCGTACATCGGGGGCAAATTCAAAGTGCACAGCTCACTAGAACAAGGGTCATATTGAGGCCATTAGCATATACATTTAAAAAGTAAAAGTGCCATCACACATTCCTGTTGAACCCCTTTGGAAATATTAAACAGCTTGGTACATTCTTCGTTCTGACCAAACAGTATGGTGACTGTGGTCCTTGTATAAAGTTGCATAAGTGAAACTTAACAGGCCTGGGTCGATTCCGAAGTTCCAAAGTCGGGAATGACACACTCTTTTAGGTGCCATAGACAAGTCCATGAATGCCAAATAGAGTGCACCACCAAATGCATCAATGCACTTCCCCATGATAGATGCATGTGTTTATTTTGCCATTAATCACATCCCCATACACTTGCTTCATTACATTTACATTGCCATACTTTTACTTCTACATTATTTAACTTCGCCATACATTCACTTCATCATTACAGGTGTAATCACAGACCCCCTGCACCTTCCATGTTTTAACCCACATTGTTGTCCCCTTAACCCTAACCCTATACTTACACCTATCGTACAGCTTAATTTACTATATCCAGTCCCACCACAATACAGACGAAGTGAAGGTATGAAGAAGTACATGCATGAAGAAGTAAATGCATGATGTAGTCATGCAGACAAAGTTAGGACTGGTGAAGTATTTACAATGAAGTAAAGGGGACACACCACCCCATGATCAGTGCTACGTTCAAGCACTGCTCTGAAGTTTTGGCCTTAGGTCGAAAACCCAGCAGGGTCTCTTCCATTATTTCTTTGAGAACCAACCCAGTCAGGCAATGTATTTTTAAGTGCAGTCCCTACCATTTTCAATGATACCTCAGTTAAGGAAAGCAGCTTATAGCAATGGGGGGATATTAGAAATCAGAACAATGGTAATATTACGGCAGATCAATATGTAATGAACACAACGTAAAACAAATGAATTAGAAGAGGACCCATATATCAGGGTGTGTTTTGTAAAGCCCACTGGGCACACCACTTTCACCTGGACATTTGGGCTTTTTAAGGAGAGTATCATTTCCTTAATCTCTTTAACTTCCAATGGGACTAATAGACATCCAGAAAAAGTAAAACAGGCAGTCTCGTAATCTTTAGTTCCCATGGGCATTTCATAGATTCCACTAAAGTAATCTAAGCATGTTTTTCTGAGATGGTACCTACAGTGGCTCGTGCTAAGATATTGTCAGACCTGCCACTAGCTATCAGCCTCCAGATCCCTTTAGAATCATCAAACGCACACAGAGATTTCAACAAAGCCCATTCCTTGTTCTCGAACTGTGCTTTATACAAATCTTCTGAGCCCATGATTTTAAGCAATTCTCTTGTAGCTTCTCTTAACTGAAGATTGAACCCTATGTTCTTAGTTTTAAAAATTCTTGAATTTGGTTTGGAGGATAAATGAGTTGTAGTTACACCATTGAGTGAGTTAAATATCACCCAGGTAGAATACCATCCAAGTCCACTGCATAACATTTCAGACAGCAATCAAGATATTAATCTCCATGGTTCACAACTGAATAATTCAAGGCTGTATTGCGAGTTTGGTGTTAATTCAGTGGTAAATATGCCAAATTACCACAAAATTCAATTACTCTTACCGCCACTTGCTTCCACTGATTTACTGTGGGATTACAAGTGGTGGTAGGGTAGTGTCATTCTCAATTTTGTCTGTAGGGTTCCATAGGGGATTTCAGTGAAATTACAGCTAGCGGAAACTCCACTCTGGTGATTCCACAGATGTTTTCAGTAAGATGGTAGATTCCCTTGCTGGAGATACATTTGCCACTTCGCTGCCACCTCATTGCCACCACATTACCACCATTTCTACCTGCGCCATCGTACTTCTAATGAGGCCCATTCATAACAAAACACTCCCATTTCAGTCTGCGGTGACAATTAGTGGTCTGCTTAAAAAAATGGAGCATGTAAATATGGACTTAAGGCAACCCTGATGGTAAGCAGCAACTGCAGAGGAAAGTTCTCTGGATAGCTTTCATATCCTGAACCCTCCACTAATCGCAATTCCTCAACAGAAATTAATCAATTGGGGTGGTATGCTTACCAAGGAGCCTCAACAAGGTGTATCAGATGTCTTGTGTTCATTATAAATGCATAACCCATTATCAGCTGCAAACTTGTTTAAAAGTATTGTTTGTACGTTGAGGTTAAAATCAGTAGAATAAATGTGGTCTTGAGCGCCCCTTACCTTATTTTCAGGGCAGTCCCACATTTGATCAGCAATGATGGAACTTACTTTGGCATTACATTTCCACCAAAACAAACACAGCACTTCTACAATAGAGTACCCATGGCTCAAAAAAGATTTTAGCTACTTCTTCCAACAATATACAGAGAACCTGTGAATTAGTATGAGATAATTCCCTCCAATTATAGACATGTATTAGTATACACATAGCAGTCACTTATGACTTGATGGTCAGTACTTGAAAATGAGCTATGATACTAGGGTGTGCATCAGATGGTATTGGAAGACAAATAGATATCCAAAGCAATAATCACCCTTCACTCTGCCTTACTAATGGAGTACCTTGATTACAAAAGGTCACACAATCTAGAAATGAAAGTCACAGGCCACAAGGGCACATTTAGTTTGGTGAGCCCTGCATGAATGGGAGGCAAATGCATTTAACAAAGGAAATGTTTTAAGTTTATTTTATACACTGTGATAGACACCTAACACACACTAGCAATAATTGTGTATTCAGAAGATATTCGACTCACAGCACTATGTTTAAAAATGATATAAATGTTTATTTATAAAAGTGGTAAATCATGTGTGCCAGGGCCATACTATATTTACAGACAATTGTGCCTGTCTTTCTAATCAAGCAGGCATGTCATAGATCCTGCATCTCTTAATGTAAAGGTTATTTTAAGTTCCTCATAGTGAGTGTGATCTAAAAGATGCACACTATTTCCTGTAGAGCAGCCACTATTTTCAGGCCATGAATAATTCAAAGTGATGCAAAGCTCCTTCATGGCAGGTTTCTTAAAAATGTAATTATGTTATGAGTCTACTAGTGTAAGAGCCTGTGTACACGGGATAAAGTACGTAAAGGAATACAATTTCAGAGTGCTAATATATGTTATATTTTAATTAATGTAATTTATCTTCATAGAAATATATATATATATTTATATATATATTTTCAAAATAAAGAATTTAAAATATAAACAGTAGACATGAGATCGTAATATAGGGGGTAATTCATGGAATAAATGTGCGCTGAAATCAGTGGCGCAAGCATGCGCAAGCGTGAAAAAGCCAGCGCACGCGTGCGAATCGCACACGTGTGATTCATGGAAGGATATGCGCGTGTAATTTGCAGTATGTGTGCCAAATCCGCGCGTGGCGCACACCAGGCGCACGCGTCATTTCCACATCCTGACGCGCACAGCGAAAGCGCACAACATCCGCGCACAAATCAAAAAGGGGGCAGAACAAGGGGCGGAACAGGCGGAATGGGGAACAAGGCATGAAAATAAGGGCATAACAGGGGAAGTACCGCTGGGAAGTACACGGAACGCCCACACGCACGCAAACTACACGTATTCATGGAATCCAACAGGGAAAACCCATGCACGTCAAAACACACGCACACACACAATTACGTCCGCCACACATAAGCAGGCGGAAACGCCCTCACGCAGCATAAAAGTGCGCGCAAACAACAAACAAGCATATACAGCTACGATGAATGTCCTGTTCCTCGCAGCAGTGATCGTGGGACACCGCAGGAGGAGAATAGCCAGGCCCACATTTTTTTGTCCAGGACCAGCCTTTTTGGGGTGCCTGATGACCAGGTCTATGGTAGGTATAGGTTTCTACCTCATATCATCCTAGAGCTGGTCAGGGAGTTGGAGGATGACCTCACATAGCCCACCCTGTGCTCCCAAGCATTGAGCCCCTTGGAGAAGGTGCTCAATGTACTGCATTTTTTAGCCACTATGTCATTTCAGTGGACAACTGCCATAGTGGGGGGAGGGTCTCACAGGCCACGCAGTCACGCTGCCTACACCAGGTGTTGGCAATCATCACTGTGCGCCCCTCATTTCGCAGGCACATATACATGCCCAGAACACCCGTAGAAAGGCAGGCCGTGGTCCTGGACTTCTACAAGGTGGCACACTTCCCAGAAGTGCTCGGTGCCCTAGATTGCACCCATGTGGCCCTACGCCCACCTAGGGCCACAGAGCACATCTATCGAAACTGCAAGCATTGGCATTCCATCAATGTGCAGGTGGTATGTGATGCCAAGGGGATCATCACCTCTGTATATACAAACTTCCCTGGGTCCACCCATGATAGTTTCATTTTCAGAATGTCCGCCCTGAGCCGGGCCCTGGAAGCTGGGAAGCATGGCAACACATGGCTCCTAGGTGCGTACAAATGCCTGTACACATGCATACATGTCACACACAGACAAATACAAAAGCCCCACTAATGACAACTACTATCACCTTACCAGGGGACAGTGCCTACCCTCTGAGCAACTACATGATGACGCCCATATGGAACCCCACCACACCACCCCAGGTAAGATACAACGCAGCCCATATTGCAACTAGGGCCATAGTGGAGCGCCCATTCAGAGTGCTCAAGTCACGCTTTCGCTCACTTGACCGCTCTGGTGGCCAGCTACTATATGCACCCCCAGTAGTGTGTAGGAAGGATCATTGTGGCAGCATTTGTCCTGCACAACATTGCAACACAGCATGGCGTACCGGTGGACATGGTGGTTCCCCCACATCCCCAACCACACGCTCAGCCGCTGCGCATGGGAGGGGAAAGGGCATGTGGCGAGGCAGCCCGTACCCAGCTTGTGGCCACATTTTTCACCTAAACTCCAACCCCTGCGGAGTGCACACAGGCCTGGCACATACCAGGTCACAATCGATGATGACAAAGGGACAGCTAACTGTCACTACCTTACCACCCTGAGAATGTGTCCACGGAAGTGCCACATTGTGTGCGTCCCTAGATACTTAAGCAGAACCAATCCCATGTGACCAAAGGGAACACATTGAAGGCATTTCCCTCCCCCCCCTTGCTAAACAGGGCATGAAAAGACTGAAATGCCACCCAAAGCCTCCCAACACTCCTCGACCCTGACTGCCACACCATACCATGGCATGCAATGTGAAAACATCCAACCATATGCACCACACATGACACAATAGTCATGAAGTGCCATGTCAGAAATGTAAGTAGTCACCAGACAATGATACCTCACCTGGAATCGGAAGAAAGGAGTGACCAAAATCTCACACCCAGAAAATGGTGCCACAAATGCATGCCACCAGTCATTCAAGCAACAAAGGTCTGAATACCTTTCGCCATGCACACTGCAAAATAGCAAATGGCCATATCAAACACTGCACACTGCACAGCACAGCGAGTGTGCATTGCATTTGTGAAAACACCTCTACATCAGTTCAAAAAAGGCATACAACCAAATATCACCCTTCCATGCATGTCCACGAATAATGACTCGGAAGTGAACATGGATTGTCGTGACACAGCATGCATGAGAAGGCAATCTGGGTGCAATGTATCTGGGGGCGGTGTTGCCTAAGTGTATTTGTCCATATGTACATGTCTAGAATACATGATTGTGAAATGAAGTGAATGCCAGTGTCCCGTACACAACACATATGAAGCTAGCACCAAGGACCCCCCCTGTGTCTCAAACCTCACTAATCCCCTAACACGTCAAAATAAATCACCACATTGCATCAGCCATTGACCAGCAGAACATATCATGTACAGAGTACACCACATCGGCAATGGCAGACAGTGACCCATCACTGAATCATTGAAATCGATGAAATGAACAACACACAAACTTCATTAAAGTGCATCAATGAGGGTGTGAATAAGGGAGAAGAACAGTACATTCCTACATGTCCTTCAAACAGTCCACATTGTGAGAATGAACTGGAAAAGCAAAGTACATATAATAAATGCCAGGACCAATAAGGGAGAGCCTAGGGACGGATTGTAGGATGACATAACTAGCACCAACATTCCCATGCCTGATGTTAATAGTCGCTGTGCAGGAGTCGCATAAGGAGGGGAGTGACGGAAGAGGATGGAAGAGGTGAGGAGAGTAACAAAACAAGCGACAAACTATGGTAGGTCTACAAAGATTCAACATAGTGCTGGGGAGGCGGAGAAGAAAGACAGAAGGGAAAGGGGGAGGAAATTACCTGTAATCAGTGGTGGAGGGACTAATGATCAAATAAGCTGTCAAAATAATACTGAAAATGGTGAAGGTGGGACGTGGAAGGACTGAGGCAGAAGGGCAAATGTATGCAAAGAACAAGCACCTATGTATCACCATGGTCAATGGCAATTGGGCAAGTGGTTGAAAATGACAGCCAGTGTACAAGGAGGAGGCCAAAGGGGGGTGGAGAGGGAGAGGGAGGAGAGAAGGGAGGAGGGGGCCAAGCTCAAAATGACCAATGGGGGAGATGGTGAAAGAAAGCACTCATAGGGGGCAGAGGGAAACCTGCCGGTAAGGAGAGTAAGGGATGTGATGATGAAGGGGGGGAGACAGAGGGACACTGACAGGGGCAGGGGAGACAGGGCGGTCTTCAAGTGACTGAGAAGGCATGTGGACAGGTCTAGAGAGGGGCACCTTAGTGGGCTTTTGATAGTGGTGGCAGGCTCAAGCATCCTGATTGGCCGGACTGTCACAAGGGCCAAGTGCAAACAGTGGGAGGGGGGGGTTCAGGTCCAGGACACAAACTGATAATTAAAATGACAAACAACATAGTCATAACTCAGATGTCACATCCAAACACCAGGCAGGGCTGGGAAATGGCCAAAGTGGTGCTAGCAAGGAATGGGTGGTTTTGGAAATGCGTGGTGACAGGTGTAACTCAGCGTGCAGCCTTCTTGTGGCATATCAAAATCACTGTGGGAAAACTGTCCCAATTCCACATTCTCAGCACATGGACCCCTCCCACCATCAGTGTGTAGTATGCAGACAAAGGGTGCATGGTACCAGCTACAGCAGGAAGTGCATCAACAGACACATTCAATACATAACAAACATCTCAAGCAACATGATGAAATGTACAGTCAGCTTAATACTCACCAAAGTGAACTGCAGACATGCATAGGAGAACCCATCTGGAATACTCACTAGGGGTGTACACACAAGTAGAACTGCAGGCTGGTCACAGATATGACGGAAGCCCAATACCCATGTGTGATATGCTGTTACACCGAGCCATCCTTGCGAGCCCATGGAAAAGGGAAGCAGGAGTAGCATATGTGTCAGGACCCCAAGCAAAACACACATACACAAGACAAGCCTGAATGGGCTCAGCAGGAACATTCAGTGGATGCCTTCCGATGCCACAAAGCACCACACTGTCACATGTACGCACAATAGACAAAATAAAAAGAAAAAATAGAATTTGAAAGAAAATACAAATAAATTCAAATAATGTATTGAAATAAATAAAATGAAAAGAGTAATTAATTAAACAAAATCAAAATCAATAAACTAGAAGAAAACCTAAAAAAAAAATACTAAAATAAAACTAAGTGAAATAATTGAATAATAATAGCAAAACAACTGAAAATTTAAATCAAATGAAAAATTCAAATGAAAAGATAACATACTTACCAAAATCCATACAATTTTGATGAAAAATCAGAAATATATTCAGATTAAAAAGTGCTGGAAAAAAGAAAAAAAGAAATTGCAGAAAAAAATAAAAATCAAAAATGGCCATGTATGACCCAGGGGATGGGGGTCACCCAGGATGGTGGAGGTACAGGGTGCACCTCTACACGCACATGTGTAGATGTCGAGGTAAAAAAAAAACTCACTGGGCCTGTCACCATCTGGATCTCAATCAGAAGGTGGAGGTGGTTCAGTTGACTCACCAAGCCTAGCCACGCCTTGTCCCTCAACGGCAGCAAGTATGCTGCTCTGGTAAGCCAGGTCCTGGCGGGCAATGTGACTGAGGTCAGCATGCATTACCTCACGTGTCACACGTGCTTCCTCCTGCAGGGACTGACGTGTAAGACAGAGTTCTGCTTGCATGGCCTCACATGACAAACGGAGTGACTCCCGGCTTGCACGGAGTTCAGCCGAGATGGTTCTTTCAAGCTGTGCAAACCTGTCTTCTGTCTGCCTACTCTGATCCATCATGAGGTCAGCTAGAGTAGATCGGAGGGCTTGTTGTTCCACCCTCAAGGCCTCACGATGTGCTTCTGCATGAGCATTAAGTGCTTCACGCAGTGCTGCCATTTCAGCCCGGCGTGCCCTGTCATACGCCGTCTTGCCCAGCCTGAGTGAGCGGCACGTGGACTGCGTAGCCCGCTGATGGAGCACCATTTGCCTGACAGAAGGGAGGATGGAATGGGACACACTTTCCATACCTTGAGCAATCATCTCAACTTCTCCCCCTGTTGCTGTGCTATGGCAATCATGGAACGCTCCCACTCAGTTGACCCTGGTGCCACACGGCCACCGCGTTGCCGGACACCACATGAGCTGGGCCGAAGGAGACGTGGTCCTTGCTGGGTCGGAGGCACCTGCGGCGGCAGGACTGCATCCCTCCATCGTCCTGATGTCCCAGGAACATGGCCAACTGGTGTTGAGTGTGACCGTGCACCTGTAACCACCACAGGCAGACATTTCAACCCTGCCAGGCCCCCTACTGCAGGTATTGCAGACAGAAGACCATCCGACACAGGATCACCTACCGGCGATGACACATCATGATGCAGATCCGGCTCAACATAGTGGTCAGTGGATACATCAGAGCCTGACTCAGAGTCAGCTCAGGACACAATGGCCTGGAGCACGTGTGGGTTTTCGTGGGCTGCCACCCCACGACCCCCACTGGTGCCTGGTTGGTCATGTGAACTGACCACCGTGTTTGGTATGACATCTTCATCCTCCGCCACCAGTGCATCATCACCTGCAACATAAAAAGAAACACAAGAACACGCACATCAGTAGCACATACCACACACATACAGTTCACGACAATGACAGACAAATAATGAAACAGCCATGTCACAGGCAAATCAAATCCCAACATGCATCCAGTAGCATTGCAATGCAGGGCCATTCCAAAAGCAGTAAAGGATGTGTGCAAAATGTGAATGCAATACATGTATCGGATGTTGGACATCACCTGCATTACACACAAGTTCTAGAGGGCATACATGCTAATCAAAAATGAGAGATGGTAACAAATAGTTGGCACCTAGCATAAGCATGTGTTACCACACAGATTGACAGAGCTAGAAATGTAACCGAACACACCATGATACATGTAACATGCATGTTCATGTGTAGCACTCTACTACAATCAACTATGCACAGTGCATGTGTCATATGAGGCATCTACGCTAGTGCATTTCAAAACTGTGATGGGAGGGACATGGTGTCATACATTTCATGTCAACATCACACAGCACCATCATGATTGCACACGTACACAAGTGGATCAGAGCGCAAACAAGCAAAGGGAGGGGAACAAGGGAGAAAACGAAATCAAAACAACTATCAAACTGGGCACAGTGACATACAGAACACGCTAGTGCATGGAGAAGGGATAAAGGGTTGAAGACTCAGGAAGGGGGAGAAGGGGAACGTGCCAAACAGAACAGACAAAAGAAGGCAAATGAAGTGCAATTATAGAATGTCCATTCAAATAGTGGTAGTGCAGCCAGCAAGTGGCAAGTACAAGATGATTTGGAAAGGGCAAATCTGATGAGTGCAGACAAAGAGTGCTGGACTGTATGGGGACAAGCACTGGACCCATTGATATGGGAGGCCTGTAGGCAGTGCAGCAGGGAGGCAGGGTGAGCAGGTACCTGATCTGATAGACACAGTGTGTACAGGGGCACAATGCCAACAGAGGAAACTGTTCAGCTGGGTAGAAGAGGGGCAACAAGGAAGATGTTGAGGTGCTAACAGAGGCAGATTTATCTCCCCTCAAGATTCAACGAGGCCAGTTGGCAGTTCAAAAGTGAGCTCCAAGCTGTACACACAGATCTGCTCCTACCTCATTCATTATATTTAACGACTGAGCTTGAGGGAGTGTGGGGTAGAGGATGAAAGGACTCAAGGGGGGATTCATTGGTAGATGGATTGTGTAAGGTATCTCCTACCCTGAACCAAATAAACCTTGTGCACAATGCAGAGGGTCTGAAGTAACATCCTTGCATCCACTAGTAGCCAGGGAAGGGGTCACATAGCTGGAATGATGGGATCCCAGGGCTTGTGGCCAAGGACAAGTCTTGCAGTCCTGTACCGGATTAGTGGTGGAGGGTGGAGGCCGGTCGATTATTGAATGAGACTGTCACAGTACCCCAACCTTGAATGAACCAGATCTTGACAGACTGTGAGCATGTAGGAGAATGTTAGGGAGGGCACAGTACCCTTGAGGTGGTGGAGCAATAAGTTAATCCATTCCAAGATACATCACAAATGTGTGTGTAAAAGGGATATGTTGAGTCAAAGGTGACCCAGAGGTTCATGGCCTTGCAGGTGGAGGCAGGAGGTGGCCAAGTGGGGCTGGCCAGAGATTGATTGGAAAGGATGGAAAAGGTGCATCAATGAGGAGGATGTCAGTCTTGCTGGCATTCAGACAGAGACCGTTGGTAGCACACCAAACGCAAATGGCAATGAGGCTATCTGAAATAAGGTAGGGACAAGAGGTGACCAAGGGCAGCCAGGAAATGAGTTGGTTGTCATCAGCATAGCACCAGAACTGGTATAGAAAATGATAATGCAGAAGTCAAGAGCTGCCAGGTTCTCTTTGTGAATTGAGGCTGAAAGTTCAGACCCCTGGTGAACAACACAGGTGGAGAGGGAGATTGAGGATAGGTAAGAGCCAACTTGAAGCTGGTCGGGTCACACATGCCAAACACACTTGTCATTGAGTTGCACGCATCAATACTCACAAGATGATGCATCATAGTCCATCTTCTCTCCCACTCCACGGATTTGTTCCTCCGGGATGAACTCTGAAGCGATCTCCTCATGCTGAGTGAGTTCATCCTCCTCTGATGGTGGCCCACCACCAGTCACTAGAGACATGGAGTAATTGGAGGCACGCTTTTGCTTAGCACTGTGTTTGAGGTCATTCCAGCGCTTGTAGCATTCCTGAGCTGTGCGCACCTGGAATCCCATGGATGTCACACCATCCGCAACACGCTGCCAGTGGACCCAAAGCTGGTGATGTGTTGTATGGCACTGTGTGCCCACAAGCATATCGTGTTGGTGTTCCGACACGTAGCCCACAAGGAAGTCCAGTTCCTGATTGCAGAAAGGTTTCTTCCGTGACGTGCCAGAGGCCGGAGCCGTGTCTGGGGTCCCAGCCTCTTGTGCAGGAGCATGCTTCCACCTTTTGGACAGTGGTACTGACCCTGAGGGGGAAATGTGGCCCTGTTCAGTGGGGACAGTGGCGCTGGTGGACTGGACCAATGCAGTGGGTGTTAATATGAGGACAGAAGGTCTTGCTCGGGTCCGAGTCTCTGCCGGGGTAGTGTTGGCTGCATCTGCACATGCAGTTACCACCACCCGGCTGCTTGGGGCACAAGATGTCAGTACTGCCCCAGATATGTGTGCCACAGTCACAGCCACAGTGGACGCACATGATCCCACCTTCCGGACAAGATGGAAATCATCCTGGGAGTCCTCCTCACACAACGAAACATGCGCTGCCTGACCCAGAGCCCGGGTGGAGGTGTCCACAGCTGCACCTGCAGCTACCACCACCGGTGGGCCTGTGACAGCAGAAGTAGATTGCTGTTGGGTGATATGGGTGCCAGGTTGTGATGGAACAGCTGCATCACCAGGAAACACAGGGGGTGGTGGCATGTCTGCACCAGCACATGGCTGTGCATCCTGTCCCAGAGGGGCACCCCTGCCTCTTCCACCCCTGTAGCCAACCTGGCCACCCTGGACTCCCCGTCCTCCCTGGTCTCCGCGCTCACGTGCCCAACCACATCCAGCCCTTGGAGGACGGCCAACTTTGTGCCACCCTTAGCCTTTGGTGGCCTTCCAACCATTGCACCGATGGAAAATGGGCTATGGGAGGTTCACTCAACAATTGTCCTGGGCAATTGGCTGGAAGGGGGCAGGGTACTTGATGGTATGGGTACCCAAGTGCCCCTGCAAGGCTGTCTGTGACCCCTGGGGAGAAATGACGGGTCAGGCAACGCTTAGGCAGCCCCTGAAAAAAAAAAAAAGAGATTAAGCTCACCAAATTAGAAAAAAAAAAAAAAAATGTGTGCACGTGACCCCGGTAGCCCACGTGCGTGAATATTACCTCCAGCAGTACGGTGTGGCACCCAGGAACACAAAAAACACGTACGCGTGGAACACGCGGGCTACAATGACCTCTAAACGGTACGGATGCACAGGGGGTACCACAGTGGAAAAAAAGCATATGCGACTCACCGTCTGCCTTGCGTGAAAAAAAAAAAACCTGCACGCTTGTGCGCGTAGGCAACACCCCGCCAAAAGAAGAGGTACGGGCTTCAGACGCTGTGAAGTAATCGCGTGTGATTCCAGCAGAGTAAACACATGCGTCGGTCTCCACGGACAGCACGTACAGTGTTTTGCTGGCCCGCGCTCACCTTGAACCCGTGCAGAGAGCAACACCAGTGCGCGTAACATCACAGACGCGCTTAGGCGCTAAGGGCCTTTCCTCGAATTACACGCATTAACACGCGGACGTGCTGTTTTTTCATGTGCAGAATCACTATGCACCCGTCACAGTGAAACACCCGCGCGCGTAACGTCACAGACACGCCTATGCGCTAAGGGCCTTTCCTCGAATCACACGCTGACGTTCAGTTTTTTCACGTGCCAAATCACTTCGTATCAAGCTGGCCACGCAACAACACACGGAAGACCACGCTCCTGCCCAGAAGGCCATTTTCCTGCCCACCAGAGCCCCGAGCACGCTCCCACCTGCCATCTGCTGCTGCCTGCCTGCTGCCCACGTGCCCTGCTGTTGGTGCCTGCACGTCAGCCATCTGCAGGGGTGCAGTTGCTGTGACCACCCCTGCTGGAACAGAAGACTCCCGACTGGAATACCATCGCTCCACAGCCCAACCCCAGAACCCACTGGCCCACCCACACCTGCCTCGGGGGTTGCCATGTTGGACACAACACCATCTGGCACCAATGGCAACCCCCCAGCAGAGAGGCAGAGGGCTACCAGCTTCAGTGTCAATGAAGTTGGTATACTGGTTGAGCAAGTCCTGGTGCAGTATGATGCCCTGTTTGGAAGTTCACGCGCCGACAATGAAGGACGGAAGAGGATCTGGATGGACATCGTGACTGCCATCAACGTGGAGGGGGTTGCAGTCCGCGACATTCAACATGTCCGGAAGCGCTTGGAGGACTTCAGGTCCAGGACCCTCAACAAGGCCCGGCGCCTCTTGAAGGCAGTGGATGCTGAGGGGTGCCGGGTCCGCCTAACAACAACCAGATGAGGGTCCTGGAATGTATACACCCAGCGCTCCACCTCCAGGTCCTTGAGAAGCAGACCCGTCTGGAGTCGAGCGGTAAGTGTACATGCGTACTGATTGGACGCAGTGCATGTTCAGCTGTGGCAGGAGTGTGCAGGTTGCACGTATATCTTTGTAGGGTCATGTATGGATGTGTATGTACAGGGACATGAGCCTGCCGCATGTGAGTCCTCTCATGTGTGAGACACATCGATGGTGTATGTTTTGGAAAGCATGCTGGCCAAATGCAGGTGTGGGTGCACACATTTTTAAATTTCTGTGTATGTACTGTGGCATGGCTGTGGTGTAACACATGGATGCTGCTTCCACCTGCATTTATCTGCACTATGTACATTTGCATGTGTGTGTATTTGATAAGTGTGCAACTGTGATACACCATGGATGCATGTGACACTGACATGTAGGAGGCTGATTGCCAGATGTGACATGGATGGCGATGTTGTCACTGCTATTAGAATTTGGGAATCTGCAGTAAGAACCAGTAAAGGTCCAAAAGTCATTACAAGGAAAGAGAGGGACTCTCCCCAATCTAAAGAAGATTTTTAATTTTGACACAAGACACACTCCCCTGAAGAATGCCCTACATTGCTGTTTGAAAAGGACTGAAACGTGTACAAGTCAGGTTTTTTTAGATACACTAACAAGAAACAAGCTGAAAGTAGTGAGGCAACGGAATCAAAGTGTCAGTTGGTTACACTATTTTGATAATTTGAAGAGTTACTGCACCACGACTCATTTATGGTGGTTCTACTTGTGTGGTTTTAGCTTTTTGTATGTGTTTTATGTATTATGATCATTTTTATGATTGTTTATTATGAAATATGTTGATTGATGACTAATAAAATGTGTTATAATTATTGAAATGTTCCACTTGATGTGGGAGGAGTGAAGGACGATACCCTTATAACAAATAGGATTTCTTTTTGTATATAGAATATATATTGTCACAGAGCAAGAAGTCTGTCTATCCCTAACTGTGTTTCAGAACCGTTTTTTTGAGAATAGAGATGTTGTCACTGTGACAGGTGGTGGAGATGTACAGATGCATGTATGTCTGGTGGCGTGTGTGCATGTGTTCTGCACTCCCCGTGTTGCATGTGACGCCAGGCTCACCTTCGGCTGCTCATGCTGTTGTTTGTGTATGGATGGTGCTGCCTGGTGCAACATTCCTGTTGATGTGCTCATGTGTGTGAGTTGAATTGACACGTGTCTGAAGTTTGACACTGCTACTCATGTGCAACTGTCATGTGCAACTGTCATGTGTGTATCAGACCATTGTACAGTTCCCAGATGCCTGTGTTCTATCTCTCACTGTCTGCAGTGTCAACTGATGAAGAGGGCGGAGACGGTGCTGTGGAGCAAAGCGGCAGGGATCGCACCACCAGCCGGAGACGCAAGGCCCGGCTCCCCTCCCATGTTGTCATCTCGTCGGGGAGTGAGGAGGCTGGTGCCACGTCTGTGGCCGCAGCTGCTGAGGGTAGGTCCAAGAGGCAGAGGTCGGAGGTGGACTCCTCAGCAGCAGAAGGGGCAGCTGAGACCCCACAGGGTCCGATGGAGGAAGATGGCATGGAGTCATCCAGGTTGGTGGGGGGTTTGGTTGAGGAGGAGGCCGTGGAAGAGCCACACACGGGGTCTGGAGGGAGGATTCCACTGGTGCTAGTGTTGCAGTCCAGGAGCAGGGACAGGAGGCAGCACAGGCCACCACGGAGGTTCCTGTGTGTAATCCTGTCCCCGATCCTGTGACTGTATCATCCGGCACCAGCAGGGATGCCTACATCCAGACCCGTTTTCAGGGAGGGGATGAGTGCACAACAACTGGCCTTCCTCTACCTGTGGACGTGGCAATCCGGGACCGTGTTGAGCCTGTCCTGGCTGGGATGGCGTTGCATCAACGGGGCATGCGAGATGACCTGCAGTGTTTTCGTGAAGGTAAAAATAGGGAGACAGGCTGAACATCCAACAGAGGACTTCCCAGGGGTATTATACTGGAATGCTACCCAGGGAAATACCTACAAATTAGAAATCTGGCAATCGGGAATTCCAATGTTGTTTTGCAAACACCACCAGAGCTACCATTACCGCCAGATTCATACTGACCACCAAAGTGAAGGATAATAAGCAGGCACGTAATTTCACCAAAATGGCCTGGGTAGAGGAAGTGACATCACACAACCCTTGACCTCACTGATGATATCACAGGAAGTGATGTCCTTTGACCCCACCCACAAGTGACAGCACAGAAAGTGGTGGCACATGTCCTTTCACCACTTGACATCACAGGAAGTGGCACCATATGCTTTCATACACAACTCGAATGACACGTTAAACAACACATCTGCCATTCTAGTTATTTTCTACTACCGGCAACTGGTAGTTATTACTGTCCATTGGATATTTGAAGGACTATTTTATTTACTAAATTTGTATGAGATGTTTTCAACATGGTAAATAAATGAAAGGTGAAAATGTTTCTCAGAATATGGTTGTTATTTAGATATTTTACACGAATGTAATATGAATAGTAATTGTTATGCTTATGTTTTTTTGCAAACTAAGCAGCATGTTAATAATAATAATTTAAAAAACGAAAGCAGCCAAAATGATTCAATTGGATCTTTTGAAAACTTGCCAAAAAACAAGTTATTTATCAAGTATAAAAAGGGCCCTTTATCCCGCCCCTACGGTGGAATCTTCATTTGTGGTGTCTGGGCAAATCCTGCCAAGGTACTCGAGCAACCCCTCAACCCCAACACACTTTTGTCGTGACTAGTCATGTAAAACAGAGAGTTAACTATTTTGATAAATGTAGGCGATATGTTTGGCCTTTGCGAGCCCAATGGGGAATGGGGGACCCCGGGAGTTTCTGGCCCATGTCTCGGGAGGATAGCTCAGCGGCAACGTGCTCGCCTTGGAAGCAAGATGACATGGAGCCACACAGGTTCGATCCCTTGGACCGCGCTTAGAAACCTCTGGGTATTAAGCGTGTTATAAATGACCTATCATATCATATCCTAACCTACTGTGAGCCCAGCCGAGAGTGACAGTTGTGTCAAGTTCCGTTGATCCTGCCGACAGCCCACAAAAATCTCTCCTGCAAAACTCGTCACAGAGAGAACGAGATGATGGCCCAACAGAGAAGATGGGGTCTTGACCTACTGAAGGCAGAACAAGGCTGTAATAAGCTGAGAGTGAGAGCTGGGCTGCCAATGGCAGAAGAGAGAGAGAGGCAGGGAATGAGGCACAGAGATGGTGAGAGAGGCATAGAAGGAGGGACAGAGAGAAGTGAGAGGGGAAGAGAGAGGAGATGGGGAGACAGCTAGTGAGAGACAGAGGGTGTGTGTGAGAGAGAGAGAGAGTGAGTGGGAGTGAGAGAGAGTGAGAGAGGACGGACAGAGATGATGTGAGAGAGAGAAATGAGAGGGGGAGGGGAAGAGAGAGGAGATGGGGAGACAGCTAGTGAGAGACAGAGGGTGTGTGTGTGAGAGAGAAAGAGTGAGTGAGAGTGAGAGAGAGTGAGAGAGGACGGACAGAGATGATGTGAGAGAGAAGTGAGAGGGGGAGGGGAAGGGACAGGAGATGGGGAGACTTCTAGCAAGAGAAACAGAAGGTATGTGTGAGTGAGAGTGAAAGCCAGCGAGACAGGACGGACAGAGATGGTGGGTGACAGAGATTGTGGGAGAGAGCAAAAAGTGAAAGAGGGACAGCAAGAGATAGAGGGGGGCGAGAGAGGTGGAGGGGGAGAGGGAGGCAGATGGAGAGAGGTGTGTATGTGACCAGAGGTGGTGTGGAATTTCAGGCCGCATACGTAGGAGAGAGAATCATGCTCTGACTGAAGGAAGCGTCACCACAGGTGAGTGCTGCCAGGAGCATGCATGCTGGTCCACTAACAGAAAGAAGAGTCACAGAGACATTAGTTGTAGACAGGAAGTATGAAGTCATTTTGTGATCAATGGTGGCTTTATTGCATCATAAAAGCAGAGGGGAGAGGGCACTGTGGGATCATGATGTCACTTGGGAATGAGAGGAAGTGTGCTGTCACTGCAGAAGTCTGTACACTGGGGCTTTGATGATGGCTGAAGACAATTAACAGAGGCAGCATGACAGTAATAATAATAATAATAATTTTGCATTTATATAGCGATACGAACCCTCAGGTATCTGCGCGCTACCCACGGTGTGTGGTGTTCATTTATCGACCTCGGAAGGATGAAAGGCTGAGTTTGGCCCAGTGGGACAGGCTCTGCACGGATGTCAAAGCGAGTGCTCTACTCGCTGTGCCACTTGACCATTCACTACATGCTGAACTAGTATACAACATGTGCGATCACAAGGTCCTGACCTCCATATACTCCACATCCTCAAGTAATGGCCAAGACTTACTACCTCCAGTTCACGCTGTCTGCTTGAAAGTACCCTCAGGAATGTTGCTGTATGCCCACCTGCACAGGTCTTTAAATAAGCCAAACTCTATACAGGTGTCACCCATTCCTATAACACCTATCAGAGTTTGCTGAATTGAGCGCTATTGTATTTGGTCAATAACAAACATTGGAGCTTCAGTTTTCCCCACAAAACTTTTTTTAAATACAGGGGTCACAAAGGAAAATGCAGGGGTAACACCTGGGGCCGAGGGGTCACGGTTGCGACCACTAGAGACCCCCCAAATGACATCCCTGATAATAAACCAGGAGAAACAACATACAGTGTAGAAGAGCAGGATACGGAAGTTCCTGGCCTAAGCCCATCTCATCCAGTGAGCCAGAGAATAATGTTGATGATCAGCTATATGACCCATCTAAGATCTGAGTCCAGGCAGCAGCAACACATGACTGCAGAAATCATGGATACTGAGGAGACAGACAATGCCATAGTTACAGACAAGGGATGGAAAACCACAGATACTAATCCACCTACAGTACAGTCTCTTTCAAACACAATTTGTAAAATCTGGAAGTACAAACCATCAGTGTGTGGTAGCCAGACCTGCATCTCAGCAACACAACCACTGTCCTCACCATCAACTTCTCAGTCAGATGTTCCTAGCATCCACACCTAAGCCCAGTATGAAAATCCAAATTGTGGCCTTTTTCCAAATAGGGCAACGATCATCACAATCTCACCACATGTACTGGTTAAAAGAAATATGGGCAACTTGGACACCACATTATTGTGGCCTCACATGATTTGGCAGCATGCACAGGAGTGGGATGAATGCACAAGCCTTCAACCACAGGCCTGCCCCCATCAGCCAGTCACCATGACTCCTCTAGGTCCTGATCTTGTCCCCGGAAATTGTACTGCTGTGCCAGAATTGTTCTGAATGCCGATCCCTAGTTCTGACTCCTACAGTGACACAACCCCTAAGCACCAGGTTAGAGTGATAAAGGAATTTGAGAGTGGACAAAAGTATCACGGGTCACATGACAGAGTGTTTTTTATCATCGCTGTCCTGGCATAAATATTGGCTACTGAACCGTTGCCATGTTTTTTTGATGGAAACCCACTTTCTGGCAGTTCATGGGTTAATTCGATCACCGCTGGGAAATACCCAGTCAACATTACATTTATGCAAGGCTGTGCCAGAGTTGCATAATGAGCTATTTTATGCAGTCGGACAGGCGATAGATCAATCAGAGAGCCAGAAGAGGATGGGCTTTTAGGAGGTTTGAGAGGAACCCTGGGTAACTGTTCCCAGGTTTCTGGCACAAGGTAGGGGACAATCACATTTCCTCAGACCCCGCCAGGTCCCAACGGACCAGTCCCTTATTGCTGCACTAACCCATCAAGGCATGCCAGCACTAAAGGGTTAATCCCTTATCAAAATAATTGGTTCGCACAATATCTCTTATTAGGTGAAGACCCATCCTATTCCTAAAATGTGTTTGCATCATTGCCAAGACAGGCCTTTATGTATCTCTTGTTTTAGCATTCTGGCTGTCATGTACAGTGATGACTTAAGATACATTAAAAGTGGCCAAGATATTAATGTTGAACTTGCTTCTAGAAGATATAATAAATCTGGTCTACATTGTCTGAAAGTCAGAGGCCTGAGGAGTGGGATCAAGAAGTGGTGGTGAGCGGGACAGAAAAAAAATCAAGTGGGCTAAATCCTAAACATCTGCCCTATACATTGGGCATATCTCATCCTTTGAAATGTTCCCCGTCCACTTCGCAGTGATCTCGATTAAAGGAATTACATTGAGCCTAGCACAGTTAACAAAAACTCTACCCTTTTATAGCCTTGGCCAAGCAAGGTACCCAGGGAGCTGATTCTCTGAAAGTAACATAACAGGCTTATTTGTAAATCACATGTTCACCCCTGAATGGGCATCTTGGTGCTAATAACAGATGTTTCTAATGGTACTCATTTTATCAACCTCAGAAGGATGAAGGGCTGAGTTGACCATGCCAGGATTCGAACCTGTGACTAGGAGGTCGAACACAGGCCCCTTTAGTGGATGCATTAGTCCAATGAGCCTCAGATCGGGCTTACAAGCACAAGTCGTGTGCAGCTTCTCATGGATTGCTTATTCAATTCCGATTGTAGGTTAGCTGGAGTGCGGAGATGCAAGAGTCAGCAATGGCTTTTGTGATAGTTGAATCTGAGAAGAGGGCATTACGATTTATTGTATACAGGGATTTCCTTACGAATGCTAACCACGGGATCTTGCAATATTTTGTTTCACTGCCCAGCAAGGATGAAATAATGTTCCTAGTCAGCACTGCTTTCTCATTGGCCTAGACCCTTAACCAAAGTTTTACCGGGTTTGTTCTCCAACCGTCTTCAATTGGGGATACATTCTGTTCGTTCTGGAACGCATAATTGGTTGCTGAGTTTGGCAAACCTAGAATACATTTAAAAAAGGAATGTTCCACCACTGATATTTGAGTAGATGCTCCAAACCCCGATAAACTAGCACCATACAGTACCATGGCTTTCGGTTTTGCATTGTATATTTTTGCAAGATAGGGATTGGTTGAGCCTTGTAGATGCTAGATAATCTTGTTAGTGCCCTGATGGCCTGGGTCATGTTAGATATCTGATTACCTCTGTGGGTCTTCCCATGAAGTTTACCCAAAAAAGTAATCCCCAAGTAATCATATGATTCTGTTATGGGAAGATATTTGCCGTTGATAAAAAAGTGACGATTCTCCCACTTTGGTCTTTTATCTCTCGGGTTGGCTGTTAAGACTGCAGATTTAGACACATGCATCTTTAGGTCCAGCGTGTTCATGAATTCTACGTAAACATCCACAAGTTGTTGCAGTGCTTGCTGGGTCCTTGCCAACAAGACTGTGTCCTTGGAATATGCCAAGACTGGAATATGGCATGAACCAAAGTGCGGAAACATCAGCCTTGGTCGTTAAGAGGGCATTAGTGAGACCATTTGTATTTAATGAGAATAAAAGGGGGGGGCAGGAACAAACCCATGATGCACTTCAGTCTCCACAGGAAACCAGGTGGTGCAATGCCCATTAGTGCCTGAACGCACATACGCCGTGTTGGATGAATGTCCGTGTTGCATGAAAGTAAGCTTGAGAAGATGTTGGCCAGAGCCGACGGGCCATTCATGGATCTGAGACACTGCCATCATGTCAGTCTAGTAACCTTGACAAAGGCAGTGCTCAGATCCATGAATGTCATATATAATGGCTATTTTATTTAAACAGGCACAATGTGCGGCAATTAAGTAAAGGGTTAGGGCTTGTTTGTTCTTCCCTAAGGACTATCAAAATCCCAGCTGATTATCTACAAGGATGTGATCCTCCTCTGCCCCTTCAGTAGACGAGACAAGACCACTCTACCAAATATGTTCTGCTGAGAACCTATCAGTGAGATTGGTCTACAAGCTGTTGGGGAGTCTCTAGGGCCCTTATAAATGGGTACTATGATAGCTTGCTTCCTGTTGGTTCAATATGCCTTTTAACGCGTTCATCAAAACCGGCGCCCAGAACGTTTGATAGGATCGATAAAGATCTGATGGAATACGATCAGGGACAGGACTCGGTCCCCATGCCGGTGCTCGTATGGCTTCGAGTACTTCACGAAATTCAACTCGTACGTTGCTGTACTTTTCCGTTTCATGATTTTTGCGGGCAGGCCTTGAATGTTGGGTCGTTTGTAAGGAAAATAGAGCAGTAAAATGCACTACCCATAAGCTGTCTTGGATGTTTGTCGATAATATATTACCTGTGGAATGATGATTCAGGCCATGATTGACTTTCTCACAGAAATGTCTCGAATTGGGCGGCAAAGAAGCTATTAATAGATCTTCCCGGCTTCTTTGTCGAGCTCCAGTTTCCTTATTATTGCTCTTTTATGAGTGACACGTGCTGATATAATTTGTTGTTTTTCTAGGGGGGATGTTTTTTACGCTTTCAACAGGGCTTCTTTAGTTTCCTTACAATCTGCTAAAAAGCTGGCCCAAGTACTCAACATAGGCTGGTAATGGTAATGTAGGGCCGCGTCTGGCTCATTTCCCTCAGCCAATAATACTAATAGAGTCCATGTATTATTTCCTATAATTGTCTCTTGTATTTTTTTATTGAAAGGAACATCCCATCTAATTCTTCATTTGTTCTTCAATTGTTGCCCCTGGTGACCGTATCGGTTAATGAGGCTACATGACCCTATAAAGGGGCCAAAAGCCCCCCCCCCATTCTTAAGAATACTGTGCAATTATCAATAGCTAAGTCAGTTCTCACTTTAAACTCATGAATACATTCCCAGAGCCTTAATGGAATACATATATCATCCACTATAGACTTCTCCAACAAGCTCATAAAAGTATGTTTCCCTGGCATGCCATCTTTAAAAGAGCCATTTACTGATCTTAACTCCCACTCATTCAACCAGTTATGAAATTAGAGGCCATTGGGACAAGTTAAACTATCTCATGGTGGGGGGATTCCAAACATGATGTCCTCCTTATAATCTAGGACGTGTTCGGGGGTCAATTGCCTATTTTTAAGTTAAGGTTCCCCCCCCCCAACAGGATAAGAGGAGGATTTTTTTATTTCTGAATGTGTCCAGAAATGAGCTAGATTTAATTTTAAATTAGTCTTTGCCCACCTGGTTATAAAAGTGTGCAAAAAAGTGTGGGAAACACTCTTTAGTTGGTTTAACTGAAATCAATTGAACGTACGGTGAAGGACTATCTAAACCCACTTGTATACCTGCATAGGAGACTTTTACTAATATAGCTTGTCCTCCATATATGCGGCCTCTCGATTTCTTAGCCGCATTAATTTGGAAGGTAGCATAACCATTCAAGCCTATATGAGTATGGGCCCAGGTTTGCTGGAGCAGAATCACATCATAAGATTCTAGGCTGGGAATGATATCCTTTTCCCGGAGTCTATAATGTTGGCCCGCCAAGTTCCAGGACATAATTGAAGGACTTTTTAAATCCTAGTCATTCCTCTTGTCTATCACTTGCTTCCCTTTTTCGGAATATCTCTCCAGGCTGATTAGGGTTCTGGGAGTGTAAATTAATTTCTTCTACTGTAGATAGAACGTCACATCTAATTTCTGAGAGGACATTGCAATGGGCCATAGCGCAAATAGGTCTGACATTTGGAGCCTTGGATGTGCCGCTACCTAGTGCAAAACTAATGTTGGTATTGTGTGGGAGTGAGGGGTCGTTTGGGCCCCCCTCATACATTTAGCACGACGTGGACCATTTACTCGACGAATGGTGGGGGACGCCTCCATTGCCCTTATGCTAACGTCAGCCTTATGCTGGCATTGGCATAGGTGGGGCTGTTGTGAGAGACAGTTGGCATCCATTTTGTGCACCCTCGACTGCATCTTTGGACAAGGCTTCACTGCGATAATATGAAAAGGCTTCTCTCCCCTCTGCAGCCCCGCACACACCACGCTCATGGCCCTCACCTTTGCCCACTGTGCCTGAAAGCTTTGCAGCGCCATTCTCACGGTTGAGCCGTGCAACCAAAAGACAAATGTAACATCTCGCCCTTCCTCTGAGATCACTGTCCTATGAGTGACCCGGCTCGAACCATGCCTTGTAGCTCATCCATCTCCACAAACCTGCCTGAGCACTCTTACCCCCGCTGTTGGAAAATTACTGCCAGTGTAACCCTGTGGACCCGCAAGGTATTCTCTTGATGTACCAGACACGTAACCCTGTTGTGAAGCCCAACCCAGTGTGCCCCCAACTAATATCAGACCTCTGTCAGAGTATATTGCACACTGGAACAAACTCATATCAGAATGTCTTATAGCCCCTTTTGATGCTCCAGGACCCATTGCACAGTCAATGTTATCGTTCGGACCAAGACCCTAACCCCGGCACCCCACATAAGCCCCTAGGTATAATGCTGTGATTATATGTGTTCGATTCATAAGATGTATGATTATGTATTCAAAGGAACTGTAGTGATCATTATTTAGTGCATCTCTGATGGTAGTATCTCACATTAGCTTAGTTAGGGCCCGCCCTGCCTCACCGCGACCTGACCCTCACCCCGCCTGGACACAGATAGATGGACCTCGTGACACTCACCCTCCCGCCAATCAAGCAGCTAACCACAGAGGAGCAGCACCTATATGTCAATAGGCAACGCAAACTTGTGTCCAACCACAACATACTTTGTAATCTTCATGTCTGACATCATTGATGACGATTTTTGCTCTTATAATCAATTGTACGTGTATTGTTTGCCAGAACGCTCTCGGGCAGCAGATCTCTGGATGCCAATTTTACATAAAAGAAAACAAACTCTCGCAGCCTCTTCTCTTAATCTCATTCCCCGTCGGGGTGTGTCTTACTTCTTTGCATTGCACGTATAAGACGGGGATTGGGCCTTTACATTTGGTGACCCCACGCAACGTGATTTGGAGAGGTGCCCCGAGGCCCTGTGCCGCGCGGCAAGATCCGGGACGCTCCGCAGTGGAACCATCGCCTCCGCGGTTGACCAGTTTGTGCACACAAACAATAGGGTCCAAGGGTTCCCGTTTTCCAAATACCCAACTAAAACTGCTCGCCAAGGCGGGTCAAGGCTTGGTTGGGGTGCAGACCAGATTGTGGATAGACCGTTAACGGTGGCTCTCGGACCACCCGACTGAACATGTGAGTACCGGTTGCGAGACTTTCAAGGGAGAAAATAGGGTTTGGGAGAAGGGGAACAGATAAAGGAGTCAGTAAAAATAAAAGGTAGGTCAGAATTCAGGGTCTGTGTGAATGTCACTGAGGCTTTTTCTTATCTATCCTTTATATGGCCATTAGGTTTTGTGGGAAAAAAAAGGTAAAGAGGAATAAGGGATACTAGCCCGAAGGGGGTAGAAGGTGGCACTGCGTAGCATTGTCTCGTCCAGTGCAGGGAACAAGTGAAGATAAAGAGAAAAAAGTAGGAATCTCATATATTTAGTAGACTCAGAGTAGTCATTTAGAATATTCTTTTCGCGTGTGAGCAGAATTCTTGGTGAGGTAGCCTGAGGGGGCTCAGAGGTGGGGAGTGCATGAGAAAGCAAGAACGAGGGATAATAAACTAAAGTAATTGAAAAGAGGGGAGTAAATTGAAAGGTAGTTCATGTTATATGTTCAATGTGTTAAAGTGTTACATGTTGTTTTGTCAGTAAGTACCTATATATCTGTGTATAGATAACTATAAGAGTTGATGAGAAGAATTGGTAAACAAATCTGTGATTAATGTTGAGAAATAATTTGTGGTTCCAGCAAAAGGGTGTAAGTAAAAAGGGTATTGAAATTTGTTGATGTTAAGCGTTAAACAAGGTTGACCAGACGTGTTACGGAAAGGAGATTATTAAGTAATTGACAGTGGGCCTCATTACAAGTGTGCGGAATGCGTTTAACGGCACCAGTAATGGTGCCGGTGCCGTTAAACGCATTACGCACCATTACGAGGTTCCCTCGCGGGACCCGATGTGGACGTCTGGTTTATCCAGACGGTCCACAGCGGGTCCCGCGAGGGAACCAGGGAGCTAACCATGGGCCTTCTTGTAATGGGTCCGTTGTTAGCTCCCTCCCCATTCCCATTGAGCCCTATGGGGGCTCGAATGGGAATGGGGAAGGTCCGGGTCCGGGTTCCCTGAATGGGGAAATACTGGGCTCTCCATACTCGGAATGGCCTGGTATTTCCCCATTCAGGGAACCCGGACCCGGACACGGTTTTGGAGGCAGCCATGGCGCCAATAGCGCCATGGCTACCTCCAAAGTCATAATGAGGCCCAGTGTGTATTTATACCAAGAAAAAGGAGGTGAACACAAGTAAGAACAAAAAATACACCATTATGAGAGGGACCACACCATTAGCACATATTTGTCAGCATCTCCCTTTGTATAGTGAGAAAATTCAGAAATACCATGACAAGTGGGTGGTGGAAATAAAAGGAGACAGTGTACTGCCTATCTGGCCGGAGGGAGGGTCATTTATAAGAGGGTATTGGATCCACACACCTGCTTGCAAAACACAGGGGAAAACAGGTGCAGAACAGAAGGCAGGTGCTAGATTTGTGGCGGATGTTTGAAGAAGTAGCGCCTAACGGCGAGGTAAGTAAAGACACAGTAATTGAGAAAGAGAAGGCCCCAGAGGGAGGAGAGGGGGCTGCAAGGGGAGAATGCATGACAACTACAAAAGAGAATGACCTCACTAGAATCTACCCATTATTGACAAGGCCTGCAGTAGGATACATTGAGCCCCTGTATGTGCCAGCGTGCACCACACCAACTACCCCGGCTACATCATCAGCCCCCGCCCCGCCACCGTATGAAAGAGAAGGGTTATACGGCCCAACTAGTGCCCCTCCAGTGAATTTAGCACGGTTAACAGGAGACTTAGACAGGCAGCTTGCACATGCACAAATCGAGATAACGTGATTAAGAGCCTTGTGTGATAGGGGCCAGATGTTGCCAGGGGGAGAGGAAGTACCACCATTGACAGCAGTTGCCCTCACACCTCTGCCAAGTGTTGCAGGGGGATCCACACCCTCCCCGGCGCCGCCGCCACCAATATCAAAAGGGCAGGAACAAAAGTAGCAATCAGGTGAGTTCCTATTCCATTTAAATGGCAAACCCGTAAGAATAATATGACCTGCAACCCCAGACAGCCAGAGCGGGGAGGGGCAAGGAGAAAGGGAGTCTGAGGAGAGGTAGAGGAAGTATGGAGTGATTTAGATGAATATGAAGAGGGAGCGGCAGCGGCGGGATCTCCGCTGCCATTCCACTTCCACCAAGAGAGGATGAAAGGGCTGCACCAAGATGACAAGGGAGGTTAAGACAAAGGGTAGGGAACATGCTGGTGAGTAAGACAAAGAAGGGAACGATAAGTAAGAAAGGAGGAAAAGCAAAGCTACAAATGCCTCTAATACACAAGGGAGCAGGGAGACCCCACTACATACCATGGGCACAGATGGACAAAAATAACTTGTTGAAACTTCTCCCTCCACTTTCGGGTGGGGCGGGGAAGTGGATACATGCATTCGAAAAACATACAGCAGGGGTACCATTGGCTATAATGGATGTGAAAAGTTTGCTGGTGTCCGCTGTTGGTGATCAAGCAGATGCAGTGTGGGTGAAGGCAGGGTTCCCGGGAGTGACAGTGAACTGTGACCGCCATGATGGGTCATCATTTAATAACATTAGAGCACAAGTATGGGATGCATTGCGTAGAACTTTTCCAGATACTCCAGATTGAGTGATGCAATGCACTATGGGAGATGAGGAGGAGCCTACGCAATTCATCCTCCGAGTGCAAGACCTGTGGAGAAGTGAAATGGGTATGGGGTGGGACCAATCCAACGCCTTGTTCTACTTTATAATAAATAAAGGGCTCCCGAAGGAGGTACAGAAGGCCTTGGATAACATAGCTGGGATAGAAGCCAAGGGCTGGGCCGAGAATCAGAGCATAATTGTACACCATTGTAGGCGGATCAAAGAAAGAGAAAGAGAGATAGCACAGCGAAGGTGGGCAGATGAGGCAAAGTTAGTGCACAATACATTAGTGAAGGTTGCAACGCTGCATGCCACAACATCAACTGATAGACAGGACTAAGGAGAAGAGGGGGTAGGAAATACGCCAGCCAGAATGGCCGCAACATTGGCTGCAAATAGATAGGAGCAGTGGGACGGAGAGGAGCAGTACGGAGGGCCCCAATGGCAAGGGAGGCCAGCAGGAGGACGAGGTCAGTACAGAGGACCAAGAGGGGGATTCGGAGGAATGGGAAACAGAGGATTTGGAGGACCTGGGATGAGGGGAGTACCGCAAGGGTCATGTTGGAACTGCGGGAGGTGGGGGCATTATTCAAGAGAATACAGAATGCGACCTATGGGTTATTATCAAGGACAGCCCCCCATGGAAACGAACAGCAGTATGGTCACCCACACC
This sequence comes from Ambystoma mexicanum, assembly GCF_040938575.1. Classification (NCBI taxonomy): domain Eukaryota; kingdom Metazoa; phylum Chordata; class Amphibia; order Caudata; family Ambystomatidae; genus Ambystoma; species Ambystoma mexicanum. The sequence continues at coordinate 234,229,027 of NC_090936.1, forward strand.
CAGGCAGTCCCTATGGTTTACCTATGGGAGGGAATGGGCAGAACAAACAATGTTATAATGAGCCCCAAATGCGACAAAGACAGCAGCCTCAACAACAACCACAGCAGAGAGGTATGCCACAACAAATGGCAAGTCAGAATACTATAGGCAATACGAACACTAATATTATTGCAACATCTGCAAATGGCACATCGGCACCTTTTCGCGGTGTAGCAGTGGTGGGGGATAATGTATTCTCTGTTCCAGGAACAGAGACATATGCAGATTAGGACAGCCCACAGAAAGCACTTGAGTGTCCAGTCATATCCACTACCGTACGTGCAGAAGAGCAACCACTAGTGGGGGCGGAGATAGGCAACAAACAGTTCATCTTTATGGTGGACTCTGGAGCTGAAAAATCGTGCCTCATGGAAGGCTGGTTCCCACTCTCGGGAAGAAATCTGGAAACACAAGGATTCTCTGGGGCTATTTTAAAAGTTCCTTACACAAAAGATCTTGACATAACGGTGGGGGGAAAAACAGTGCGAGCGCCTCTACTGTATCAGGAAGACTCGCCAATAAATTTGTTGGGAAGAGACCTCCTGAGTAAATTGAACACGACAATCTCCTTTACTGAGCGGGGAATAGTTTTTTCCACCCCGGAGTGTGCCCCGTGCGGGCAATGCTGAAGATTAGCACAATGACAAACAAAGTTGTGGAAAGAAGAGTGCCCATTGACATGGATATGTTCACTTATGGTGTCAGAGTATTACCAAGGGTGCTGCCAGAGAAAACAAGAAAAGAATGGAAAGTACCTTCAGATTTTGTCTTCCGCCCAATTGTGAATACAGATATTGTACCAGGGGCAATTTTGTCTATTGATCCAGAAGGGGTACAGATTTCGAGAAAACGTATTGCAGTGATAGGACTGGACACACATGGATACGAGTGGAGAACAGTGCTGTACATAGACCCAAACAATGTTGGTAATTTAACTGATGAGGAACTGTTCACTGACAATGAGAGTGATGGGGAAATAATAATGGAAATAAGTGTACCATGTGACATCATGATTCAGCACAGGGAGATACACAACCCTCTCATGGCTAGTGTTAATGTGCCACCTTCTATATTAGAGGAAGATATGGAAAAGGCCCTGCCAGAAATACAGACTACAGGCCCCCATGATGTAGGGCTATTACAAGAAGTTACGCCAATCAAAATAAAATTGAAACCAGGTGCCACACCCCCTAGAGTAAAACAGTACCCACTATCAAGGGAGGCAGAGGAAGGCATACGAGAAATAATAAACGCACTACTAGAACAAGGGATAATAGTGCCATCTAATTCACCATGTAACACAGCGATTTTTACAATCAAAAAAGCGAAGGGCGGGGCTGGGAAGATGATCCAGGACCTACACCCACTTAATGACATCATACAGAAAGAGTTCCAATTAGTACCTAATCCAGCATCAATATTGTGTAGCATACCTAAAGATGCCACGCGTTTCACAGTAGTGGATTTGAAGAATGCTTTCTTCTCACTTGACCCAAGCTCTCAGTACCTCACAGCGTTCACTCTAGGGGGGGAACCGATATGAACATTGTAGACTACCGCAGGGATATTGTGAAAGCCCAAGCATTTTAAATAGAATTTTGAATGAAGATCTTGGAAACATTGATGTAGAAAGCACGATAATACAATACGTAGATGATTTACTTGTCTGCAGTAGAAGCGAAGAACAGTGCAGGGCCGATTCAATAATATTGTTAAATTTGTTGGCCGCGAAAGCATACAAGGTGGACAAAGGTAAGCTGCAATATAGCCTAGCAAAAGTACTCTACTTAGGACAGCTAATTTCAAAAGATGGCAAGAGAAGATAGAGCATCAGCGATACACCATTTGATCATACCAAAAACAGTGAAGGACATGCAAAAATGTTTCGCCATCTGTAATTACTGCCGTGCATGGATACTTGATTATGCAGCATACACATGCCCACTGTTACAGGCTCTGAAGGAAGCACTAAGAATAATGTCCCATTAAAATGGACGGATGAAATGATGACACAATATTTCAAACTGAAAGACCTCATTGCACATGCACCAGTTTTGGCAAACCCAGATTATGATCGGGAATTTTACATATCCTCAAACTGCAATGGTATTTTAATGATGCAGTGCTGACACAGAAAACATCACTAAGTCACAAGCCATTGGCCTATTACAGTGGTACACTAGACACAGTAATGCAAGGCCACTTCGCATGCGAACAAGCTCTCACTGCAGCGGCCTTCGCAATCGAAAAAGCACCACGATCGTAATGGGATGCTCAGTGACCCTATACGCAGAACACTCACTCTTTGCGATTTTAGAATGGTCAAAATCAACTCTAACAACACAAAGGGCAACAGCATACGAGATAATAATATCAAGCCCAAATGTTCATGTGGTCAAATGCAAGACAGTGAACCCAGCCATATTCATTACAGAGCCCTGCACAATAGAAGATATCCAGACACATGATTGCGCTACATATGAGGGAGAAGAGGATGATATTCCCAAAGCAAGTGAAAATGCACTACAGGAGGGACAAATATACTGTGTGGACGGGTCAGCATTAATGGACAGTGAAACAGGAGAAAAGCACATGGGAGCGGCAGTTGTAAGAATGGAAGAAGAAGAATATGAGATTATTGTATAGAAACGCCTCCCTCTCATTCCTCCGCTCAGGCAGCGGAATTGACAGCGCTAATTGAAGCGTTGCACACTGCTAAAGGATGTGCGGTCACAATATACTCTGACTCAGCATGTGCTACAACAACAGAACACACATGGCTGTCACGATGGCGACGAAGATGGTTCCGAAGGGCAGATGGTTTGCCAGTACAACATGCCACATTGCTAAATGAACTGATAGAATCATTAGCAGAACCATCAGTAGTAGCATTAGTGAAATGCCAGGCACATACCAACAACACGGATGCAATTTCATTGGGGAGCGCAGCAGCCGACACTACAGCAAAAGATTCTGCATATTTCAACATCCCGCAAGCAATAGAGTGCATTGTTAAAACGCCGAGCACAGATACATCAGAAGAGGGATACAGCCATACACCAATTTCCCAAGTAATAGAGCTCCAAAGACGTGCACCTATAGAGGAGCAAGAGTTGTGGGCCAAGAGAGGTTACAAACAATCGCCAATGGATTTAATATGGAGACAATAACTAACAGGGAAGGTAGTGATGCCAGTGGAGTTACTAGAAATAGCATTCCAACAACTACACTTCCCAACACATGTAACTAAGCAACATATTGCAGCGGAAATACAGGAACATTGGTTTGTTCCAAACTTACAGGAGCATTTGTCAAAATTCACGATAGAATGTACAACATGTCAGACATATGATTCGGGAATGACACTAAGGACACTGTGAGGAACACTACTGCGTCCCGTGGGCCCATTTATAGAGCTCCACATTGACTACGTGGATATGGGGGAAAGATGTAATGGAGGAAGATACCTGATTGAGATAGTTTGTCCCTTCTCAGGGTGGGTGGAAGCTGGACCATGCCCCAACCCAGACGCGAAGTGTGCCATGAAATTCCTGGTGAGAGAGGTTTTCTCAAGGTGGGGCATATGTGACGTAATAAGATCAGATAATGGCACATTATTCGTAAATGAAGTGACATTGTTACTGGTTTCAAGCACAAACTATGTTTGATTTATCACCCGATGGCTAACGGAATTGGTAGAAACAATCAATTGTCTGCTCAAAAGCAAGTTATAAAAGTTGTGTAACACGCTTAAGAAGAATTGGGTGTATTGCTTGCCTTTAGCACTGTTCCAACTCTGAACACAGCCAAGTAAAGACCATCATGTGAGCCCGCACAAAATAGTGACGGGAAGGCGCATTCATACGCCACTCTTCCCTGTGAGAGGAGCTTCAGACGCTCACAGAGCTGCCACCGTGCTGGGGGATGAATTTAAGGAATACCTCACTCAACTAACACGTGCAGTGCGTAGCATAGCAAAACAAATTGCACCACCATTTACCGAAAATGCGTCAACAGACACTGCAATGCCAGCACATGACAGCCCAAAGGCACAGTTAATGCCAGGAGAAAATGTGTATGTGCAGAGTTTTGTACGGAGATGGAACTCTCCAAAATTTCATGGGCCGTATTAGGTTATTTACTGCACACCTAGTGCAGTAAAAGTTAAGGGATTGAAATATTGGGTGGATCTGTCAGATGTGAGAAGAGCACGCGATAGTGCAATCCTTCAATGCCAACAAAATGACAGCAAGTGGGTAAGAGAGAAGGTGTGCAGAAACAAAAAATTGAAAAAGAGCAAAATTGAGAGTAATGATTAAGATTAAGTAGGACTCTCGTGCTTATGTTTGCTCTCTCTCTCTCTCTCTCTCTCCCTAACTCTCTCTCTCTCTCTCTCTCCCCATCAATTACAAGAAATATGATTGACAGCTTGTACAGAAAAATGATTCTCATTACTGAAAGAAAATAATATGAGGTACAAAATGAGTTTATGTTGATGAAATTTAAGGGACAAGTAGCAGATGCACACTAAAGAAATTATAAATGTAGTAATATATTAGTTGAAAAGTTGATATGATGAAGGTAAAATGAAAACTTAATGAAATAAATAATGACTGTATGCATGCCACTTAACAATTTTATATCGCCCCTCCAGGTGAAACAATGGCAGAAAGGAGTGCACTTATTGATTTATTTTTAAATGTTTTTATTGGCATTTATGAATAAACAAAAGCATTTAAACACAGATTATTTCTTCATACCATCTGGTATATCTCGTATCTGCCAAGTGAATTGTGATTGATGACGACACAATTTTAGTTAGTAATAGGGCAGTTAGTAGAGTTAATAAATATAATGATTTAGAGTTTGGTATAAAAAATTCAGCAATACTGTTTTCTGCAATGTTATTTTTTATGGCATGGTACTACACTGTGTCTTTCATTATTAATGAAATTAAAGAAGGGGGGAGCGGGGTAAACCTAATAACACTCATATGGGCGGGTGTGAAAACTATGTGGAAACATAATCACTCTGTCAATACAAACCTCACTACGCTGCATAAGAATCGCACAGCAAAAGCCCCCCTTTTTCCACTTGCTGCGATCAGGCCAAGTAATGATAATGAGACCAATCAGTAAGATGGGGATTACTTTTGGCAGAGTGAGCTTGATCTGATAGATATTGATGTACAGGCAACCACAGAACCTACCTCACAAGGCACTATAATGCACTTTAATTTTGCTGCTACCAGTACACAAGAGACCCCAGAACCACTGGCCTGGCACACTGTGAATGAACGCAATGACACAACATGTGCAGGTGTCTTTCCAATAAACTATCGAAAAATAAAAACGATCAATGACAGGGAAGGGGGGAGGAGGAGACGGGAAAGGGGGGCGGGAGGGAAAAGATATGCAGGGTAATTCATAGAATTTCGCACTAAAGTGGCGCACGCGGCTGCCGCACAGTGTGCGCGTGCGAATGTCTGCACCAGCCGCGTGCGCTAAAATCGATTTCTGCGCACAGCGTATTCATGGATTTTAGCCTCCAAAACCAGCTGTGGTGCAGAGTGGCGCAGCGACCCTGCAGCAGCGCATGTTACGCCCCCAAGAACGCCCCTAGCGCAGGGAAAAGCCATCAAAATCCCCAATCCACTGCAAAGGGCTGCGCTAACCCTGGATCAGTTTACAGGGCTGCCAAACAGCAAACGCCAAGCGGGGAACGTGTATTACTGGGGTTCGCGTGAAGTTTCACACGCGAAAGGCCATGTGCGAGTGGGGTACGTGTATAACTGGGGTTCACGGGTAGTTTCACACGCTATTTCAGCAGGGTACATGTATTACGGGGGTTCGCGGGAAGTTTCAAACGCGAAAGGGCCTGTGCGAGTGGGGTACGTGTATAACTGGGGTTCGCGGGAAGTTTCACACGCGATTTCAGCAGGGTACATGTATTACGGGGGTTCGCATGAAGTTTCACACGCGAAAGGGCCTGTGCGAGTGGGGTACGTGTATAACTGGGGTTTGTGGGAAGTTTCACATGCGATTTCAGCAGGGTACGTGTATTACGGGGGTTCATGGGAAGTTTCACACGCGTAAGGGCCTGTGCGAGTGGGATACATGTATAACTGGGGTTCGCGGGAAGTTTCACACGTGATTTCAGCAGAGTACGTGTATTAAGGGGGTTCGCGGGAAGTTTCACACTTAATTTCAGCAGGGTACATGTATTTCTGGGGTTCGCGGGAAGTTTCACACGCAATTTCAGCAGGGTACGTGTATTACGGGGGTTTGCGGGAAGTTTCACACGCGTAAGGGGCTGTGCGAGTGGGGTACGTGTATAACTGGAGTTCGTGGGAAGTTTCACACGCGATTTCAGCAGGGTACGTGTATTACGGGGGTTCGTGGGAAGTTTCACACGCGATTTCAGCAGGGTATGTGTATTTCTGGGGTTCGCGGGAAGTTTCACACGCGATTTCAGCAGAGTACCTGTATTACGGGGGTTCGCGGGAAGTTTCACACGCAATTTCAGCAGGGTACGTGTATTTCTGGGGTTCGCGGGAAGTTTCACCTGCGATTTCAGCAGGGTACGTGTATTACGGGGGTTCGTGGGAAGTTTCACATGCGATTTCAGCAGGGTACGTGTATTTCTGGGGTATTTCTGGGGTTCGCGGGAAGTTTCACACGCGATTTCAGCAGGGTATGTGTATTTCTGGGGTTCGCGGGAAGTTTCACACACGATTTTGCAGTCAGAGCGGGGTACGTGAATTACAGGGGTGCGTGGTGAGTCCTACACGTGAATTGGCAGTGTGGGACCTCCCAGGTGTTCCCTCTACACCCCCCATGGCACTTGCAGGCAGCCCACACCACAGGGGACTACCCCCCACCACTGGTCATGTCCCGCAGGCAGCCCATCCACATGTCAGCTTGCACCCCCACCCCCCAGCAGTCAGGGGCACCTGCCAGCAGGCCCCCACACATGTCCCCCTGCACCCCCAACCCCAGCAGTCAGGGGCACCTGCCAGCAGGCCCCCACACATGTCCCCCTGCACCCCCACCCCCCAGCAGTCAGGGGCACCTGCCAGCAGGCCCCCACACATGTCCCCCTGCACCCCAACCCCCCAGCAGTCAGGGGCACCTGCCAGCAGGCCCCCACTCATGTCCCACACATGTCCCCTGCACCCCCACCCCCGAGCAGTCAGGGGCACCTGCCAGCAGGCCCCCACACATGTCCCCCTGCACCCCCACCCCCCAGCAGTCAGGGGCACCTGCCAGCAGGCCCCCACTCATGTCCCACACATGTCCTTCTGCAGCCCCACCCCACAGTAGTCAGGGGCACCTGCCAGCAGGCCCCCACACATGTCCCCCTACACCCCCACCCCCCAGCAGTCAGGGGCACCTGCCAGCAGGCCCCCACACATGTCCCCCTGCACCCCCACCCCCCAGCAGTCAGGGGCACCTGACAGCAGGCCCCCACTCATGTCCCACACATGTCCCCCTGCACCCCCACCCCCCAGCAGTCAGGGGCACCTGCCAGCAGGCCCCCACACATGTCCCCCTGCATCCCCACCCCCCAGCAGTCAGCGGCACCTGCCAGCAGGCCCCCACTCATGTCCCACACATGTTCCCCTGCACCCCCAACCGCCAGCAGTCAGGGGCACCTTCCAGCAGGCCCCCACTCATGTCCCACACATGTCCCCCTGCACCCCACGCCCCAGCAGTCAGGGGCACCTGCCAGCAGGCCCCCACACATGTCCCCCTTCACCCCCACCCCCCAGCAGTCAGGGGCACCTGCCAGCAGGCCCCCACACATGTCCCCCCCGACAGGTCATCACACTCCAGACCCATGCCCCTCATGGCCACCCAGATCCCACCCAAGTCCAAACACCCCACATTGAATTCCCAAAGTCATGATAGAAAATACATAACCAGCATGGCCATGACTCAATTTCCCTCAGACCCACGCAATGGTGACACATGACTGTGAAAAGATCAACATTGTGACATGCACAAAACAAATGAGATAAGACCACATCAGTAAAGTATATAATAAATGTGTATTCAATAATTAACCAAATGAATACAAAATAAACACACAATAATGGAAATAATGAAGAAAAAGCTGCATGTCCAAAATATTCAAAAAAATTTGTGAAAGAAGAATCCAAATCAATCCAAAAGCAAATGGGTCCAAAGAGTCTGTCGGTCCAACCAAACCCAAAGTGTAAAAATAAGACACATCCATTGATCCATGGTAAAAAAGAAACTCAAATGAAGTGAAATCCAGTGTAGAACTATGTACAAAGTACAAATCCAGGGTCCATGAGCCCAACCATTGAAAGGAAACCTTCAAAAACCCTACCTAATGAACAACTATATACAAAAAGGTGGGGCATTGTCCAAGCGCCCCAAATGAAATGAAAACCAAAAGGAAACCTAACACTAACTATATACAATGGCAGCGGGCTACTCCGACGGCTCACTTCCTGATTTCCCGGGCCAGGGCATCATCAAACTCCTGCTCGGTGTCCTGGAGGCCGTCCTCTTCTAAGGCCCCGAGGGTTCGCAAGGACAATGACATCCGGACCTCCAGGTCCCTGCGAATTGCCTCGAGGCACTCGGCCCGCCTCAGAGCCCTTCACATGGAGTTCTCCGCCCTGACCATCATGAGCCGTGCCTCTTCCGCCCGCTGCCGCTCCACATCTATACATGGCCTAACCGCTGCCACACGGAAGACACTTCCCGACCTGGGTCCTCCTGCCCTCCGGCCGATGCCTGCCCCTCGGATGTCGAAGGCCCCGAGCCATCATGGCTCCCACCTTGTTGCTGCTGCTGCTGTGCCTGTGCCCGTGCCCTGGCTCCTGCTGCCTGCACATCCTCCTCCGGCTCGGTGCAGTTGTTGAGGTGGCCACCCCTGCTGGACGTCCGACTCCCGACTGTGGCAGGGATGTGTCCTCCAACAGCCTGGCCGCACGGTCAGAGGCAGCTCTACAGGGTCCCCAGGTGATACATGGGTGGGAAGATGGCACGGAGGACGACTGGCACATAGGGGGTTCAGGTGAGGAGGGGGTCGAAGCAAGGTTGAGCAAACGGAGGAATCCGGCCTGAGTGATCTGTCCCAGTAGGCTGAAGTGGTCAATGAGCCATTCGAGATGACATGCAGTCTCCCCATGAAAAGACTGCAGGTCAACTCGCATGTCCCGTTGACACAACGCCACTCCACCCAGAACAGGCTCAACCCGGTCTCGGATAGCCACGTCCGCAGGGAGAGGAAGGCCAGTTGCTGTAAGCGGATCCCCTCCCTGAAAACAGGTCTGGACGTAGGCATCCCTGCTGGTGCGGGATGATGCAGTCACAGGATCGGGGACAGGATTACACACAGGCACCTCCGCGGCGGCCTGTGCTGCCTCCTGTCCCTGCCCCTGCACTGCACCATTGGCACCAGTGGAATCCCCACCTCCAGACCCCGTCACTGTCCCTTGCACAGCCTCCTCCTCCACCAAACCCCCCACCAACCTGGATGACTCCGTGCCATCTTCCTTCGTCGGACCCTGTGGGGTCTCAGCTGCCCCTTCTGCTGCCTAGGAGTCCAACTCCGACCTCTGCCTCTTGGACCTACCCTTGGCAGCTGTGGCCTGGGACGCGGCACCGGACTCCTCACTCTCTGACGAGATCACAACCTGGGAGGGGAGCCGGGCTTTGCATCTCCGGCTGGTGGTGTGATCCCCGCCGCTGTGCCCCACAGCACCTTCTCTGCCCTATTCATCAGTTGACGCTGCAGACAGGGAGGGATAGGAGACAGGCATCAGGACACTGTACAATGGACTGATACACACATGCCAGTTGCACATGAGTGGCAGTGTCAAACTTCAGACATGGCATCACAATCCCCAACACACATGGCATGTCAACTCACACACCTGAGCAATTCCACAGCCATATGGCAACAGCCAGCAACATCCATACACATACAGCAGCATGAGCAGCCAAAGGTGAGCCAGACATCACATGAAACACAGGGAGTGCACTAGACATGCACACACGCCACCACACTTACGTGCATGTGTACACCTCCACCAACTGTCATAGTGATGAGATTGGCATCCATGTCACATCTGGCAATCAGTCTTCTACATATCAGTGTCCCAAGCATCCATGTTGCATCACTGTTGCACCTTGTGAAATACACACACATGCACATGTACATGGTGCAGATACATGCAGCTGGAACCGACATCCATGTGTGACACCACAACCATGCCAACTTACATACACAGTCATTCAAGCATGTGCGCTCACACATCTGCATTTGGCATGCAAGCTTACACACACATGCACCATCCATGTGTCTCACACATGAGAGGCCTCGCATGTGTTAGCCTCACGGCCCTACAAAACCACATGTGCAACCTGCACACTACTGGCACACCAGCACACGCACAGATTACAATCAGTATGCATGTACACTTACCGCTCAACTCCAGACGGGTCTGCCTCTCAAGGACCTGGACGTGGAGCGCTGGGGATATGCGTTCCAGGACCCTCATTTGATGTTCCGACAGGTGGCCCCGGCACCCCTTAGCATCCGCTGCCTTCAAGAGGCACCGGGCCTGTTGAGGGTCCTGGACCTGAAGTCCTCCCAGCGCTTCTTGACATGTTGGAATTTTCGGACTGCCACCCCCTCCGTGTTGATGGCAGTCATGATGTACATCCAGATCCTGGTCCGTCCTGCCTTGTCGGCGCGCAAACTTCCGAAGAGGGCATCATACTGCCCCAGGACTTGCTCCACCAGGACACCAACTTTGGTGGCAGTGAAGCTGGTGGCCCTCTGCCTCTCTGGCTGGGGGTTGCCAGTGGTCTTAGATGGTGGTGTGCCCGACATGGCAACCCCAGAGGCAGGCGTCGGTGGGCAACTGGGTCCTGGGGCTGGGCTGTGGAGCGATGGTATCCCAGTCGAGAGTCTTCAGTTCCAGCAGGGGTGGTCACAGCAACTGCACCCCTGCAGATGGCTGATGTGCAGACAGCAAATAGCAGGGCACGTGGGTAGCAGGCCGGCAGGCAGCAGCAGATGGCAGGTGGGAGTATGCTCGGGGCTCTTGGGGGCAGGAAAATGGCCTTCAGGGCAGGAGCGTGGCCTTCCGTGTGTTTTCGCGTGGCCAGCTTGATACGGAGTGATTTGGCACGTGAAAAAATTGCACGTCAGCGTGTAATTCGAGGAAAGGCCCTTAGCGCATCAGCGTGTCAGCGCTCACACGCTATTCCATTGGACCTAAGGCCCTTAGCGCGCAAGCGCATCTGTGACGTATCGCACACGGGCGTTGCCCTGGCAGGGCTTGAAGATCCCACGTGGATTTCCATTGCTCTGTACGTGCTTTTCGTGGGGTGCGGTGCGTGTGTTTTCCAGGCGTTGGGGTTCACACGCTATTACTTCACAGCGTGTGTGTGTTGGCTATGCGTTCTTCTACACGCAAGGCAAACGGTGAGTGGTAGCCCGCTCGCTCAGGCCCAATCACGTGTTAAACTTCCTGCGCACCCCTGAAATACACGTACCCTGCTGAAATCGCATGTAAAACTTCCCGCACCCCTGAAATACACGTACCCTGCTGAAATCGCATGTAAAACTTCCTGCGCACCCCTGAAATACACATACCCTGCTGAAATCGCGTGTTAAACTTCCCGCACCCCTGAAATACATGTATCCTGCTGAAATTGCGTGTAAAACTTCCCGCACCCCTGAAATACACGTACCCTGCTGAAATCGCATGTAAAACTTCCTGCGCACCCCTGAAATACACTTACCCTGCTGAAATCGCGTGTTAAACTTCCCGCACCGCTGAAATACATGTACCCTGCTGAAATTGCGTGTAAAACTTCCCGCACCCCTGAAATACACGTACCCTGCTGAAATCGCGTGTAAAACTTCCGCGCACCCCGTACTACACGTACCCTGCTGAAATTGCATGTAAAACTTCCCGCGCACCCCGTAATACACGTACACCGCTCGCACATGGCCCTTTCGCGTGTGATTTCAGGGTGCGCAGGAAGTTTTACACACGATTTCAGCAGGATATGTGTATTTCAGGGGTGCGCGGGATGTTTTACATGCAATTTCAGCAGGATAAGTGTATTTCAGGGGTGCGCAGGAAGTTTTACAAGCGATTTCAGAAGGATACGTGTATTTCAGGGGTGCAGGGGAGTCCTACACGTGATTTGGCAGTGTGGGTCCTCCCAGGTGTTCCCTCTACACCCTCCACGGACCATGCAGGCAGCCCACACCACAGGGGACTACCCCCCACCCCTGGTCATGTTCCGCAGGCAGCCCATGCACCATGGACATGCCCCCCAGCCAAGCCACATGTCACCTTGCACTACTGATCAACAGCGCATGACCCCCTGCACCCCCACCCCCCAGCAGTGCAGGGCACCTGCCAGCAGGCCCCCACTCATGCCCCACTCATTACCCCCTCCACCCCCAACCCACAGCAGTGCAGGGCACCTGCCAGCAGGCCCCCACTCATGTCCCACTCATGACCCCCTACACCCCCACCCCCCATCATTGACAGGCAACTGCCAGCAGGCCCCGACACATGTCCCCCAGCCAACACGTCATCACAATCCAGATCCCTGGCTCTTATGGCCACATGAAACCCACCCCACAGCACCCCAGTCCAAACACCCAACCAAGCTTTACATCCACTCCAAATTGAAATCATCATTACATGATAGATCACAAATAAGCAGTACACGCATGAGTACAAGTCTGTCAGACCCACACAATGGCAACACATGACTGAGAAAACCCACATTGTGACATGCTTGAAACAACCAATGAGAGAAGACCACACATTGAAGTGAGAAACAAAAATGTATTAAAGTCAAAATGAAGGGAATGAAATAAAAACACACAATAATGCCAATAATAATCAAAATGCAGCATGTCCCAAAAAATGATAAATAAAAAAAATGAGAATCCAAATGAATCCAAATGAAAATGTGTCCAAAGTCACCGTCCAACAAAGCAAATCCAAAGGGAAAGAAAATCGTAATATCCATTGCTCCAAGGTGAAGAAAAATAAAGATGAATGAGAAAAATCCACTGTAAAACGATGTACAAATAGCAAATCCAGGGTCCATGAGCCCAACGACATAAATGAAACCTACAATGAAACCTACCTAATTACTAACTATATACAAAAATGTGGGGCATAGTCCATGCGCCACAAAGGAAAGAAAAAAGAAATGAAACTTAACACTAATGAACTATATACAATGGCGGCGGGCAAGTCCAACGGCTCACTTGTTGATGTCATGGGCCAGGGCATCATCGAACTCCTGTTCAATGTCTTGGAGGAGGGCCTGTTCCCTGGCCATGAGGTCTCGCAGGGATAACGTCATGTCCACCTCCAACTCCCTGCAAATTCCCCCTGCGCATGGAGTTCTCCGCCCTGACCATTGTGAGCCATGCCTCCTCCGTCCGCCGCCGCTCCGCACCTATCTGCTGGCCCAACCGCTGCCACATGAAAGACACTCCCATTCCAGGGTCCTCCTGCCCCCCGGCCGATGACTGCCCCTCTGATGTAGATGGCCCCGAACCATGATGCCTCCCACGTTGAGCCTGCCGCTGCCACCGAAGCAACTGCCTCTGCCCGCACGACGGCATCCAGGCTGATGGAATCCACCGACGCCGTCATGCTCGATGATGCCAGCACATCCTCCATCTGCTGGGGTCCAGTTGCTGTGGTGTCCACCCCTGCTGGACCTCGGACTCCCGACTGTGGCAGGGATGGGATCCCCACCGAGCTGGCTGCGTTGGTCAGGGCAGGTCCACAGGGGGCCCTGGTGGCATCTGGGCCGGAAGACAGCATGGAGAACGACTGGCGCATAGTGTCCACAGAGGAGGAGGAGGAGAGGGCCGCCAGAGTGGCCGGCACATGTACAAAACCCCCGACCATGGACACTCCCAACTGGGCCACATTGGCACGCTGCTCTTCGTGATGACGTGCATGCTCCCCCCCGGGAAGCAAGCACATCATCACGAAAGTCACGCGTGCGCAACACAACACCAATCAGGACCTTCTCCATATGGCCAGGGGTCCGCAGGTAGAGGAGTGTCAGATGACATGGACATCCCCCCTACCTGTGGACGGGCCTGGGATGGGGCATCCCTGCTGGTGCATGGTGGTGCAGTCACAGGGTCAGGGACAGTGACATGCACAGGCCCCTCCGCGGTGACCTGTGCTGCCTCCTGCCCCTGGCCCTGGACTGCACCACTTGCACCAGTGGTACCACCCCCACCAGGCCCCATGTGCGGCTCTGTAGCGGCCTCCTCCTCCTCTGTGGAAACCACCAACCTGGATGGCTCCACACCGTCTTCCGCCATTGCAAGCCCCTGTGGGGGCTCACCCACCCCTTCCGCTGCAGCCGTAGTGGCAGATGCAGCACCAGTCCCCTCACTCCCAGACAATGGTAAATTCTGGGAGGGTGACTGGGCCTTGCATCACCGGCCGGTGGGGGCATCCACAGCGCCGTCTCCGCCCTCTTCATCACTTGCCGCTGTGTAGAGGGAGACATAGAACACAAGCATCAGGGTACTGTACAATGGTCCCCTAGACAGGAAGCAATAGCAGATGAGTGGCACTGTCAAACATCACTTCCATCATGTCCCTCCACAACACATGGGTCAGTGCAGGCAAAACACATGCAGTAACAGGCATGGCGCATGCTATGAACATTAGCATACATGTCCAAGGGACTCTTGAAACATACAATGCTGGTTTGAAACTCACATGCATCATGGGTCATGGCTATCACATGCACACACTTCACCGTAGTTTCATCCATCTGGCCTCGTACACCCCAGACACAGTGGATACAAGGATGAGTAGGCTGCATCAGTGAATCTGAACATTGTCACAGACATGTGTCATGCATCCATGGAATTTACAAGTCACAGACACGCAAGTCAGACACACAGACATGGATAACATACATGTCCATGACAGCAGCACTCATCCCTCACACCCCAATCCATGTCCAATAACAGAGACAGGCATGCATTAATGTGTGCATTCTCCATGCTGCTTCGCATGTTGCATTGTAACACATGCACCAACCATGTGGTTCACACATTACTGGACTCACATGCATGACCATGATGTCCCTGCACACACACATACGTACATGGCCTATGTCACACATACAGGCAAGTATCAGACAACCAGCACCCTGCAACATGCCCTGTCTCACACAGCAATGCTTGGCCACTTACCGCTCAACTCCGGACGGGTCTGCCTCCGAAGGATCTGGGCGTGGAGCGCTGGGCCTACGCATTCCAGGACCCTCATCTGGATGGTACTCATGCTGCCCCGGCCCCCCTCCACGAGGCGCCGGGCCTTGTTGAGGGTCCTGGACCTCAAGTCCTCCCAGCGCTTCTTGACTTGCTTGATGTTGCGGGTTGCCTCCCCCTCCGCGTTGATGGCAACCACAAAGTCGTCCCAGATCCTATCCCATCCTTCCTTGTTGGCGCGTGATGTTCCGAAGAGGGCATCATACTGCCCCAGGACTTGCTCCACCAGGACACCAACTTCAGTGGCAGTGAAGCTTTTGGCCCTCTGCCACTCTGGCTGGGGGTCGCCAGTGGTCTCAGATGGTGTTTGTCCCGACATGGTGACCCCCGAGGCAGGCGTGGGTGGGCAACTGGGTCCTGGGGCTGGGCTGTGGAGCGATGGTATCCCAGTCGGGAGTCTTCAGTTCCAGCAGGGGTGGACACAGCAACTGGACCCCTGCAGATGGCTGATGTGCAGGCACCAAATAGCAGGGCACGTGGGCAGCAGGCAGTCAGGCAGCAGCAGATGGCAGGTGGGAGCGTGCTCGGGGCTCTGGGGGGCAGGAAAATGGCCTTCAGGGCAGGAGCGTGGTCTTCTGTGTGTTTTTGCGTGGCCAGCTTGATACAGAGTGATTTGGTACGTGAAAATCTTGCACGTCAGCATGTAATTCGAGGAAAGGGCCTTAGTGCGTAAGCCATCAGCGCACGCACGCGATTCCATTGGACCAAAGGCCCTTAGCGCGTAGGCGCGTAAGTTACATTACGCACGCGGGCATTTCCCTCATAGCACGTGATGACAGAGCACACGTGGAAAAACTGCACGTCCGAGTGTCATCGCGTGTAAGTGGATGAAAGCAGCTGCATACACGCGTCTCTGTCGTGTACGTGTGGGCCGGTTTAAAAGCTGCGTGTAGGACACCATTTCCTTGTACATGCTTTTCGTGGAGAGCGAGTGGGTGAAATCTGTACTTCTTTTCAGCTCACACGCGATGACTTCACAGCGTTTCTAGTTCGTACTCCCTGTTACCTCTGACAGCTCTTTTCTGATTTTTTTGTTGGGCCTGTTTCCTCAAACAGAGTTCACTTCTCCTTTTGTCCTGTCTCCTCAGAAAGCGTAGAATTCTTCTTTTGGTGGGGGTGTTGCCAAAGTGCACACGTGCATATTTATCACGTTCTTTTTCCATGCAGACGGTGAGTTCGGCACGTACTTAGCAACTGTGCTTGCCCCGTGTGTCGCTTTCCCCTTCAGAGGTCATTGTAGGCAGCGTGTATTATGCGTACGCTTATTTTTGTGTTTCTCGGTGCCACAGCGTAGTGCGAGTTCATTTTTTCACGCACGTGGTCTACGAGGGGTTGCGTGCACGTTTATTTTTGATTTTGGGCTGCCTGTGCGTTGCGTGACCCGTCATCTTCCCCCAGGGGTCACAGACAGCCTTGTTAGAGCACTAGGGTACGAATTCCATCTGGTATCCTACCCCTTTGACCCCCAATTGCCCAGGACAATAGTTTACTGCAACTCCCATACGCACAACAACATCAGTGCCATGGCTGGGAGGTGACCAAGCGGTAAGGGAGGCAGAGGTGGCTGACCCTCAAAAGGTGGGCATGGTGGGCGCGGTAGGGGACATGGGCGGGATTTGCAGGTTGCCCCTATGCCCCCATGTGTGGAGGAACAATCAGGGACACCCATGCCCCCCCCCCATGGTTGGGGGAAACATGGCTGACACCATCCAAGCTCAGCCCCTGTTGGACCAGCCCATTGTGGCACCTGACCTGGCACAGGATGACTCCATGGCTGACTTCCAGGTCAGCAAGTCTAGGCCACGTGTGGTGGTGCAAGTTGTTGTCACCAATCCACGTGGATCTGGGGCAGCTATTTCATCTGCTGCCCCAAGTATGCAGGGTGGGGAGGCTGCAGGGGCAGCTGCAGCTCCATCCGCCCCAGCTCTGACTCTCCCAGCCAGGACAGTGTCGGTCCCAGTCCATCAAAATGACGTTCCGCCTGCCACCATTACCCTGCAACCAATGCCTGCATCAAGACCTATGGTCATTGTGCATTCCCACACTCCTACTACCCAGTCCACCGGTGATTCTGCCTCTACTGACCAGAGTGGCATAAGCCACTCTGGCTCTGCGGCTCTGCTCCACCTTTAAAGAAGAGGAAGAAGGGTGCTCTGGCATGACAGGCTGAGACCCCAGACACGGCTACACACTCTGGTACCTCAAGGAAGCCTTGCTTCAATGATCCGGAACTTGATGCACTTGTGGGCTATGTGTCGGCACATAGCCACGAAATGCTGGTGACTGCAGGGTGCAAGAGCACACCTGGTCAACGTAAGGCACACTGGCAGACCATCGCCGACCGCATAAGTGCCCTTGCATTTGTGAGGCGCTCAGCTGATGATTGCTACAAGCGGTGGAATGACCTGAAACGCAGAGCAAAGAATAAGCTGGCCTCAAATCATACCGCTACTCTGGTGACTGGCGGTGGGTCTCCACAAGAGGACAACAAACTCACTGAACATGACTCTGTTGCTGGGGCCTTCGTCACAGAGGAACAGATCCAAGGTGTGGGAGGACTACCTGATTATGAAGAATTGTCCGGTGAGTGCCCATGCATGTGTGTGTAATGCATGTGTATGTTGTTTGGGTGACAGGTTCTGATTGAGCGCCAGGTGAGGGTGTGTGTGCCTAAGTGGTATGGGTCACCCATGTGCTTCATCCAAAACATTCAGCTGCCTTGGATTTGGGTGTGACAGTATCCCTTCTGCCCACATTAGTAATTTGGATCAACATTACGGCAATTGCCGTTGAAGTGGCATCTTGCAACAACATAGTTTGTATTTTTCAGTGTTCGTTCAGGCTGATTGTTTCAATTCTGCCACTTTTGCTAAGCATTCCTCAGCCCTATTGTCACATTTGTGACATGCTTCTGTCATTGATGAACCCCACATTGGACCACATGTGTTACCTTGTTAGATGAATGATTTGACCATTCAGGCTAATTGAGTATTGGCCTGATCACAGGAATTTTTGGGGCATGTTTGAATGTGGAACATGATAGTTGTTTCCTGTCATGTTGAAGTGACAAACCATTGATGTGTACATTGGCCTGCTATCACTGTATTTTTGTACACTGGATGTGTTGCAGTGTGTGGCACATGCCTATTTTGTCACACTATGTAGCATTTTTCATCTCATCATGTTCATCTCACATGGATGGCTGACAGTATTCATTCACTGACATGTGGAATTTACCATGGCTTTGGTACATGCCATCTGTGTGATGGCATGTGTCATGTATGTGTATTGGACATGCCACTCACAGGCCAATGTGTGATGGCAGTGCTACCCAGCATGCAGCAAATGTGTTGCTCTTCCATGTAGGTGTCATCAGTGTCTGCCTTTTGGGTCCCCTTCAAACTCAGTGACAGTGCATGCATGGGAGGGTTATAGTTATGTGGGACATGTGTAAATCGTGTAAATCATGTACTGGTTATGTAGCTTGTCAGGCCTATTTGTGTGCTATGGTGCTAATGCCTGTTTCCATTTTTTGTCTTTCATGTTTTTGCAGGGGATGACGCACTTGATGCTGTTGAGGTTGAGGAGATGGTGCAGACCCAGGAGGAATCTCAGGCATGACCGGGCACCAGTGGGGGACGTGGTGTGGTGGTGGGTGAGAACCCAATCTTGCTGCAGAACATTCTATCGAGGGGTGCCTCTGGGTGCACCTCCCCAGACATCTATTCAGGTGTTGATTCGGATGATGAGACCTATGTGCCGTCGCAGGTAAGTGTTTTTGGCAGGGATTCTGTTTTGTCCAACCCACCTGTACCAGGGGTAGAACCCTCTATGGGGATGTCAGTGTTGGTAAGTCCGCCTTTGGCGGTTACGGATGCAGGGTCACACTCCACAACATCTGATCCTGTTCCTGGGCCAGCAGATCAGAGGGGGAATGCAGTCCTGCAGCCTCAGGCAGTGCCGGCACAGGAAGGCGCAGATCGCCTTGCCCCAAACAGGAGTGGTGCCCACCGATGTGGTGGCCGTACGCCACCAGGCGATACCGCATGGGAACAAACCATTTACGGTATAGTAACCCAACAGGCAGCATCAGTTGAGATGATGGCTCAAGCAATGGAGAGGGTGGCCACTTCCATTGTCCCCCCTGAAAGGCAGATGGAGCTACTACAGCAGGCAACAGACTCCATTTGCCAATCACACAGGGAGGACATGTTGGCGTCCAACAGGGACAGACAGGTGGCACTGGAGACTCTACGCCAATCGATATCAATAGAGTCCCAGGGCCACAGGGAAGCCCTGAGGGTACAACTCCATCACCTCAGGGAGACTCTTGTTGACCTTGAGGCTTCAACTAACTTGAGGACAGAACAGCAGCTAGAGCGGCTCACACGTTCGCTCTCAGCTGAGATGCAGGCAACTCGGGAGGAGATCCGTGCATCACGTCAGGTGCTGCATGGGGATCACCGTACTATAATCCTCCAAAACGAGACCTTCCACACCTGCATGCTTGCTGCCATGGAGGACCATACCAGGGCTTTGCGTGGGCTGCCTCCCATAGCACCACCACATCCTGTGGCAGCAC
This sequence comes from Ambystoma mexicanum, assembly GCF_040938575.1. Lineage (NCBI taxonomy): Eukaryota > Metazoa > Chordata > Amphibia > Caudata > Ambystomatidae > Ambystoma > Ambystoma mexicanum. The sequence goes on from NC_090936.1 coordinate 234,248,987, forward strand.
CACCTCCTGTGGCAGCAGCAGAGGGTGATGATAGCGACAGCAGCAGTTCTCCCACATTGGCATAGCCGTGCAGGGCATGAGCCCATGGAGGTGTTTTTTTTTCCAACATCCATACAGGTGGGTGTTGGTGCGTACCCTGTCCTCGGACCTCCTGGGTGGCCTCCCCCCCCCAGCCCCCACATGGCCTTTTTTGGTTTTTGATTTTTGATTTCTTTTTTTTTTTCTTTTTTTTTGCAGTGTGTTGCCTTGTGTGGCTCCCGTGGGCATCCACTGTATTCCGGCTGGGCACATGCAGGCTTGTCCTGAGTTTAGGTTAGATACTTGGGTTTGTGAGATACACACCCCTCCTGCTTCCCGTTTCCATGGGCTTGCAAAGGGTGTGCCCAAGTGACATTGACTTACACAGTGACGTAGGACTCCCATGAGCTGTGTGGGCAGTCTGTAGTCAATACTGTGTATACATTCCTAGTGGATATTGTTGTTGAATTGTACGCTGCATGGTGTATTGCTATGTGCGTCTGCATCCATGTCTTTCGCCTAATTTGCAGGTTAATTCCTCATGTCTTCACAAGGACGTCTACTTTGGAGATGGAGTTCATGTTGTAAGCAGTGCACTTGGACATTTGCGTGCCAGCAACACTGTACAGTTGGAAGTGGCCGATGTGCTGGCATGATCAGGTTGTAAGACTACCACTACTTTAACTTAGTACTGTCATGTTTATGCTATGTTTGAGGTTGTGTAGCTGCATTGTATTGTTGGTAAGTATATGGTCACATGTGTTGTTATTTCTACATTACTGGGAGCATATTGTGTGTGGGCAGTTTCCATTGAGGACACTGTACTTTGACACTTGTGTGATGTTTTGGGGATTGCTTTGTTTGCTCTCACATAGCATGACATGCCATGGTGTGTTGGGTGGCCGTGCTGGGGAGGGGTTGGGTGACATGGCACTGTTGTCATGTTGTATTTTGCAAGGGGGTAATGATTTTTGCAGCATAGAAGTGCGTCTTTTGATGACACAGCATTGGTGGTGTTTGTGTAGGTAGGGCACACAATGTAACACTTCCAGGTGACCAATATCAGGCTGGTATGGTTGTGACAGTTGACTGTCCCTTATGTCATCATCATTGATTGTCAGCTGGCATGTGCCAGGGCTGTGTGCACTCCACAGGGGTGTGATTTTAGGTGAAGTAATTATCCACCAGCTGGTACGGGCTGCCTCACCCCGTGCCCTTTCCCCTCCCATGCGCAGCGGGCGTGCTTGTGGTTGGGGATGTGGGGACACCACCATGTCCATGGGCAGGCCCCGTCGTGTTGCAACGTTGTGCAGGACACATGCTGCCACTATGATCCTGCACACTACTGGGGGAACGTATAACAGCTGCCCGCCAGAACGGTCAAGGGAGCGAAAGCGTGACTTGAGCACTCCGAATGTGCACTCCACTATGCCCCGGGTTGCAATGTGGGCTGTGTTGTATCTTACCTCGGGTGGCGTGGTGGGGTTCAGAATTGGCATCATCATGTGGGTGCTCAGAGGGTAGGCACTGTCCCCTGGGGAGGTGGTGATGGGTATCATTAGTGGGGTTGTGACATTGCTCAGTATCTGACATGCATGCATGTGCTGTGGCATTTATACTCACCGAGCAGCCATGTATCGCCATGCCGCCCAGCTTCTAGGTCCCGGTTTAGGGTTGACATTCTGTAAATAAAACTGTCGTGGGTGGACCCTGGATAGTTGGCATATACTGAGGTGATGACTCCCTTGGCATCACATACTACCTGCACGTTGATGGAATGCCAGTGCTTGCGGTTTCTGTAGATGTGCTCTGATGCCCTGGGGGAACGTAGAGCCACATGGCTGCAGTCAATGGCACCTAGCACTTTGGCGAAGTGTGTCACCCCGTAAAAATCCTGGACGACAGCCTGCCTTTCTGCAGGTGTTCTGGGCAGGTATATGTGCCTGCGGAATGATGGGCGTGCAGTCATGATGGCCAAGACCTGGTGTAGGCAGCCTGACTGCGTGGCCTGTGACACCCCCCCCCCCACTATAGCAGTTGTCCGTTGAAATGATCCAGTGGCCAAGAAGTGCAGTACATTGAGGACCTTATGCAGGGGGATGAGTGCTTGGGAGCACAGGGTGGGTGATGTGAGGTCATCCTCCCAACCACTGACCAGGTCGAGTATTATGTGAGGTGGAAACCTGTACCTCCCATACACCTGGTCATCAGGCATCACAAAAAGGCTGGTTCTGGGTGTAAAAATTCTGGTCCTGACTATACTCCTCCTCCTCCTGCCGTATCCCACGACCACTGCTGCTAGGAATGGTATATTTATCCTGGCGTCTGTGCTTGTTTGTTGTTTGTGCGCACTTTTATGCTGCGCGGGTACACGTTCGCCTGCTTCCTGCTGGCATACGTGTTTCCGGATTAGCGTGTCTTTTTTGGCACACGCGTTAGCCCCGTTCGATTCCATGAATACGTGTTTTGAACGTGTGTGTGGGCGTTCCGCGCACTTGCCTCCTGTACTTCCCCCGTGACGCCCACATTTTCACGAGTTGATCCCCATTCCGCGTGTCACGCCCCCTGTTCCTCCTACTTTTGTTGTGTGCGCCGCGCTATGTGCGATTTCGCTGTGCGCTTAGCGCACGCTGTTTGGAGACGTGTGCGCCAGTGTGCACCATGCAGAATTTTGGCGCACATCCTGGAATTTCCTCGCGCACGGACTTCCATGAATCGCTGTGCGCGGGTTTCGATGCGATTTTCGCACTGGCACTGCGATTCGCACGCTTGCGCTGAAAAGTTCAGCGCACATTAATTCCATGAATCGGCTCCCATATGATATCTACCATGGCCTGGGATTAGATCAAATAGAAGACCCCCGCCACCCAGACCAGTCAAACAAATGGTACTCAGACATGAGTGCAACGGCAAAACAAGCCACCAACGAGAGCTGATATGTATGCTCTCTCATATCGCATGCATCAGGCACACCTAAAATAGTTGTACCACAAGAAGTGCCCTTGTCAGACGCCCAATGTTTGATCCATCTCATATTATGTAGGATTCGGAGCACCTTCCAGGCACACACAGTTACAATAGAAATGCTGCAGAATGAGTAAACCTGCATTAGCAAGAGCCAAGGAGTGATTTGTATCAAAGAGCCATTTTTTGTAATAAGAGGAACAAGATTTACAGACACTAAATGGCGTGACAAGACAATTGAGTGCAAAGCTGAAGCACTTAGAAGACTAATTGAAGAAAACTTTCAATGGGTCAAAGAAACGTGTGCTCCCGTCTGGTCCCAGCACATTGCAAAACTCACATGGGTTATCGCTCTCAAAAAACCTATCAAAACCCAAAAAGAAATTTCACATGAACTTTGTTTTCACTGAGAAGGGAAGGTGCCGATGGGTGCAACAAGCGATGCAACAAAACAACCATTATTCCAGATATGAAAAAAGGTACAGCTGCACTCATGGACATGTACTGGGTGTGTGGCAAACAAGCCTACCTGCATCTACCGGCATCATGGAGAGGTACTTGCGCCCTGGCCACTCTGTATTCAGCACTGATGGTAATCCCAGAAAGTAATATCCAAGGGGGGCAGAGGTTCGGCTGGCATATCGGCAGCAGTTGAATCGGCTGGCATATCGGCAGCAGGGGAACTAGCTGGCATATCAGCAGCAGGCATAAGGAACAGAAGGAGAGTCAAAAAAGCTACCCCAGGTCAACCGTATATAGTAGGTAGGTCTAGGTTAGCAGGAAACTAGTGTAGAATAACTAGTTATTGAGGGTCACATATAGTTGTAAAATTCAAGATCAGTTTTGTTTAAGAAAACACAAGAAAGTAGCAATTTTAGAAGAATCGTATATAAGCTTCATTTGGCTTATAATAAACTGAGAAACAAGTAAAAAGTAAAAAACTGTTGTTAACATCACAGTTGAATTAGGTGAGGGTTAGTAGCATAAGTGTATCGTATTTGTTCCAAATACTACTGTCAGACTTAGTAGTATGATATTACAGTCGACACATTTGTTATGCAGGTGTTTCTGGTTCGGGGGAAGTTAACCTTCACTGGGTAGAAGATGAGCTCAGTTGATGGGTCCGAACTGTCATCAGGACGTTATTTAGGACTGGTGCGCGCCTATTTTGATTTGCGGTTGAGCGCGCGCTGGATGTCAGGAGAAGCACCTCATGTGGTTCGTGCGTCTGTAGTGAAAATCTTAGGTAGCAGGTATGTGGTCCAGTGTCGGTACTGGAACGAAATTGCACGTGCAGGAATCGCCGTGCTAGTTTTGGGCCAAGATCAGGTGAGGTGACTAGCCATGATCTCACAGGGTTAATGTGCGCCTGCTTCTGAAACGTCTCAGAGCCCTGTGTCCAACCACAACATACTTTTAATCTTCATGTCTGATATCATTGATGATGATTTTGCTCTTATAATCAATTGTGCATGTATTGTTTTGCCAGAGTGCTCTCGGGCAGCAGAGTTCTCTGGATGCCAATTTTGCATAAAAGAAAACAAACTCTCGCAGCCTGTTCTCTTAGTCTCATTCCCCCTTGGGGTGTGTCTTACTTCTTTGCATTGCACGTATAAGATGGGGACTGGGTCTTTACTGTATCCTCCATTTGTGAAGTTAAGCGTTCGTTGTTTATGAATGTGGGAGGCATAGAAAGGTATGATGGCTGAGGGAGCTGTGGGAAGAATTAACTGTAACCCCTCTTCTGCCAATGCCACGGTGGTGGGCTAACTCTGTCTGTTGTCGATTCATGGTCGACCATGTCCTAACGGCATTCCCTTTACTTGCAGGCACAGTAAATTGTGCTAAAGGTCCTGATGCAGCCAAGTGGTAAAGTGACAAGCAGTTTGATGATTGTCCTTGGTGTGAACTCCTTTTTTCTTTTTCCAAATCTTCTTTTGTGGTTTAGCAAGGCTTGTATGTTGCTTTCCTGTTTACACATAAATCAAGCATCAGGATGCAGAACATTGTAAAAACCTGCGTGTCATAGTTTGCAGACAATTGTTTAAAAGGTTCTTCTATTTGCTTATTTTCACCCGTACACACAAGGGATTTATGAGTGTACATAAGTAAAGCCAAATATGTACCAGGACAGACACAGAAACATTAAAAACCATCTGGGCCTGATTTACAAAACAGTTTCACATTGGCGCAATCCCATCAAAAAATACCTTGTAAATCAGGCCCACTGACTCTTGTTTGCATAGCATCAAAACTGCAAATAGAGCACTTATTGCCTTGTTCATTGTGTCCACGTCTGTGATGGGTCCCTTCTAGCCCAGTGATGTAATGGATGACCAACATGTCCTTCATCGAGTGGAACAATGGGATTGCTACCACTTAGTCAAAGAAATGGAAGCCTTATTATGAGTTTTTTGGCAGTGCAGTCAAAAAGTGGTGGTAATTCCTTTACCTACACTTTTTTGGTGATATTAAATGTACCACTATTTTTACCGCACTGCCGAATTCTGAGTTTGAAGGAAAAGTGGAGGATTTACCTCCAGCAAAAAGCTGGAGGAAAATTCTTTTTTCTCAAAAAATCGGAGGAATTACTGTGGTGGAATCATCACTTGCGTTAATTCCACCAATATCCTCATGGAGTACTACAGACTCCAAAAATGAGGATTTACAGACCCCTACCACCACTTATAATCCTGTGATAAATCTGCAGGACCAAGCACCAGTAACAGTAATGGATTTTGGTGGTATTGCAGCAGATTTATCACCAAAATACCACAAAACTCGTCATGAGGCCCAAGCTGTGTTCAAAAAGTTGGTGACAAATACAAACAAGGTGATAAACGCCATATTATTGGATTTTTGTCGTTAAGAAACACATATTTATCCTATTTTGTAATGTCCTTTGTTAAAAGTGCTTCTCAGTACTCACGGTTAATAAAATAAATAAAAAATGAAAATTGTAATAATCTAAGAACATATTAATTGTACACCAATTCTATTCCATCTATTTTGTGTTTGATTGTTTGTTTATTTATTTATATAGCGTGAATATCCTGAGTTATCTAGGCGCTTGAACTTAAGAGAATTTGTTTCAGTGCTTCATGTTACAGAGAAAGAAGCGCAAGAGGTGAATTACAACATCTTGGAGCATGCAAAGGTGCATCATACGCAAAGTGCAAAAGAGAGGTACATGGTGATCACATCCGTTGAGCCTGTCCCAATGTTGCAGGGTGGCAGCAACAAACACACGCAAAGTCAAATCTGTGGGCAAATAAAAGGTGCCTACCCCATGTTGCAGGGCGGCAGTAGCACACAAATGGAAAGTCAAAGCAGTGGGCAACATGGTGCCTACCCCATGTTGCAGGGCAGCAGCAGCACTCAGATGCGAACGTCCAGCAATGGGCAAATACACGGTGCCTACCCCATGTTGCAGGGCGGCAGCAGCACATAGATGCGAAAGACCAGCAATGGGCAAATACACAGTGTCCACCCCATATTGCAGGGCGGCAGCAACACAGTGATATGAAAGTGAAATCAGTGGGCAAATACATGGAGCCTACCCCATGTTACAGGGCGGCAGCAGCACACAGATGTGAATGTCAAGCTATAGGCAAATACATGGTGCCTACCACATGTTGCAGGGCGGCAGCAGCACACAGATGAGAAAGTATAGCAATTGGAAAATAATGGTGCCTACCCTGCGGTATAGGGTGGCAGCAGCACACAGATGTGAAAGACCAGCAATGGGCAAATACACAATGCCCACCCCATGTTGCAGGGCAGCAGCAACACACAGATAGGAAAGTATAGCAATGGGAAAATACATGGTGCCTACCCCATGTTGCAGGGCGGCAACAGCACACAGATGTGAAAGTCACATCAGTGGGCAAATACATAGAGCCTACCCCATGTTGCAGGGCGGCAGCAGCACACAGATGCAAAAGTATAGCAATGGGCAAATACATGGTGCCTACCCAATGTTACAGGGCGGCAGCAGCACACAGATGAGAAAGTCAAGAAATGGGCAAATCCACGGTGCCTACCCCATGTTGCAGGGCAGCAGCAGCACACAGATGCAAAAGTCAAATCAGTGGGCAAATACATGTGACGAATGATCACTCCAATTTCCAACTATGATTGTTAAGTAGTCTCTTACAGCTGTTTGTTGCTCACATATGGGGTTGTGCATTTGTAATGATGAATTTCAATGGGCTGCCAATGTGTTTTCCGTTAATGATTTGAAAATGGGTTGTTCAGCTCTAGTCATCACAAAGCATCAAAACATCATGGAGTTGTATGGCTTGCTATGTTGGGCCTAAGTCATTAGTGCCACAGCATGTATTTCACAGAGCAGGCAGGAATTCCCTGACAACATAGATCCTGAGCAGGTAGAACACATGTGCCAACACGTGTGTCAAGCAAGGGATAAGAATTCTGATTTCCACCCTCCAGGCAGAAAAGATATTTGGCCCAGTTAACACCATTGCAGTGGCCAGTTTCATTTGCCTGGAGGTTAGCCACTCTGCTGGCACCTCCTGTACCTTCTCCAATAGGACAGATTCCCACTGACTCTTGCTGTCATAGGTTTAATGCACACATTAGCTAGCAGGTGGCCAGTGCATACCTGCTGTATCCCCACCAAAGTGCACATGCCAGGAACAAGAGCATAGCTTGACCAAAAAGGCTACTGATACCATGAAGTCACTCCATTGAGAAATGGTAAAAAAGATCCATAGTGAATTGGATCTTCCTTCCCTCTGACCCATCCAAATTCCTCAACAATACCTGCTCTTACAACCATGGAGTAGTCTTGCTTGTACACTAATTAGGACTAGAATGATTAGTGGTAAAGCAAAAACAAAGAGGTGATGGCTGGAAGGTTTAGAAGAATGAACATTAAACCTCTGGCAATTGCTCTGGCCAACACTCCAGACCATCGTTCTTCACCTGCCAAGCCATTACAAAGGGTGAAAGACCATATGCAAATCAGGCATGGTCCCACCCCCAAAAGGGCAGGCCAGCCCAAACTGCTAAGTCAAATCCCTTCTGCATAAGAACGCAAGCATCCCCAGAAAGTGGTAATCAGCACTTTCCATTGTTTCCCGGAAGCCATTTGTTAGGCAGAATCACATGCAGTACCCTTTGGGAACACTACATGCAATTAAGACTAGAACTGTAAGCACAATTTCACCTTTGGTACAAGCCTGTACTAAACAGTAAAGTGGTAGCGATGGCTTAGCAGCCAGACTTATCTCAAGAGTTTAAGTGAGCAGTAGAACAAGTTACACAAAGGACTAACTAATACAGTGATTCAAACACATACTTACTCAAGGTTTCTTGGTAAAAGAATATGCATTTATTTACTCAGTCAGTTTGAAAACATTACACTAGCAAGTGTAGCTCAATATCACACACTAATAAACCACAAATACACAACCGGTAAGTAAATGAACAAGTTTAGCTCTCCTGAAGTGGGGGCAAAATGGCACATCATATACTTTTAAAAGGGGCAAAAAGACAAGGTTATAAGAATCAACAGCACAAATGCATTCATAGGCAGGGCAAAGGGTTTCAGTAAACTACAACCAGCAATTCATCTCATAGACCTGGGCCAAAGTGAAATGGTTCAGAGTCTTTGTATTGGATAGCACAGTTCTTGTAGTAACGGTAAAGTCTTTGCCACAGTGTTTAGAAGAATTTAGCTAGGCGAAGGTTTTGATGAATGTTTAGGGAAGGACAAGCCTTCGAAGTCGGGAAAGTTTCACGCACTTTCTCGGTGGCCGAAAGGATTTCCGGACCACGTTTGCACAGTACTTTGTTAGTGAAGAAAAGCTGTAGGTGAGGCAGTTGTTGCTGACAGTTTGAGCAGATCTCGCTGTTCCTGAGCTTCAGGCGTGGGGACAAGAAGGAGGACGTCGGGAGGTTCCTGCACTGCCCATGGATTAAGCCAAAAGCTTAGCAAGACATTGGTTTAAGGTGTGAGTGCCTTAAAGTCCACGAGCTGGTTTCCTTCCCTCTGGCTATCCGGTTTTCAACAGCACTCTGATGCAAATTCGACCAGATGGGGACAGTGTTCAGGTGGCTTACGAGTTGGTTGTTCCCACCAAACTCAAGGGAAGAAGTTATCCTTGAAGGGCTTCTCTGTCGATGGAGTTTCAGGCAATTCGGACCTGCAGCAGGACTTCACCGGTCGGCAAGGAGTTACAGCAGTCCTCTTCCTTCAGCTCGTCTTCGGTTCTTTCGTTCCAGTGGTCGACTCTGCTTTCCAAGTCCCTGAGACCTGCTTTTAAATCATTGCAGCCTGGCTGTCACTCACACAGCAGGGTGGCTGTCCTTGCTGGACAGTCAGCTGGCCAATCACGCCAGAGTGCATTCAGGTCTCCTAGGAGACTAAGCACAGGGAGTTTCAGGCATCTCCCTCACATCCTGTCCACCCCAGACACTCAGGTGCCCAATGAAGGCTTCAGCACTGAAGCCCGCCAAAGGCCAACGAACAAAGGGACCAAACCTGGTTTGGCGTGCAGAGACAAACACAAGAAGGACTTTTCCTAAAAGAAATCGCAAAGAAAATATGACCAGAGCCTGTTTTTACAGATAGGTCTTGGGCGCCATATTGAAAAACATGGTTGACCCGATTTTTAGCTACCGTTATTAGTGGTCGGGAAAAATCACAGTAGTTGATCAAAACCACTGCCACCAGCCATTTAAAGTAGGAAAGGGTAACATTTGACTGTTACATGAGTGTTTTGACTCAGGGGAAGCTAGGCAACCCCTCCAGCACTCTATAGGAAGATAGGGTGTGCTGGGTCAGTAAATTTAAAAAGACTATTAAAGCCAATTTAACTTTACATGCTCTGGGAGACAGTAGTCAGTCCCAGAGAAGGTATTTAAACCTTGGGGAGTCAGAAAGCCACCCCTGTGCCACTGCACTGAAAGTGCTGTGTGACACCCAGAAAAAGATGATGCCTATGGAGTTGTATTGAAACTCCATAACCAAAGAACACAAAAGTAAAACACACACAAAATATATGGAAGAGTGGGGAAAAAAAGGCTCACACTCTTCCCAGGTAAAAAATCTAATCCTAGAAATCCAGCAAAGTTGCTCTGGGCCTCAAAAGGTAAGGGAAATTAGCACATTTTGAAAATTCTCCCTAACACCATTGTTTTCCAAGAAAGGGTATAAAAGAAAATCCTACTGATGTCATTAAAGTAATTCATACACTATCATGTTGCCTCTGATATTTCTGAATGCGCGAAATTGACTAGTGACATTAACCTGTGATATGGCTAGATCACTGCTTATTCCAATGCTAGCTTTTGCCTAGCTGGTCTAATAATAACATGCATTGATGAGCCAAGGACATTTCCTTTCAGTGTGGCACTTTATGAGTTAGAATGCAGGCATGCTGCTTAGTATGCGCCAGTTTGTGTGTGGAGGGTGCTGTGTAATTGTACTCGCTCGGGTTGACCATTGCACAGCAACAATAAAGTACCCGCCTGTGGTCCATGATTCCGATGGGTAAAACCATGAAAAACAGTGCAGGTTTTGAGAAACCTGAAGGTGCCTCACCTGCTAATCCAATCCCTGGGGATGTGTCATCCAGGTGGCCAGGACACGGCCATCACTTTTGGATCCAGTACCTGGGGTGGACCAGTGCGTGAGGATCACCTGGATGAGGGGTCTTAAGGGAGTGGAAGTGGGACACCGGATGGTGAGACGCGGTATCCCCTTCCCTGTAGGACCTTTTCCCCATCCTACCATGTCGGATACTTAGGAGCTGAACCCCTCACCCCTTTCCCCACATGAACACTTTCTCACGGACAGTTCACCGTGAGCGAAAAACAGGGTCAGGCAATTCCTGGTCATTACACACACCTGACTTCCATCACACGTCCCCACATGGATAAAATGCGTAGCACGAAAGCACACTCTGAGCGAGATAAAACACACGAGGAAGCAGCAGTTCCAAGATGGCAGTTTAATGCCAGGAGAAAGACGGCGAGACCACAGAGGGTTGCAAGGATGGAAGTGCCCTTGACATTTTCAGACCATATTTCGTGAGCCTTGGAAGATAAGAAACCTAAGACCTGGAAATTAAGCTAATGAAACCTACATTGTGTGTCACAGGTACCCAAGGCTCTCCCGCATCAATAACCGAGGCGGGGAGGAGCGTTTGCTGCAGTGGTACTGTCCTTGGCTCCTACAACAAAGCAGCGCCAGTAAAGTTAGCACAGCCAGTGAGTCGGGCAAACAAAAACATGGGGAAGAGAGGCCAGTGGCCTAAACATCCTGACATATCATTTTGAACACTTCTTTCTTTTTCATCAACACTACCCCTTACTATTTGTATTTAGCGATAAGGATTGGCAATAGGTTTTTTAGTATATACCCTTTATTTTGAGACACCACTAGGACTGAGTTATTATTATTTGATGGTTGTAGCTTGCTCCCAACTGTATGTTTAGGATTAGAAAGGCGTTTATCAAAACATTGTTGAAGTTCATTAAGCACCCTTGAACTGTGGTCACTTGTGTCTGTCTTACTATTGATACCATACCTTCCTTACAGGGTGCCAAAATAACCCCAAACGTAAGTCCTTGTGGAGACTTATGTGCTGCAGGCTCTTGGGAAGGACACAGATGAATTTTAGTCAGCAGTGCATGCACGTCTGGGCTTTGGTGACTATAGTTGCTTCCAATTGTTCCACTAGGGAAATTGTCAATCAATCTCATGGGTAAAGAACTTGACCTCCAGTCCTAGCCAATGGCACACAGCTATATCATACTGCTAGAGAAATTAATACAACTGTTGGGAAGAAGAGAGCGTCTTCCCACCCCCCTAGGTGATTCCGAATGAGAAACAAACGATAGACCGCACTTCGAGAGAGTAGTGGGTAGGGGAGCGTGCACACAGTGCACAATCGCGTAGTGCATGCATTAGGAACTATATAGTAGGGGCGAGTGTAAACACCATCTTAGTTATTGGCAGCCATTTTGGAACGTATGCCGAAGTGCAGTGAAAGCACCAAACGTGTCAGTATTAGGCCTGCATTATTAGCACAGACATAACCCACACCACGAATGAGCTTTGGGGACTTACAAGTCTTCCATTGTCTCAGAGGCTGCAGGCCTTCGTGCCCCAGAAAGAATGTGCTCTGCAAGGCCACGCAAAGGGGGCAGATCGCTTCTTGTAGTTACCATCCCACAATACAGATAGCATGGCCCCTCAGCCCCAACACCCCCTGCATCAGCGCTCCAGCCCTCCTATGCTTTGATCCCAAGACCCCACATACCACAGTGCCAGCCAGGTCCTGACCACTGACCATAAAGTTTTAAGACCCCTGATTGATCAAAAAGATCAGAAAGCAAGAATATCTCGTCTTCTGTTTTGGGTCATGTGATTTGGGCTGCGAGGTGCTGGGGAAGAATGAAATTATAACCCAAAACAAGGGTGGAAGATCTTGGGAGGTTGCTGGCGCATCTGGGCTCATATCATATTGGTTAGCATTGTTTTCAAAGTAACTAATTGCTTGTAAGGCCCTTTTCTACTGCGGATAATGAGCTCACCAGCACCCACATAGAGGGAGACGGAAAAGAAGGCTGGGACCAATGGCCTGGCATCCCCTATGGAGAAGTAAAATTATCTATAATTATAGTAACTTTATGTTTTCTGAATTTTTTAGATTGGATTGATGTTTTGAAAATATATATGCCCCTGATGAAGAGATGTTTATCTCGAAATGCATTGGGCTCATTTTGAAAAATAAAACAACACATGAAGAATTCAACGAAAAGTTGTCTTGATACTTGTCATTAAGTAACCCTAAATGTACTGTCTATTTAATTATTGAAACAAAAGATTGTTGACTGAATATATCTCACCTATAGGGTGAACACTAACTACAATTTTACTGTTTGGCTTCTGTAGGGGAGCCTATGATAGTGTGCAGGGGACGGGAGTTCCTTTATCTAGGAACTTATTCTGATCCCCTATGGAGTGGGCAGCCCATGTATTGGGGCTCACAAACCAGGCTTGCAGGATTTCACTCTATGTAATGACGATATAGATGGCGCCAG